>NC_092712.1:289048794-289356155 GCF_047496885.1 Scyliorhinus torazame
GAGGGAGGGATTGCTTTTGGGAAAATGACACTTTTAAAATGATAAGCTCCACCCCACTTGCGACCCTCAGGAAAGCTGGATGCTAAGAAAACCCAAGTGAAAAGACTCTTGTGCCTTGTTATGATGCAAATGGCAGGAAATGTATCATGTCATCTATTTTCCTAACTTGGGACTAATTAAAATATTGTGTCCAATTTACCCAGATACATCTCCCAGGATTTACAGCTCTTTTCAGTTTATTTTATTGTTGCACCATACAACTGTATGTAGTTGATGAAGGATGTGACGTGAAAATGTAATTGAATGTGTAATATTTGAAACTCTCACCCCACAATCTTGTGCATTATATTTAGCACAATTTTGGAGTTTTTCTGTACAATCATTCTTGATTCATCTTGGCCTTATGGGATTGTTGCTTTCATTGTTTCAAGTCCGTCATTTTACCCCCCTTAGGACTTGAATTTTGCCTCCAGAGAGATGTAATTAAAAGAATAGAAGTGACTTGACATTTACATCATGATCTGTATTTTACCTAGCCCAGAGCAATTGAACACATTTCTGAAACATCCAAGTAAATGATGGGTAATATTGTTTAGAAAGAAGATTCGCAACATTCTCTGCAATATTGATGCATGGAGTAGGATATGCATGAGAAATGTATTTCGATAAAACTCTGGTTTAGCACAGCAGGCTAAAGAGCTGGTTTGTAAAGCAGAACAAAGCCAGCAGCACGGGTTCAATTCCTGTACCAGCCTCCCCGAACAGGTGCCGGAATGTGGCGACTAGAAGCTTTTCACAGTAACTTCATTTGAAGCCTACTTGTGACAATAAGCGATTTTCATTTCATTCAATACACCAGGCCTTGGGATTCCCTTTTCCAGCAGACAGCTCGCGAATTTCCTGGCGGTATGGGCTTCAATGGGAAATCCCATTGACAAGTGGCGGGAGTACGGAATCCCACGGCTCTCAAACGGCTGGGAGACCAATACCACACAGCATCAGGCCCCATCATAATCCCCACGACCTTCTCCATCTAACAATCCTGAATCTAAATGTGACGAGGGGCACCGTGGGTTTTGAAAAGTATCACCAAATCTTACAGCACAGGCTGGTCGTTCAGCTTTACATGTCTGTGTCAGCTTCTTTGGCAGCCTATCAAATTCCCTGCTCTTTTCCTATGGCCCTTTAACTTTTGCTTTTCATGTGTATGTACACAATTCCCTTTCAAAAGTTGCTCCTAAATCTGCTTCCACTCCCCTTACAGGCAATGTGTTCACATTATAACAACTTATTATACATTTAAAAACAAATTCATCTCCATCTTATTTTTTTCTAATTGTTTTGAATCTAAATCCTTTGCTTACTAACCCTCCTGCCCGTGGAAACTGTTTCTCCCTAGCTACACTGTCAAAACCTCTCAGAATGAAATATCGTCTAAATCGTGTCTGAGGCCTTGACATCCCAAAGTGTGTTAAGAACTGGACACAATGGGTGGTGTTTTATGGAGTCTATTAAAGTGAGAAATCTGATGGACAGGGTTACTTAATTAGAGAAGGCCAAAACGTTGGTTCCCCAACAGCTTTGTGAAGCTGTGTTTTAGGTCATTGGTTTCCTCTGTTGAACTCTGCAGTACAATGGTGTGGAGATGCCGGCGTTGGACTGGGGTGAGCACAGTAAGAAGTCTTACAACACCAGGTTAAAGTCCAACAGGTTTGTTTTGAGTCACGAGCTTTCGGAGTGCAGATGGGAGGCTGATACCAAAGTTCAGATCATGGGATCCAAGGAAATCTGGCAAATCGTATCCAGAATTGGCTGTGTGGCAGGAGGCAGAGGGTGATGGTTGAGGAGTGTTTTTCTGCCTGGAAGCCTGTGTCCAGTGGGGTCCTGCAGGGATCAGTGTTGGGGCCCTTGCTGTTTGTGGTTCATATAAATGATTTAGACATGAATGTAGGAGGGTTGACCAGTAAGTTCACGGATGATACAAAAATTGGTGGAGTGGTAAATAGTGAGGAGGATAGCATTAGATTACAGGAGGGTATAGACGGGCTGATCAGTGACAAATGAGGTGATGCACTTGGGCAGGACAAACAAGGCAAGGGAATACATGATAAATGGAAGCACCGAGGATTAGAGGGACTTTGGTGTGCATGAACAATGGTCCCTTAAAGTAGCAGGGCAGCTAGATAAAATGGTTAAGAAGGCATATTACATACTTGCTTTTATTAGCCGATGCATGGTGTTTAAGAGCAGGGATGTTATGCTGGAACTCTATAAAATGTTGGTTTGGCCACAGCTAGAATATTGTGTGCGTTATGGAATCCACATTATAGGAGGATATTGTCTGGGCTGGAGAGTTTTAGCTATGATTGGATAGACTGGTGTTGTTTGCCTTGTAGAAGAGGAGACTTGGGGGTGGGGGCATGATTAAGATGTATATAATTATGAGGGGCATAGATTAGAATAGACAGAAAGAAACCTTTCCCCTTTGTGGAGGCATCAATGACCAGTGGGTGTAGATTTAAGATAAGGGGCAGACGTTTAGAGGGCATATGAGGAAAAAGCTTTTTCACCAGAGGATGGTAGGTGCCTGGAACTCACTGCCTGAAGAGGTGGTGGAGGCAGAGGTCCTCATAATATTTAAGAAGTATTTTGATGTGCACTTGTGATGCCAAGGCATATAAGTGCCAGAAAATGGGATTAGAATAGTTAAGTGTTTTTTTTTGATCGCTGCAGATGCGATGTGCTGAAAGGTCTTTTCTATGCTGTAGACGTCTATGACTCTTTCCATAACTTGCAACTGCCAGAAACTTTTGAGGTCCCAGCTCAGATTGAGAGAGGGGTCCACCAATGAGAACCAGCCCCCACTACAAGATTACATGGCTCCCATCTCAATTAGAATCCAAGGGTCCAGCTCCTGACATAAGAGTGGATTCTAGTTCTGAAGGAACAACATGCCAAATAAATATGCCCAGTACTCCAACTATTTTATACAGATTTATCAAATCCTCCTTGTCCTTGTATTCCAAAGGCTGGATTCTTCTGCCCCACCCGGCGCAAGAACGCCACGGGTGAGAGGCGGACAATAGAGAAGACCATTGACCTTGGGTGGGATTCTCGGGTCGCTGGGCGGACGCAGCCGGAGAATCCCACCCCATGTCTCTATTTATAATGTAATAATCCTATGTGCTTAATTGAAATAATTACGACAACCTTGCCAAGTGAACAGCCAATTCCAGCCCCACTCGCCCCGGAGTAACAACACAAGGGGTTTAACAATAATTCTTATAAAAATACCCAAAGTCTTTGGCCCTTGGATGTTCAATGATTAGTCACCAGGTTTGTAATTTTTATCACAACTACTGTTGTAGTATTATGAAATGTTGTAATATGAAATACACAGTAAGTGCAGTAGCTTAGCGACAAGCTAAAAACTGACTTCCCCTTTAATTGCCCCACCCTCTATCCACACACACAAGACAGCCAAACACAGAGGGGTAGAAAGGGGTAAAATAATAAGATTAAGGTCAAAAGATAAGAGTCCTTGCTTCAGGTCAAAAGTTCTGCAATGCACTTTCTTCACAGTATCAGCGTAGTTTAAAATTCTCTGGTCGACAGCCCATAATGATTTTCCTTGCAGTTAGCAATACCTTACTCACAGCTTTTCCAGGAAACCTTCACATCAACCTATTCTGCAGAGAGACTTATCAGATTCTGATCTCTGTTTGCATCAGCCTTTGCTGCAGAGAGAGAGAGTTGGCTCCAACAGTGACCTTTTGGTAAGAATTCTCTAGTTGTTTCTGGAGAAAACAGGGTGGAAAAAATAGAATTTTTCTCCCTTAGCTACCAAAGTAAAACTGAAAGCTCTTTAGGTCTCTGAACCTTTTTAGTGGGAACAGAACTAATCAACACCTGTTACAGGGCACAGCACCACCTTTTAGACCAATTAATTGTCCACCAGGCACATCAATCAATCTGGATCATTACTGATGTCAGTCTAAAACAGCACAGCCTTCTGGATCTTCCTGTTTGAATGAAAGGGTCAGCTTTGCCTTAAAGTCACAAGTCCATGAAACATTCATGGATCAAAAATGGAACAGCAGAAATAAAAGAAAGGGGAAAACAAGGGAATGAATAGGGAATTAACTAGAACAACCAGGACAGACCCCCACGTGTCTCTGTTTTTACACTCCTTTTAAAGATGTATCATTTAGTTTATATTTAGTTTATATTTCCTCTTATCATTTTTCCTTCCAAAGTGCAGTAACTCAGTAACATGTGATGTACATGGAAAATTTTCAACAGGAAACAGCAGATTTCATAAAGTTATATTGAAGTTTGAACAGCTACTCTAATTTCATATTTGAAATATCTAGTGCAGGATAAGTTGTTTTTGGAATAAAAAGGAGACCTGTATTAGGTTCTAAAATGTTTCCAAAACCCCTCAAGTAACACAGGCTTCTTTCTAACAAGTCATATTTCCTTCAGACACTTCAGCGTCTACCACTGCACAAGCAAGCCACTTTGTATTTTCACCTGGTCCCGTTGTAACTTGATTTGGCAGGCATACAAAATTAGATGGAGAGCTGTTCCATTTGTACCAGTCAGCCCTCGTTATTGTCTAGATTGTCTTCTGAAATTGATGTGATCTGTCTGCCTTAACATACATGAATATACTCATAAGATGTGCGAAATGCAAGGAATACCTCATACAAAGCAGGGAAGTATTGCTGGGTCTGTATAAAATGCTGGTTAGGCCAGTCCTGCAATTTGTGTACAGTTCTCGTCACCACATTACCGGAAGGACATAATTGCTCTCTCTCACTCTCTCTCTCTCTCTCTCTCTCGAGAGAGAGAGAGAGAGAGAGAGAGAGAGAGAGAGAGAAGATTCACATGAGCGTTGCCAGGGCTTGAAAATTGTAGCTAAGAGAAAAGTTTGGGTAAACTGGGGTTGTTTTCCTTAGAACAGAGGCGGCTAATGCAACCTTATGAGGGGTACAGGTAGAATAGAGGGGAACACCCTATTCCCCAAGCGGAGAGTTCAATTACCAAGGGGCACAAAATTAAGGCGCTTGGTGGAAGGATTAGACGGGACATGAAGAAAGCCATCTTCGCCCAGAGGGTGGTGGGTGTTGAGAGTTTTGTGTTTGATTTGATGGTGGAGGTCCAAACCCTCAGTTCATTTAAAAAGTACCTGGATGTGCACCAGCAACCAGCAAGACTATGGACCAAGTGCTGGAAGGTGGGATTATCAGCTGGCACAGACTCAATGGGCTGAATGGCCCCTTTGCGTACAATATGGCACCAAAGCATTGTGGGCAGGATTTACCGACCAATCTCGCCGTTGTCAACGGGATTTCCCAGTGACAGCACCCCTCGTCATCGGGAATGCGTGCCCTCAGTGTCTTTCGGGCCATTGCAGCGCTGAGTGCTTGGAATTATAGCATGTTCTCTGAGTCCAGCGTTACAGAGGGAATGTAAAATTGTACAGGTTCACTTGTGATAACAGAGCAGGATTTTAAATGTTATTTTATTTAGATTCATTGTTTTGGCCTTTTTTTTAAGACAGTCAGCCAAATGCTATGGTGCAATACGCGGCTGGACTGTTTTCCACCGTCTCCTAAAGGCACGTTTGTGGAAGGGGACAGGAATTTGTCAAGGAATCCGTGGAAATGAGGGTATAGATTTGGATCACCTGCTGAGTTTCTGCCTGCATTTACTGGGAGCAGAAAGCAATGCAGGGAGCATTGCCGACAGATTCATGAGATAGGGGAGGCGAATGTTGTTCCCCTGTTCAAGAAAGGGAAGAGGGAAATCCCTGGGAATTACAGACCAGTCAGTCTTACGTCGGTGGTGAGCAAACTATTGAAAAGGATTCTGAGAGATAGGGGGCGGAATTCTCCGACCCCCCACCGGTTGCGGCATGTGGGGGGGGGGGAGGGGGAGTCCGATCCCGGGGAGGGGGGGGGGGGGCTCCGTAGTGGCCTGGCCCGCGACCGGGGCCCACCGATATGTGGGCCGGTCTCTCTGCCCCCCCCGGCCTCCTTTCCTCAGCGCTGGCTCCTGTAGCCCTGCACCATTTGGCGTTGGGGCCGCCACGGGGAAGAAGGGCACTGCGCATGAGCTAGTTGGCGCCGGCCCAACTGCACAAGCGCGGACCCTGCGGCACCGGTTTCAGGCCAGGATCGGCAGCTGGGGTGGCGGAGGCCGCTCTCTGCAGAATGGGGTCCTGGAACGAGCGCCGACGCCGGAGTAAAACACTCCCGTTTTTACTCCGGCGTCGGCACTTAGCCGCCCATTTGGAGAATCCTGCCCAGGATTTTTGATTATTTGGAAAAATATAGTTTGATTAAAGATATCAACATGGCTTTGTGAGGGGCAGGTCATGACTCACAAGCCTCAATAAATTTTTTGAGGATGTGACAAGACACATTGATGAGGGTCGGGCAGTGGATGTGGTATATATGGATTTCAGTAAAGCATTTGATAAGGTTCCCCATGGTAGGCTCATGCAGAAAGTTTGGGGGTATGGAATACAGGGAACGTTTGCTGTCTGGATACAGAATTGGCTGGCTGAAAGAAGACAGGGAGTGGTAGTGGATGGAAAGTATTCTGCCTGGAGGTCAGTGACCAGTGGTGTCCCGCAGGGATCAGTTCTGGGATCTCTGCTCTTTGTAGTTCTTATAAATGACTTGGATGAGGAAGTGGAAGGGTGGGTTAGTAAGTTTGCCGATGACACAAATGTTGGTGGAGGCGTTGATAGTGTTGAGGGCTGTTGCAGGTTACAACAGGACATTGACAGGATGCAGAGCTGGGCTGAGAAGTGACAGATGGAGTTCAACCTCAATAAATGTGAAGTGCTTCACTTTGGAAGGTCAAATTTGAATACTGAATACAGGGTTAAAGGCAGGATTCTTAAGTGTGGCGGAAGAGAGGGATCTTGGGGTCCACATTCATAGATCTCTCAAAGTTTCCACCCAGGTTGATAGGGTTGTTAAGAAGGCGTCTGGTATGTTGGCTTTCATTAACAGGGGGATTGAGTTTAAGAGCTGTGAGGTTTTGCTGCAGCTTTATAAAACCCTGGTTAGACCACACTTATATTGTGGACACTTATATTGTGGACACAATATTGTGTCCAGTTCTGGTCATCTCATTATAGGAAGGATGTGGATGCTTTGGAGAGGGTGCAGAGGAGATTTACCAGGATGCTGCCTGGACAGGAGGGCATGTCTTATGAAGAAAGGTTGAGGAAGCTCGGGCTTTTCTCACTGGAGCGAAGAAGGAAGAGAGGTGATTTGATAGAGGTGAACAAGGTGAGAGACTTTTCCCAGGACGGAAATGTCACGAGGGAACATAATTTTAACGTGATTGGGGGAGATGTCAGGGGTAGGTTCTTTACACAGAGAGTGGTGGGTGCGTAGAATGCACTCCCAGCGGAAGTGGTGGAGTTAGCGTCATGAGGGACATTTAAGCGACTCTTGGACAGGCACATGGACAGCAGTAAATTGAAGGGGTGTAGGTTAGGTTGATCTTAGATTAGGATAAATGGTCAGCACAACATGTGGGCCGAAGGGCCTGTACTGTGCTGTACTGTTCTATGTTCTATATTGCTCATGGCACTGACACTCATTGACAATTTCTCCTTGTTTGCTACATTTCATGAAGGCTTATTGCAGCATTGAATCCTGACTGCTGCAGTACAGTTGCTGTTGGTTTAATATTTCCAAGAACTTATCTTTAATCTGTACTTGAGACAATAGCAGGCTTGGCAGCAAGCATCTGACTGATGTTGAATTAAAAACATCTGTGCATCATTAAGAACTGTGTTTATGTGACATCATTTTACAGACTTTCACCTTTGTGTATGTTCGAGATGCCAGCAGATTATTTCACTTAAACATAGACCACAGGAGTAGAGAATGAGGTCAAAATTCTCAAACGGTAATATGTGTATGGAATAGCCACAGAAACAACTAATTCCATTAATTCCATCAAAAAACACGGCTGAATAAATAGTGGGCTTAAGATTTAAATTGAACAGGATTAAGGGATAAAAATTATATTAGGCCTGTTTTGCGACGCCAGTCACCATTTTGTTAGAAGGAACAGATGTGCGGAGTATTTCCGAAATGGTAAGAATTTAGAAAGTGTAGGTGTACAAAGGGACCTGGGTCTCCTTGTCTATAAGAATTGAAGGGCAGCACGCAAGTGCAGCAAGCTATTAGGAAGGCTAATGGAATGTTGACCTTTATCGCAAGAGGATTTGAGTGCAGGAGTAATGGAAGTTTTTGCTTCAATTGTATAGAAGCTTGGTTCGACCACATCTGGAGTGCTGTGTGCAGTTTTGGTCCCCTTAGCTCAGAAACGATATTGCCAAAGAGGGAGTGCAACAAAGGTTCACCAGACATGTTCTGGGGATGGCAGGACTGTCTTATGAAGAGAGATCAGGCAAAATGGGGCTGTACTCTCTGGACTTTCAAACAATGAGAGATGATCTCATTGAAACCTTCAAAATACTTGAAGGAATAGGCAGGATAGATGTAGGAAATATGTTTCTCTTGGTTAGGGAGTCTAGAACCATGGGCACAATTTCCGAAAAAGGTGGATGCCACTTAGAACAGTAATTAAGCAACATTTCTTTACTCAGAGGGTTGCAAATCTTCGGAATTCTGTATCCCAGAGGGCTGTGGAAGCTCAATCACTGAGCATGTTTAAAGCAGAGATTGATAGATTCCTGATTAACAATAATGTAAAGGGTTGCTTGGATAGGGGGTGTAAAAGGCATTGAAATGTCCAATCAGCCATGATCATATTATATGGCAGAGCAGGTCCAGTGGGCTGAATGGCCTACACCTGTTCCTCTGTTCCTAAAGCAAGTGAGTTTAAAGGTCCCATTGAAAATACTAGACCAGGGAGAAGGTAAGTGTCTAAGGTAAGGGATGTGGAGTGTGGGCTTGAACTTGAGGGTGGATTCGGACATTGGGTGGGGGGGTGAGTCAGTGGTGAAGGGGCCAGACATCAATGTCTAGTCGGACATAGTGGGGGTCGAACACCGGGATGGGTTTGAGGGTCGGACATTGGGAGGGTCGGAGGGAATTTGGAGGTCAGGTATCGGGGTCCAGACATTGGGAGGGTCAGATGTTGGTGGAGGGTGAGGTTGTCAGACATTGCAGGGGTCGGACATCAGTGAGATTGGGAGTCGGACAGGGGAGTGGTGTGGGGATGGGGTCAGTGAGATGGACATTGTGCCTGGGATGGGAGTGTCCAGCAGGGTAAGGAGGTCAGGTCAATAGGGGGCCGGGGAACCCATGTCATTGGGGGGTCGGGAGGAGTTATGCTATGGGGGTGCTTAGTGGGAGGGGGTCTGTGGGAGTCCTCTGGGGTTTTAGGGATGTGCAGGGTGTTCTGTGCCGAACTTGATCTTTGTCTTTAAAATAGTAACGCTGAAGTTCAAAGTGGTTTTATTTCTTCTGACTCTGTCAAAGCATCTGTTAGCGTATCACTGGAAGAATGATACGAAATTAGCAATTTAAATTGCAAGTTGGATGGTTCCCAATACAAGTGTCCAGGAGGAGTTAGCAATTTTGGACAATTCCCAGGTAAACCCTCACCTGGGTAACATCTGAGTTAGTTTCCCTCTTGCATCCCTCATGCATCTTTGGGATACTCCCCAAATCCGACACTGGGGAGGCAGGAAGTTATGGGCCATAGTTGTGGATTAAAGGAAAAAATTTACAAAGCTGACAAATAGAAAAACCGAATGACCAAGAAGTTGATGACAAGAGATAAAATAGAAAGTGAGAGGGAACTAGCAAAAGACATAAAAAGACATGTATCAATAGCGGTCTACAGGTATATAAAAAGAATAAGTAAACTTGTGGCCATTACATGCAGAGATAGGACAAGTTAAAATGTGGAGTAAGCAAATTGCACAGACATTAAATGAGTACTTTGCATCTGTCTTCACATTATAAGAGACAAAGGAATTCTGGAAATAATGGGCAACCAAGAGGCTAGTGAGAAAGGAGAATTTAAAGAAATTAGTATTAGTAGATAAGCACAATTGGAAAAATTAATGCACTTATGAGCTGACAAATCTGCTGGTTCTGACAGCAATTCGTAGGGGTGATTATCTGGGGCTGCAAGTCACAAGCAGGAATAAGGATGACCCGTTGAATCAGGCATAATGACAAAATTGGGACTCCCACGGGGTGTCAAACTCTATTGCATGTCTCCTGCAGGCCCCTACTAGGTGCGTGGGCAGCATTCAGACAGTGCACCTGTTTTTTCTAGGAAGCTCTTCAGAACATAGAGACAATAAACTGTGGTTAGAAAGAACACCTGCTCAAAAAGGTAAGCACTTCAGAGTTACCCCTGTAGAGCTATAAAAACAAACAATGGTAAATCATCCTTTGAAGTAGCCTGGACCTTTCAATCAAGAGGTTTGTAAAAGGTAATGGACCATGCAATTGAATGTAGAGAATGCAGTTCAAAGCTTTTAGGCCTCGAAGCATACACAGAGGATTGGAAAAAGTAATAATGAATGACGTTGACTATGAAAAAAGTACTTCAAAGGTTTCCACCACATTAAAGGGAAGATTTTTATGTTAATCGGACAGATCATTGATGTTGACATGCTGGGAGAGAGTTTAAAGGTTTTAAAGTTACAGAGAGAAGACTTTCACCATTATCTGACAGATCTTACATTGCCATACTAGGAGAGTGTTAAAAGGTTTTACAGGTACAGAGGGAACACATTCACCTTCTTCTGACAAATGTTTGAATTTGACATGATAGGAGAGACATCAAAGGTTTGAAACCTACAGAGCAAAGACTTTTATTTTCAGAAAACAGATCTTTTAATTTGATATGCTAGGAGAGATGTTAAAGGGTTCCAACACATAAGAGAGAAGACTTTAAACTAAAACTTGACATGCTGGAAGACAGATCAATGATTTTCAGAGCTACAGAGGGGAGACTTGCCAAACGACCGCCATCCCAGGAAAGACACCCAACCTGAGACCTTCCAGCCCAGCCCAACCAGCCCCCCCCCCCCCCCCCCCGCCCCGATCCCCACCTCCCCTGAAAGACCCATCCACTGTGCCCTGGAGGCAAATGTTAGGAGAGTGCTCCCCTCCTTGCACCTGCTTGGTCCAAGGTACCAGGGTAGCACTACCAAGGGGTGTGGCCTGTCGGGTGGGTCTGAGGGAGGGATTAATGGGGAGGGACTTGAAGGGGATACTGAGGGGGAGGTAGGAATGAAGGGGGACTTGAGGGGGCTGAAGGTGGGAGGGACTTGAAGGGGGCCCTTAAGGGGGGATACTTGGCAAGCCCGTAATGGGGTGTCACTCATGTTGGGGGGGGGGGGCTTTGCTAGCAATTAGGGAGGGGCCTTTCCAGTGATTGGGGGGTGGGCAGGGTGAGGGCTGAAAGATTATTCTGAGATCACAACACCCATTAAACGTGGTGCCCCATTTGCTGAGGAGCGGGACAAGTCATTGAGTTTGGATCCCGTCCCTCTCAAGTCCAGCGGAAAATCCGCCCCTCCCAAAAATAGTTTTTAATGTCACCCGAGCAGTGCGCCAAGCACCAGTGACAAACACTCCAGTTTTCCCACAGGCAGGAGCACTTAGAATCAAACGGCGGGATTTACCGACCGCCCCGCCGCGTGTTTTTCAGTCACATGATTACCGGTCCCACTGGTGTCAACGGGATTTCACGGTAACAGCACTCCTCATTACCGGGGAATCCGTGCGCAAGCTTGGGACCGGAATTTCCTGCCAGCGTGAACAGCTGGTAAATCACGCCCAAAATGAGCGAATCACACCCAATGTTGTTTCGGTTTTGATTTTCCAAAATTCCTTAAAGTCTAGAATGCTCTAGAATGTAACAAATGTAACAAAAGAGGGAGAGAGAAGACAGCAAACTATGGCACAGTTAGCCTGACATCTATATTCGGGAAAATGCACACATCTATTATTAGGAATGTGTTAACAGGGGACATGGAAAATCATAACATGATTGAGCAAACACCAGTTTATTGAGAGTAAAATGTGTTTTTTGAGATTCTAATTGCAGTGGATAAACGGCATTTGAATTTTTAAAAAGCAATTAGTAAATTTCAATGAAGAGGCTTTTACAACTGAGCAGGAGAATCTCATTGGCAGGATCAGCTCAGAGAAAATACTTTGCTAGTTGCTAGCAGTTTTTGTTGGTTGATGGGTGGTGGGTAAACTTAAGGGCTCCATTTTGCCTGAAGACACAATGCAGCGGTAAGAAATGATGCGGTTTATATTGCAAACTGGCTGGATAAAGTCCAATGTTTTTGGATTTTTTTTGCGCGAACATTTTGTTCTTGGTCACTCTGCCAAAGCAAATCAATGAAAAGACAGACAATTTCCATTCAGTTATCTCAGAAGATTTTAATTTTACGATAAATATTTGGGCTGAAGGAAGTAGGGGAGCCAATGAGCCAATGGCTCCTCCCCCCGGACGTCATGTCTCCACGAAGGCTGACCTCACAGCCATAACTCGCTGCAGACGTACGGGATTATCAAGGTCATTATCGGACCTCTGCCCCTCACTAACTGGTTGGCAGCTCCATCAGTCCCAGCAGTGCAAAGGGTGCATTAGTGGCTGCTGCCGGGATTGTAAGAAGAGGTGTAAGAAGGCCCAGGGATCCACGGGACTGGTGAGTCGTCTGACTTGGTCGGTGAGGGGACATGGGGTGGGAGGGTTGTGTTTAAGGCTAGGAGGGAGTGAGCAAGAAGTGGAGTTTGATCTGATGGGGGTCACCTCTGGTTCATAAAGGGCAGCCCCCAAAGATCAACCAGCTGCCCTGCTCCCACCCCCTCCCCCCCTCCCTCCCCCCTCCCTCCCCCCCTTCCCCCCTCCCCCTCCCCCCTCCCCCTCCCCCCTCCCCCTCCCCCCTCCCCCTCCCCCTCCCCCCTCCCCCTCCCCCCTCCCCCCTCCCCCTCCCCCTCCCCTCCCCTCCCCCCTCCCCCTCCTCCCCCTCCCCCTCCTCCCCCTCCCCCTCCCCCCTCTCCTCCCCCTCCCCCCTCTCCTCCCCTCCCCCCTCCCCCCTCCCCCCATTTGTCAGGTAGAAAATTGGGCTACCTGTGTTAAGTAATGGGTTGAGAGACATTCCAATTAGTTGTCTCATTTATGTTAAGTATCCAATAATTGACATTGATATGTAAAGGGGCTTCAGGTGGCCTTTGTGTCAGGTGATGTGAAGACATAGTTTTGTGCAGAGTCTATTAAAGTGAAATAAAGGTGTTTGTAAAAGGAGCAGTGCCTTTGACTCGTTATACAACAGCAGCTAAATGTCTAACAAATGGTAGCAGAGGATGGTTGCTGTGCAAATGTGAAGGGTTGAAAAATACAACTTTTCCAGACCAAACCCAGGAGTGAGTGAGAAGAAAAAAGAAAATAATGAAGATATATGGCTGAACCTAGGATAAAGATGGCTGGATATTACTACCACCCCTTATTTTCTGAAAGGGGATCGTATGACCAATGGAGAAGTGTAGTAGTTATGTGGACTAAAGTAACTGCCTTGGGAAAGAGAAAACAAGGTTTGGCATTGGCTCTTTCTCTACCTTATGACAGTAAAATCCAAAGCAAAGTGTTTTCTGAGCTGGAATTGGAAGAATTAGATTCAGAAGAAGGTCTGGAGAATCTATTATGTTATATGGATAAGATTTATAAAAAGGATGACGTGTTAAATGCATAAGAAGCATGGTCGGATTTTGATAGGTTGCGAAAAATAAAGGAATTCTCCATGGAAGAATATATAATCGAATTTGGCTGAATATATAAAAGGCTGCAGAAACACAACCTGGAATTTCCACAGTCTGTGTTGGCCTTTAAATTACTTGACTGTGCTCGAGTGAGCAACATGGATAGGCTCCTGGTTTTGACAGGAGTTCAGTTTGCGGATAAGGATACCTTATTCGATAAGATGATTGAAGCTTTAAAAAGGTTTCTGGGGAAACATTTGATTCCGATGGCTCTGATGACCCAAATAAGTCAGCCTGCGATAAAGCAGAATATGGAAGATATACTATTAACAGGATGGTGAAATCGTACGGCTACAAACAGGTTCCAAGACTATAGAAGGAGATCAGGACTCGGAAATTATGAAGACAGAAACCCAGTTAGAACCTACAATAGGAAGATGAAGCCCAGAAATGCCCAGGGTATGATAAATCGATGTTTTTGTTGTGACTCTCAATACCATTATGCTTTCAACTGTCCAACACGTTATAATAGTGTTTGAAGCGACACATGACATGGAAGAGTCAGAAGAGGGAAAAGATAGTGACCAGAAAGAAGGCATTGTCCTATTAACAAGCAGTTTTATGCCAGTAATGAGGGTGTTGGTTGCAGAATCCTTTAATTGTGCTGTATTGGACAGTGGCTGCACATCTACTGTGTGTGGAATTGACTGGTTAAAATGTTACCTGGACTCCTTGAATGCTGAAAATCGTAACAAGGTTAAGGAATTTGAAAGTTCCACAAGTTTCAGGTTTGGGGATGATAATACTCTGAAGTCGCTAAAAAGAGTGGTGATCCCTTGCAATATCGCTGGAATAAATCATTTCATTGGACGGATGGTGTATCAAGTGAGATAACTTTGTTTCTGAGCAGACCGTCGATGAAGAAAGCACACATGAAACTGGATATGGAAAAGGAGAAGGCAACAGTTTTTGGAAAGACGGTGGACTTACAATTTACACAGCCGGGGCACTATTGTATTCCATTACTGACAAATAACATTTCAAGTACAGTTGTTCAGGATGTGTTAATGGCGGTTGAAAATGGGACTTTCGCTGATAAAAAGCTTGTTGTATTAAAACTGCATAGGCATTTGCACATCCGTCTCCTCGGAGGCTGAAAAGTTTATTAAAGGATGCAGGGGTAAGGGATGAAGACTATACTAAACTGATAGAACAGGTTAGTGATTGCTGTGAAGTTTGTAGGCAGTAGGAAGCCAGAGATTTTAACGCTATTTTGGCCATGGATCTTAAGATCTGGGATAAAACCAATAATATATTTATTTTGCATTTTGTAGATTCAGCAACCAGATTTAGTCAATCAACGATTGTACGAAGTAAAGAAAAGAGAATAATTCTGGATCAAGTCGTGGAAAAATGGATAGGGACAGGAATGGGCCCACCGGCAAAATTCCTTACGGACAATGGTGGAGCATTTGCTAATGATGAGTTTAGGGATATGTGTGAAAACGTGAATATCACAGTTATGAATACGGCTGCGGAAAGTCCATTTAGTAATGGTGTGTGTGAAAGAAACCATGCAGTAATAGACGATATGCTCCGGAAAATGTTGGCAGGTAGACCAAACTGAAAGCTAAATTCAGCTTTAGCATGGGTGGTACATGCAAAGAATTCATTGCAGATGGTTGGGGGCTATAGTCCCTATCAATTAGTGTTTGAAATCCTAAAATTCCGTCCATTTTTGATGACCAGCCTCCAGCTTGGGAAGGGACTACAATTAGCTCTGCCTTTGCTGAGCATTTAAATGCATTACATGGCAGCAGAAAAGCTTTTTTGGAAGCAGAAGTCTCTGAAAGAATTCGCAGAGCTTTATGACATAATGTACGGCCATCAAATACCGTTTTTCAGCAAGGAGACATAGTTTACTACAAGAGAGACAACTTTAATGACTGGAAAGGCCCAGGGGAGACCATAGGCATAGATGGCAAAACAATTATTTTACAACATGGCAATCAAACTGTTAGCGTACATTCATCAAGGATAATGGGTACAGATTACAAATTTTCAAATTTGGACAGAGCAAACAGACATGACGAGGAACCAGAGTCATCTGGTACGCACGTGTTACAGAACTATGAGGATCAGTTAACTGATATAGACAAGGTTTCTGGAGAGGAACACAACACTTCTGATGAATTAGAACAGGCCATTTTTCCAAAAGGACAACTGCCAAATGTTGGTACAAACGTGACATACTTTCCTGAAGGGTCTAGTCAA
The DNA here is from genome assembly GCF_047496885.1 of Scyliorhinus torazame. Taxonomy (NCBI): domain Eukaryota; kingdom Metazoa; phylum Chordata; class Chondrichthyes; order Carcharhiniformes; family Scyliorhinidae; genus Scyliorhinus; species Scyliorhinus torazame. The sequence continues at coordinate 289,064,808 of NC_092712.1, forward strand.
TGGAAGGATGCAACTGTTATTAGTAGAGCAGGGAAGGCCACTGGAAATTATAAACATTGGTTGAATGTACAGCATTCAGGGGAAGGAATTAAGACAATGGATTGGGAACACGAAGTTCAAAAATGGAGGGCACAGAAACGCAGTGCCAGTTCAGATAGTACATCGGATAGTGAACAGGTCCACAGGAAGAGGTCGAGAACTATTGAAAGGACATCCCACAGCAGAAGGGAAAGATCAAGCAGTAGCAGTACAGAAAGAGACACCAGGCGGGAGAGGGGACGTAGTTTATCATGATCTCGGAACATCAGTAAGGCTACAAATACCAATAGGAGTAGAAGCCCACATGCACATGAGATTTTGGTGGCTTCCAATAAATTAGATGAGAAAGTTATCAAAAATGCCAAACAGCAAGAACTGCATAGTTGGAGTGAATTTGGGGTATATACGGAGGTACCCGATAGGGGACAAAGAGCTCTATCCCACAGATGGATTTGCACGGTAAAGATTCTCCTGGATGGAACTGAAAAGACAAAGGCCAGGCTTGTGGCAAGGGGATTTGAAGAAAACTTAGAAGATCAGGATTTAAGGATAGATTCACCTTCGGCAGGAAAGGTTATTTTAAAGATCTTCTTGGCTCTATTAGCCACAAAGGCAAGGGAATGCAAATCTATGGATAGAAAAGCTGCCTTTTTGCAGGGGCATCAGCTCCAGAGAGACATGTCCTCCTAAAGAGGCAGCTAACACAGAAGGGGTACTCTGGAAGTTGAACAAAGGTGTGTATGGTTTAAATGATGCGTCTAGAGTCTGGTATTTTTCGGTGAGGTAAGTTTTGTTAAAGATAGGCTGTTGCCAGTTGAAAGCAGATCCGGCAATGTTTTACTGGCACTATAAAGGGAATATTTCTGGCATCTTTATGATGCATGTTGATGATTTTTTGTGGGATTAGTGGGGCGGGGTTCTCCGACCCCCCCCCCGGGTCAGAGAATTGGTGGGGGGCGGTGGGAATCCCGCCCCCCTGCTCCGACGCCAGCTGCCGAATTCTATGGCGCCGGTTCTTGGGCAGGGATCGTGCTGCGCGGTCGGGGGCCATTGGCAGCGGTCCCCCCCGGCAGTTTCCCAGGCCCCGATGGGCCGAGCGGCCGCCTGTTTTCGGCCAGTCCCGCCAGCGTGAAATAGACAAGGTCGATGCCGCCTGGACCTGGCTTGGAGGGCAGTTAGCGGGGTTCTCTGGAGGGGGGGGTGCGGGGGGATCCGGCCCCGGGGGGGGGGGGGGCCATGGTGGCCTGGCCCGCGATCGGGGCCCACCGATCTGCGGGCGGGCCTGTGCCGTGGGGGCACTCTTTCCCTCCGCGCAGGCTTGTATAAGGCTCCGCGATGGCGGGCGCGGAGAAGAAACCCCCTGTGCATGCGCAAGAAACACGCCAGCGGTTCTGCACATGCGCCAACTCGCACCGGCCGGCAGAGGCCCTTCAGCGCTGGTTGGCACGGCGCCAACCCCTCCAGCGTGGCCTAGCCCCCGGAAGTGCGGAGGATTCCGCACCTTCCGGGCAACCCGACGCTGGAGTGGTTCACGCCACTCTTAGGCACCGGTATGGGCCGCCCCACCGATTGCGGGAGAATCCCGGCCTTGATTTCAAAGCTATTGTAATCACTGGTTTGAGGAAAGAGTTCAGGGTTGGAAGTCAGGCTTCCGGTTCATTTAAATACATTGGACTGAAAATCGGACAGACTAAGTTAGGGGCAACTTTACAACAGCAATCTTATTTGGAAAGCATCAGCCCAATAGCAATTATCCGTGGCCGGATTTCACACAAAGACGCAATGGTTTCAAAGATGGATAAAGAGCAACTACAAAGTTTAATTGGGCAACTGAATTGGTTAGGTAGACAGACTAGACCGGACATGAGTTTGATGTCTTAGAGTTGAGTACAAAATAAATGATCCCGAAGTGGAAGACATAATAAGAGCAAATAAAGCGTTGGCCATACGAAAAATGCAGGAGTGTGTTTTGAGGTTCCTGGTTTCAGGTGACCTTAGGCACTTGAAACTTACAGTTTATAGTGATGCGTCCTAAGCAAATTTATGTGATGGGGATTCAAGCGCAGGAGGTTTTATAATTTTCTTTTCGGGGAACAATGGTAAATGTTGTCCTCTTGTGTGGGAAACAAAGAAAATAAGGAGAGTGGTCAAAAGCACTTTGGCTGCTGAGACGTTAAGCCTTGTAGAGGCGGTGGATATGGCCTTTTATATATCTCAGATATTGACAGAAATTTTGGGATTAGGGGATTTGAGTAATATACCTATTGAATGTCACATTGACAATAAATCCCTGTGGGAAAATGTGCACTCTATAAAAAGTGTCAATGAAAAAACGTTAAGGATAGACATCGCAAATTTGAAGCAGATGTTGGACAGAGGGGAAATAGCAAAAATTAAATGGGTCGACAGTCATTATCAATTGTCAGACTGTTTTACAAAAAGAGGGGCTCACTCACAGAAACTTTTGGATATTGTTCATGAAGGACGCCTGTTTCTGTGGCCTTTTTTTTCTTCCTCAAAAAAAGGAGGGAAATTGCGTGTGTGTTTTTGAGTTTCTTATAATTTTGTTTTCGCCCAATTTTTTTTTCTCCAAGGAAGGGGAGACTGTTAAGTAATGGGTTAAGAGACATTCCAATTAGTTGTCTCATTTATGTTAAGTATCCAATGATTGACACTGATATGTAAAGAGGACTCAGGTGGCCTTTGTGTCAGGTGATGCGACGATATAGTTCAGTACAGAGTCTGTTAAAGTGAAATAAAGGTGTTTGTAAAAGGAGCAGTGCCTTTGACTCTTTATACATCAGCAGCTAAACGTCTAACAACCTGTTCCTGCTGGCTGCCAAGTCCAAACATACTGTGTCAGGTAGAGAATTGGGCTACTTGTTCCTGCTGGCTGCCAAGTCCAAACATTCTGTGGCAAGCGCACCATATTATCTGGGTCAGTGAGCTTCGTAACAATTTCTGCTGACTCCTGGCAACCACCCATTGCCCGTATTGTTGTGGTAGGCTCAGGGATGGGTAGGAAGGTTGTGGCATGGGCAAACAAACCCCCACTGCCTGTAACACTCCCCTTAGGGGCATATAAAATGTAGCCCTGTATTTCTATTCAGGGAAACTGCTGCACCTTCTTTCATAATCTCGCTTGATATTTCTCCCCGCCATTTAACAAATGCTGCCAACATCGAATCTGCAATGTTACTAAGTTACCCATAATAAATGTGTGATAATAAATGAAGATTTTATAATTCCAGGAATCAATAGAATCATCACGGTGGCTCTGGAAAATGCTGATGATGTTGATGCGATTCAGTACGTTGACGTTGGAACGGGATTTGGATACAAACAACAGCTATCAATTGAAATGGACGATATTGAAAACGCTTTGGTTAAACAAATAGTAAGTGATGTTGAGAAAAGTGAGAGAGGATCGATCTTCTGTTGCCTTTTCTGAAAACAATTGGAATTTAAAACAAAATGGCCCATTACATTCAGTGACACTTGAGTGTGAAATCTGGTTATTTTGTTGTTGGGGATTGTTCTTAATTCAAATAATATGTAATTAAACCTGATGAAGAATATGCTGTTCAGTGACTTCAATATATTGAGAATCTCGTCGCACAGTGTGTCCCGCTATTAAAAACATTAAAATGTTTTGTTTGCAGAGCGGAGCTATGGAAACAAAGTGCTGTCAAGCCCTTTGCACATGCTTAGGAGAACCAGGGCTGCTTGGTTTGCAAGGGATCAAAGGGCTAAGGGTAAATTAAAAATATATCTGCATTTTTAACAGTTTCATGATACATAATTATTCATTGAGATTTAGAAAGCAAAGTAATTACTTAATAGATGTGTTGATGCTATTTTAGGGGCACCCAGGTGTGAAGGGATTTCAAGGCTACCTAGGTGAAGAAGGAGGATTGGTAAGTTGGTACTTTTGAACTACTCATTTACATGACGTGAAGTGCTGCTGCTTTTGTTTGTCTCTAGGGCCTGTGGCATTTACCATGCAGCAGATCAAAGAGAATTTTGACTTCTCACAGAGGAGAAACCAATGCTGTGACTTTGAATTACTGGAAGACTCTAATACACGGTTCCTTAAACTGCAGACTGATTAAATGTAGGTTAAGGCCGGTCGATTTTAACTTCTGGGTAGCCGACCTGTTTCCTGGACAAAGAGGCTGGGGGCACAGGCCTCATTTGAATAGAACCCGGGAGCTGCAGGCGCGAAATGGGCAACCCGCTGGCTACGGGCCTTCGCTATTGGGCGCGTTTGTGACTGCCAGCCCAACAGCACGGAGTGTCCAGGATGGGCGAGCTGCTATGATCATGGAGGACGGGCGAGTGCAGTGTGCAAGATCCCCAGGTTATTTTCATAGTGTTCTTCCTGGCACTCAAATATGATTTAACCCTTACTTCCTAAGGCATCTTCAGCTATGTTTTTGAATTAACTATTGGCGAGCACACAGCATTTGTTACGACCTCTATTTCTTAAAATTAGATTTTCTGTATGTCGTGGGTTCCTGACTTAGACCTTGGAAGGGGCTTCTTGTTTTAAAAGGTAGGGACCTAGTGCAGCAACTTGATCATTGGCAGTAACAGAGAGGTCCTTGCAGGAAAAAAATGCTGGAGTGAATTTATGATTTGGTGAAATTTGCATGGATTTTTGCGTTTAGAATTTGAGCTACTCCACGGTTATTCTAAAAGCCCAAATAAGACTTGACCTTTTAAAAAATTAATTTATTGGATGTGGATGCCGCTGGCTAGACAGCATTTAATGCCCATCCTTAATTGCCTTTGAGAAGGTAATGGTGAGCTGCCTTCTTAAACCATTGCAGTCCATGTATCGTAGGTACATCCACAGTGCTGTTTGGGAAGGAGTACCAGGATTTTGAACCAGCAACAGTGAAGGAACGGTGAAATATTTCCAAGTCAGGATAGTGACTGTCTTGGAGAGAAGGTTATAGGTGGTGGTGTCCCCATACATCAGCTGCTCTTGTCGTGCAGGATGGTAATGGCCATGGGTTTGAAAGATGATGTGAAAGATGGTTTGAAGGAGGTTTGGTGAATTCCTACACTGCACCTTGTAGATGGTACACACTGCTGCCACTATGTGTTGGAAGTGAAGGGAGTGAATATTTGTGAATGAGGTGCCAATCAAATAGGATGCCAGTCAGTTTCTTGATTTTCATAGAATTTGCAAAGCAGGCCATTCGGCCCATCGAGTCTGCACCGGCTCTTTTGAAAGAGCACCCCTCCACCCTATCTCCATTTCCCAGTAGCCCCACCCAACATTCAGGGCAATTTTGGATACTAAGGGCAGTTTATCATGGCCAATCCACCTAACCTGCACATCTTTGGACTGTGGGAGTAAACCGGAGCTCCCGGAGGAAACCCGCGCACACACGGGGAGAACGTGCAGACTTCACACAGACAGTGACCCAAGCCGGAAATTGAACCTGGGACCCTGGAGCTGTGAAGCAATTGTGCTAACCACTATGCTTCCGTGCTGCCCGGCATTTTCTTGGAGCTGCACTCATCTCACCAAGTGGGGAGGATTCCATCCCATTCGGGAATTGTGCCTTGTAGGTATCTGACAGGCTTTGGGAAGTCAGGAGGAGAGTTTCTCACCACAGGGTAAATTGTTACAATATTGAGCACGATTTACCAGCTTCGCCATGCCCAACTTGGTGTTGCGATGAGGTCAATGAATATCGCAAGGACACTTGATACCACTGTACCTATCGAGACATGGCGATCTGGATCTCTGTTATGGGCGTGATTCAGATCAGCATATTCGGCTCATTTAAAAATGTCTGCATGGAATTCTCCTGGCGCCTGGGAACTAATGTCCTCCCCAGTGAGGCCTTGACCAGGCAAAAGGGGAGTTTTAACTTCCCCTATATTAACTGGGACTCATTTAGTGCTAGGGGCTTGGATGCCGCAAAGTTTGTAAGGAGCATCCAGGAGGGCTTCTATAAACAAATATTTCAACTAGGGAAGGGGCCGTACTGGACTTGGTATTGGGGAATGAGCCCAGCCAGGTTATCGAAGTTTCAGTAGGGGAGCATTTCGGGAAGAGTGACCATAATTCAGTAAGTTTTAAGGTACTGTTGGATAAAGATAAGTGCTCAGGTGAAGGTGCTGAATTGGGGGAAAGCTCAATATTAGGAAGGAACTGAAGAATCTAGATTGGGGGCGGATGTTTGAGGGTGAATCAATATCTGGCATGTGGAGGCTTTCAAATATCAGTTGAAGGAATTCAGGACCGGCATGTTACTGTGAGGAAGTAGGATAAGTATGGCATGTTTCGAGAACTTTGGATAACGAGGGATATTGTGAGCCTTGTCCAAAAGAAAAATGAAGCATTTGTAAGGGCTAGAAGGCTGGGAACAGACAAAGCCCATGAGGAATATAAGGAAAGTAGGAAGGAACTTAAGCAAGGAGTCAGGAGGGCTAAATGGGACCACGAAAGGCAATTGGCAAATAGGATTACGGAAAATCCCAAAGCTTTTTATTCATATGTAAAGAGCAAGAGCATAGCCAGGGAAAGGGCTGGCCCATTCAAGGACAGCAAAGGGAATCCACGTGTGGAGCCAGAAGAAATGTGCAAGGCACTAAATGAGTACTTTGCATCAGTATTCACCAAAGAGAAGCACTCGGTGGATGATGAGTCTGGGGAAGGGTGTGTAGATAGCCTGGGTCACATTGAGATCAAAAAGGAAGAGGTGTTGCGTGTCTTGATTAACATTATGGTAAATAGGTCCACAGGGCCTGATGGGATCCACCCAGAATACCGAAGGAGACAAGAGAGGAAATTGCTGGGGCCTTGAGAGAAATCTTTGTATCCTCACTAGCTACAGGTGATGTCCCAGAGGACTGGAGAATAGCTAATGTTCCTTTGTTCAAGAAGGGTAGCAAGGATAATCCAGGAAATTACAAGCCTTACATCAGTGGTAGGGAAATTATTGGAGGTGATTCTACGAGATAGGATTTACTCCTATTTGGAAGGAAGTGGACATATTAGCAAGAGGCAGCATGATTTTGTGAAGGGAAGGTGGTGTCTCACTAACTTGATTGAGTTTTCGAGAAGTGGCGAAGATGGTTGATGAAGGTAAGGCAGTGGATGTTGTCTACATGGACTTCAGTAAGGCCTTTGACAAGGTCCCTCATGCAGACTGGTGCAGAAGGTGAAGTCACATGGGATCAGAGTGAGCTGCCAAGATGGATACAGAACTGGCTCAGTCGTAGAATACAGAGGGGAGCAGTGGGAGGGTGCTTTCTGAATGGAGGGTTGTGACTAGTGGTGTTCCACATTGATCATTGCTGGGGCCTTTGCTATTTGTAGTATATATAAATGATTTGGAGGAAGATGTAACTGGTCTGATGAGTAAGTTTGCAGACAATACAAAGGTTGATGGAATTGCAGATAGTGATGAGGACTGTCAGGGGATACAGCAGGATATAGATCAGTTAGCGTCTTGGGCAGAGAGATGGCAGGTGCAGTTTAATCTGGACAAATGTGAGGTAATACATTTTGGAAGATATACAGTAAATGGCAGAACCCTGAAGGATATTGACAAGCAGAGGGACCTGGGTGCATAGGTGCACAAGTCGCTAAAAGTTGCAATGCAGGTGGAGAAGGTAGTCAAGAAGGCATATGGCATGCTTGCCTTCATTGGCTGGGGCACTGAGTATAAAAATTGGCAAGTCATGCTGCAGCTGTATAGAATGTTGGTTAGGCAACACTTGAATATAGTGTTCAGTTCTGGTCGCCACACTGCCAAAAGAATAGGCAGGCTTTGGAGAGGGTACAGAAGAGGTTCACCTGGTATGGAGGGCATTAGAGATGAGGAGAGGGTGGCTAAAGTTGGTTTGTTCTCACTGGAACAACGGAGGTTAAGAGGTGACCTGACAGAAGTCTACAAAATGATGAAGGGCATGGACAGAGTGGACAGTCAGAGCTTTTTCCCAAGTTGTAAGAGTCAATTACTAGGGGACATAGGTTTAAGGTGTGAGGGGCAACGTTTAGAGGAGATCTGAGAGGGAAGCTTTTTACACAGAGGGTAGTGGGTGCCTGTAATTCACTGCTGGAGAAGCTGGGGGAAGCAGGGACGATAGTGACGTTTAAGGGACATCTTGACAAATACATGAATAGGATGGGAACAGAGGGACCCGGACCCCAGAAGGGTGGAAGGTTTTAGGTTAGATGAGCAGCACGGTCTTGTAGGCTTGGAGGGCTGAAGGGCCTCGTTCTGTGGTGCATTTTCCTTTGTTCTTTGAAGGGTGAGAAGTGAAGGGTGGGTATGAAGGAGCCGCATAAATATTGGGGAGGGTTGTTAAGGGCGGAGGTACTGAAATGAAGAGGTCCGAAGGAGGCTGAGGGGAGGCCTGAAAATGGGGTGGGACCCTCAGCAACCCCAAAGGGGGATGTCCTCACTTGGGAAGCAGACTTCATCACTTCCTCAAGAGTCATGTGGCACTGTGGTCTAAGTGGGTTTCCTTACTGAGATAACTGAGGAATACCATGCAGCCTACAGTGCTCACTGCCTCCAGGGAACCCACATCGTATGCAAGCAGCACAATACGTTTCTCCCCCACATCACCAAAACATTTTGAGGTGAATTCTCACCATGTCTCTTTGGGGAGACTATGGGCTTGATTCAACCAAATGGGAACAAAATCCTATAGCAAGAGCATTTAACCGCGTGTTTCCCAGTGCACGCAGTGCCAAGAAACACATGGCTATTCAACACGACTCGCGTTGTATAAGGGGCCTCAATGGAGAACACACGACCGAGTCCGCACATAGCCCCGTTATGAAATCGGGGTGCACTGTTCGCCGGAACTGCTCAGTTAGTGATTGCGTCCCGATCTCCGATCCCCTGAAGTGATCTCCGACCACCCCTGAGCCCAAACGCCATTGGATCGCGCCCTGTGGCCTCCCGCTGGAGGAGAATTGCAACTGATTTCCGATCCCTCTGGGAGTGCAAATTGGGAAGCAATTCCATATTCCTTGCCATGCAAATTTATGCATGGCGAGGAATACGAGGGATTCCCAAGGGAATCCTGCTATTCAGCCGCCATTTTGAACAGGCGGCCCGATAGCGAGGCCCAACAGCTGGCCAACCTGCTACACCGCAAACCATCCTCAACACCCTCCCCACAATGCAAAGCAAGCCCCCACCCCCTGACCCCTGGATTGTCTGGGTGCCCCTCCCTGCAAGTTCGGGGGTGACCCTACCTGACCCCCCCCCCCTCCCCGGGACCCCCTAATGAAGGAGACTCCCCCAGGGACCCGTGTAGTAGGCAGACTCCCTCCAGGGGCAACTCAAAGAGGGAGATTTCCTCAAGCACCCCTGAAATAATTGCAGCTGTAACACTTACTTGAAAGCTCCATGTGTCCATTCATCGAAGGAGAACAGCTGTGATCTGTGTTTCAAACCCGCAGATCCATTAGCTGCAAGCCATTCATAACTTTCTAGGCGTGTGCTGTGATTGGCAGCTTTCACAAATTAGCTGGAGCCTTGATTCATTTGCCTCCCTTCATGGATGAGTGACTCTTAAGTGGTGAAACCCCAATGTTTACAAACATTGAAAAAGCAAAGAGAGATAAGTGCAATCCAAGCACTAAGTGCATTCCAATCACTCAAGGGTATGATTGCAATGCACTTCCCTCTCTTTGATGTGGTCAATGCATTAATTTACATCCTCCTGCTGGCTTGCGGCCGAGTACGCGATCCTGGCAGCAGTGTGGGAGTCAGAGAATCGCGATCGAGTCGAATCCCAGCGTCGATCCGAGTTTTCCCCCAACATCCGATTCTCCATCCCATTGGGAAATGCAATCCAGGCATCGCGGTGCAGAGAAGCCAACCTCTTGAACCTCGTGCGCAAGGACGATAAATTATGTAACTGAGATTTTACAGATTTCCATTCACTCCTTCCAGCCTACTGCTGATTATCGAATAACTGTTCAAAAATTTGAGTTACTCCAAGTACGTAACACAGCAAAGTGTGAATTTATGAACTATGATAAATTGAATTATCAGATCATTTGAATTTAGAAGTCTTTAATTGAGAGAAGTAGACCATATGGAAGATCTGTGACCAAATTTGGAAGGTTTGCCTTATCACTACATGGAATCCATTTATCATGAGCCTGTATAAACCATCTTATTAAGATGTGCCAAGTATATATACATCAGAACCAAAATCTGACCAGTTGTGTAACTTTCTAAACTAAAAATGTTTTTTTTGTTTGTAATAAAATTGACTTTTTGATTCCACTCATCTAACCCAGCTGCTTGTTTGCTGTACTGGCATTGCATCTCAGAGCTGAAAACCATTTGTTATTAGTCAAGGGAATGCTAGAAACCCAGTGACATGTGTGTACAATGGCATGATTTTTACTTCAATGGGTTTTTTGTATTTTTACACGAGTCTATAATTGGTTCAAGAGTCTGGACAAATGATGACTCACTGTCTTTTAAGCTATTGATGGCTTAATTCCATCCTTTTATCTGGCTGAGTGTCTTACCATGATGCAAATATCCTTTTGAATTTTTTCTTTGTGCTCAACTGGTCCAACCCCAACTGCTGTGTGAAGGCAACCACATTTATCTTTGAGTCTAACTACCTCCAAATGCCTGCTCGATGACTGTCAAAAGCAGCTACAAATGTGGATTCCCTAGCTGAAGTCATGTCTCTATATTAACTTGCCGGCTAGTTGGGCGAGGGGAGGCTCTGATATCACAGGGGTTGTAGCCAGAAATAAGGCCATCAAGACTGTAGAGGCATTTTAATGTTGGCAGCTCATTATCGTTTTATTTGTGTGTTGGTGACAATTGTGCGGCAGCAGGCATGATACTTCAGTTGCTACAACCAAGGGAAAAGTGAACTGGCTGCCCTCTATTCAACCTCCTCAGTTAATCACAGAAAAGTTTTTTTTGCAGGACGAACACACACAGGTTAGAGTCCATTTTTAAAAAGGCAATATAATGTCTGGTTAAGTAGAATCATAGAATCTCTTCAGTACAGAAGGAGGCTATTCAGCCCTTCGAGTCTGCACCAATCCCATAAAAGAGCACCCTATCTAGGCCCATTCCCCCACCCTTTCCCCATAACCCCACCTAACCTGTACACCCCTGACACTGAGGGGTAATCTTGTCATGGCCAATCCACCTAACCTGCATATCTTTGGACTGTGGGAGGAAACCGGAGCACCCGTCGGAAGCCCACACAGACACGGGGAGAACGTGCAAACTCCACACGCAATCACCCAAGGTCAGAATTGAACCCGAGCCCCTGGCGCTGTGAGGCAGCAGTGTTCACCACTGTGCCACCCCTGCTACCTGTGCCACCTGCAGACAATTAAAGGACACTTGGGGCGTAGATTTTAAATGCTGTGGTCGATTTACATTAGCTGGTTTCTTGGATACAGTCAGATGTAGAAGATATTCCAATTATTATGAGATCTCAGTTTTTGGTAGCGTTCACATTCTCAAACTACGTGACACACCTTATTCCGGAAAAGAGAAGAGGAGCGAGAGCAGTCTTCGTCCTGTTTTCTCTGGGGAAGACTTTCTTTATGGTGCTTGTGTCACTTACAACCTCTCTCAAGTGGTTGGTTAACCTTGCCTTGAATTACTTCAATCATTGTGTATTTCCAAGAGGTTTTGGGTGAGTCTTTCTGTGGCACCCATTCTTAATGCCTCTTGCTCAAACAGTTACGAGGTTCAATGGGTGTCTCAGTTATAGGAAATGTCTCTCTCTTCACACTTCTCTCAGGGTGATTTGTTAATTTCTCAACCGGACCTTGGAATATGTCCTTGCATTTTAAAGTAATTTGCTCTGTCTCACTTTAAATAGCAAAATTTTCAGTCAGTTGAAAGGTGAGAAATCAAATTTTAAAATATATAGGGAAACATCCCGTGACACATAATTTAAGGATAAATCCAGAATAAAAGAAGGGAGTACGTTCCATGCCCCCTATGGGGTGTTTCTCAACTGCGGGAAGCTGCCTGCTGTTGGCCGGTGGTGGGATCTTCTGGTTCTGCTGCCATTGAGTCCATCCTCCCTTCCTCCACCCCCGCGGCCGGGAAACCGCCGGTGATACCAGAAGATCATACCAAGAACGTCCAGAAATTCCCCCCGCGAATTTGGTGGCGTTTGAGTTGGAAATTGGAGAGATCTGGGGCGGGATTCTCCGAAACCCCGCTGGGTTGGAGAATCCCCGGGGCACGGCGCGAATCCCGACCCGCCGCTGGCTGTCGTATTCTCCGGCACCGTTTTTTGGGCGGGATTCCCGCCACACCAGTCGGGGGCCGTTGGCAGCGCCCCCCCCCCCCCCGGCACTTCTCCGGGCCCCGATGGGCCAAGCGGCCGTCCATTTTTGGCCAGTCCTGCCAAAACAGTTACGCATGGTCCCACCCGGCGGGACCTGGCAGGTAAGTCAGTGGGAGAGGTCCTTGGGAGGGCGTGGTGCCATCCAATCCCGGGGTGGCCCCCACGGTGATCGGGGCCCACCGATCTGCGGGCGGGCCTGTTCCGTGGGGGCACGCGTTTCTTCCGTGCCGGCCCCTGTAGGGCTCCGCCATGGCCGACTGGGAGAAGAGAAGCCCCTGCGCATGCGCCAAAATACACAGACTGTTCTGCGCATGCGCGAGATCACAACAGCCCTTCGTCGCATGCGCGAACTCGCGCAGTCCCTTCGCCGCCGGCTGGAGCGGCGCCAATCCCTCCGGGGTCCACCTAGCCCCTGAAAGTGCGGAGAGTTTTGCACTTTCGGGGGCTGTTGACGCCAAAGTGGTTGGCGCCGGTTCTCCCGCCGGCGTGGGGACTTAATCCCCCAGAAGGAAGAATCCCGTTGATGGTGTGAATCCTGGATGCTTCCCTGATGCAACAATGGCCGTTTTCCTTGACTGAGCTGTCATGATATTCAAACACACACATCATGATAGACACACCAACAGACAAATCAGAACACACAACACCACAACCAATGACAGAAAGATATAAAAGCACAGACACGACCCCCGGTGGTCAGTATTAGCTGAGAGGAGAACCAGGACACATCTATTGCCAAACACACTCAGGGAGACAGCACGTGCAGAGTATCCAGAACGAACTGTATTATAAGAGTTATAATAAAATAGAGTTGTACCACATACAACTGTGTTGGCTCATCTGTGCACCAGAGCACCCAACACCACATGGTACAGGAGTGGATCGATACCTGCCGGCATACCTCAGTGTACAGAGACAACCAGCAGTGCCCAGGCATGATGTACGAGCTCCCGGTTCCGCAGGCGCTCCAGTGCGACGGCGACCTCCACGAAAACTGGCGGCGATTCCGGCAAAATTTCGAATTGTTCCTGGTGGCAGCTGAACTCAAAGACCTGGATGATAGGGAAAAAATTGAATTTCTCCTCACCGTCGCCGGTGCAAGGGCAAGAGCAATATTCAGAAGGTTCAGGTTCTTCAGGAGGCAGCAAAGGTACGATTACCAGGCAGTCCTGGGCAAATTCTCCAAGTACTGTGAAGAATACGCAATCCAATGGGCACTTAAAGGTAAGAAAAGCTGCAGTACTCACCTCGTGGCTGGGATCCCGGAGCCCGAAATCCCGGGCCTGAGAAAAGGCTGGGTCGAGGTCGGTGGCCATCTTGCTAAAGGTATAACGCTAGCACAGTTGCGCGAGAAGTGCGCAGAACCGGAAGTTTCGTTTGCGCATGCGCGAGATGCTGCGCATGCGCAGTCAAGAAAACGGCCATCGGTAAAGGAACAGCGATCTGAGCATGCGCAGTCGCTTCCTACGTGCTACATACCGAGCGTCAGGATGTCAGAGGCCCCAGACTGCACCAATTTAAAAGGGAAATGTCCCAAATCCAATTTAAAAGGGAAACGTCCCAAATCAAAAAAACAAAAATCTGTTAAAGCTGTAAAACAACCTTCCCTCACCTGGAATGACAGCACAGTGCCGCAAATTGACCCAGGAGATGAATTTGACCTCCGAAGAACCCTCTGACAAGCAGTTACCTACGCACAAGCCGATGATTCCGACCTTGAATACTTCGATGACGATTTTTACAGGGTTTCCGGACCTCGCGAGCCCAATGATAGCTCCGTGGTCCGATATGACTATGACTCGGACGAACCTTTCGTGTTGCACATTGGCGGCCCCCACATTGAATCCGACGCAGATGCGGATTCATTTTTCGGATTTGAGGATCTTCAATCCAGCAGATATGACGTTCCAACTTATCAGTACCGGATGATGCTGCAGCCTGACATTAACAGACAGGGAGCGGTGCAAGCACACGGAGAGTGCCCTGCTGCCACACAGAGCGTGGTCCACGTCCCGCTCAACGTTCCCGACTCTATGAAAGAAGACATGCAAGACTCCAGAGTGCAGTCCTCGCATGAACCAGAAGTGACTCCAGTGTCACAAGCTTCCACAGCAAGCTCGTGGACAGACTCCACAATTGCAGAAATGCAAGACTCCAGAGTGCAGTCCTTGCATGGACAAGAAGTGACTCCAGTGTCACAAGCCTCCACAGAGAGCTCGTGGACAGCCTCCACGATAGAAGCAACGCAAGACTCCAGAGCGCAGTCCTTGCACGAACAAGAAGTGACTCCAGTGTCACAAGCCTCCACAGAGAGCTCGTGGACAGCCTCCACGATAGAAGCAACGCAAGACTCCAGAGCGCAGTCCTTGCACGAACAAGAAGTGACTCCAGTGTCACAAGCCTCCACAGAGAGCTCGTGGACGGACTCCACGATGGAAGGAACGCAAGACTCCAGAGCGCAGTCCTTGCAGGAACAAGACCATGAGGGTCTAGCAACCTCTCCTGACCAACCAGCGGCAGACGATGCAAGTCTGCCATGCTCACGTGAACAGCAAGAAGGCTATAACAGCCTACCATGCTCCACTACACAGCAGCATGACCATGACGGTCTCTCATGCTACAATGAAGGGCACAGCGCTGAAGACTGTTCAAGCCCAACTGAAGACAAGCCAAAGGAATCGCCTCGTCCAAGCCCGAAGAAAAAAGGTTTATGCGCTGACCTTCAGGATCATTGTAGCCGAACAGAGATTAATAATGCTGCACGGCCACAGAAGGATGCTGAGGATTTGCTAACAAAATTAATTGAATGTTTAACTTGCAAGGAGCAGACTGAGAATTGCCAGTGTTTTAGTACGGATCGAAAAAATGGACAAGACATTGATCCTCAGGTAATGGAAATAACACAACCTGAATCATATCTACAGCAGGGACAAATGTCTCCCTTCAACACAATGCCGCAAAATCCCAACTTCGGAGACCAGCAGTTAGTCAGTAATGACTCTTCAAACCTGGAGGGGAACATTAATTGCATTGAACCTATACACACTCCACTGATTATTGAGCAGAACATTGGAGCAAGAATCCTGAGGACACCGACATCGAGTAGCCAGATAACGAATTTAAAACCCACAGCAGTTTCAAGTGAACCAAGTGTGCTTTCCACTAATGGTGAAGATGCAGATAAGGTCGACCCGATTATCCATTGTACCACACTAACCCCAGTGATTAAGCAGTTATGTATGGGGAGTATAATGTGGGCAATTGAGAACAGTAAAAGAGAGACTGTGACCATGCCAGTCCCAGCAAAATCAGACCCAGAGACCATGAAGGCATGTACATTAAACAAAGTTACATATGAGGTACCTGAGAAGAAAAGTGAAACGGAATGTTCTTTGGAAAATGGTACAATGTCGATAGAAACAGTGGATCCTATATTCGAGACCATACATATGGGAGAATTTGGGGGTAATAAACAAGGTTCTGCAATGTCTGGGGGAAGATTTAAAGTTCCAAAGAAGAAAAGCCCAAATGAAGGACAATGGCAAGACAATGACAGTCCACCGACATGGTGTGCACCACCAGATGAAAACTCTGACAATTTACCCAACCCTAGTGAACAGCAAGCTGCTAATGACGATCTATCCACGGGATGTGAGACGAGTGACGACAGCATCCCACTTCCCATGCAAAAGGTGCAAGGTGACAGACCTCGCCTAGTGCGTACCGAGGCACTCGACGATCACGGTGGGACCACTGACGACTGCGGTGGCGGCGCACCGCTTCCACCCTCGATGGCTCGAGCCTCTCCACTGGTTGGTGCATTCCTGCATGTTCCGACTCCAGAAGTGCAGCTTCAGGGAATCTCGGCTGCCTCCAGTGAACCTGTTGGGACTCCGGACGGGGGGCATCGACGGAAGGCAGACCGGACTCCAGATGGGGAGTAGCCAAGCGCCGACTCTGATTTGCGCACGCCAGACCTTGCTCCGGACGGGCGGTGTCGCGGCCTCGGTGATGGCACGCTCAGGGTGACGGCAGATGCCACGGCGACAGGGAATGGATCGCGTGGCAGTCCCACTGGGTCGGCAGTGGCAACCAGCACCGGCGGTCCAAGATGGACACACCAATTCGCGCCATCGCCAGACGTTGATGCGAGCAACAATTCTCTCTCCAAGGCGACATGCTTCGACGTTTCTCTGCGGAGTCGCCCTTCCGGCACAGCAGGTGGCCGGAACCAGCGTACACGGTCTCGGCCAACTTCCACATCTGGCACAGTCATCGCCTTGCATGATATTAGTGATGGTGCTACTTCGATGGCAACGACCCATCGGCTACAAGATGCCGTCCACCACAAACATAAAAAGAAAACAGACTCCACCTTGTTCCTGGCATGCAGGGCGGATGGATTGGTGCGTAGGCGCAATCAGCGGGCTTTGTGCCGCCTTCCACGCTCGCAACTGCACCGTACGCACACGCCGGATCCTCCACTGGTTCCCAAGGATGACTTTGTGGAGATGCCACGGATCATGCCCCTTCCATCGCCACCAGAACCAAACCACAGCCAGGGCACCACTAACAAAGATGTTGAATGTTATATTTGCACGAATAAAAAAACCAAGCACTGCACGAAGTACAACAAATGGTAAAGTAGAGACTTCGGCAACAGCATCACCTCCAACAGTCCAAGGTGAACCAGTGTGACCCCAAATCTCCACAGCTGAACCGGCTTGAGGACCAGCCCATTCTTGAGGCGGTCACCCATTAGACTGGACTTATAACGCTGTTCATACGTTCAAAAAGTCAAACACTTCTGTATTATAACCTGTTGTTGTTTATTGTTCCAGATATCGTCTGACCGGACCAATGTTCAAGTTTTTTTTTTCTCTCGCATCCAAGTTTTGTTATGGTACAACCTTGTTAGTGTGACGCACCCGACATCGCCCCATGTAAATAGTTACGTCATAAACACACGCTGTACACAACACAAACACACACTCTTAGATGCACTCACGACACAATTATATTTATAACCACGTAGGCACTTATCTTTGTAAAAAAGGGGGGATGTCATGATATTCAAACACACACATCATGATAGACACACCAACAGACAAATCAGAACACACAACACCACAACCAATGACAGAAAGATATAAAAGCACAGACACGACCCCCGGTGGTCAGTATTAGCTGAGAGGAGAACCAGGACACATCTATTGCCAAACACACTCAGGGAGACAGCACGTGCAGAGTATCCAGAACGAACTGTATTATAAGAGTTATAATAAAATAGAGTTGTACCACATACAACTGTGTTGGCTCATCTGTGCACCAGAGCACCCAACACCACATGAGCCTGCTCCGCCAGCAAGTTCAACTTTAAAACATAAGGGTGCCATTTTTAAAGAGTGCCCCAATGCAAAAACTTAAAAATAGAACCCCCCACCGCCAAAACCACCAACCCGAACACCCCCGGGGCACCTATGGAACACCATCCACACACGCAACACAACCCCAGGTTACCACCCAGGCACTGCCCCCAGCACTGACCCCACACTGCCCCCGGCACTATCTCCGACACTGCCTACGGGACTGTCTGGGCATTTCCCCCTCTTTCGCTTCATCTCTCTTCCTCGCCGACCCTGAGGCTGAAAGCAGTTTCCTTAGAAAGATTGTTAACTTTTCCTTAAGGCAATTGCTTTAACCCTAATATGGCTACAGGGCGACCAGGGATGGGAATTGAATATCCACGGATATTTAGTATTTAGAAAGGACGGACACCTGACTTGAAGTCCACTAAATTGCACCCCAGTCTTTTTCTGAATGGCAGGCAGCAACTAGTGGGATTCTTTAAGGATCGGTGCAAAGCACTCAACTATTAACAATATATATTCATGATTTAGATGAGGGAACTAGATGCAATGTCTCCAGATTTGCAGATGATACAAAGCTGGGTGGGAGAGTGAGCTGTGAGGAAAATGCAGAGATGCTTCAGGATGATTTGAACAAGGTGCGTGAGTGGACAAACGAATGTCAGATGCAGTATAATGTGGATAAATGTAAGGTTATCTACTTTGGTAGCGAAACAGGAAGGTAGATTATTATCTGAATGGTTATAAATTAAGAGAGGGGAGTGCGCAATGAGACCAGGGTGTCCTCATACACCAGTCACTGAAGGTAAGCATGTAGGTACACAGGCGGTAAATAAGGCAAATGGAATGTCGGCCTTCATAGCGAGAGCATCTGAATACAGGAGCAGGGATGTCTTGCTGCAATTATACAGGACCTTAGTAAGGCCGCACCTGGAATATTGTGTGCAGTTTTGGTCTCCTTATCCAAGCAAGGTAGTTTTTGCTATAGAGGGAGCAGAGAAGGGTTTGCAGACTGTTTCCTGGGATGGCAGGACTGATGTATGAGGAGAGATTGGGACATGTAAGATTATATTTCCCGGAGTTCAGACGAATGAGGGGGGTCTCATAAAAACCTAAGCAATTCGAGCAGGACTGGACAGGGTCGATGCAAGAAGGATGTTGCTGATGGTGGGGGTGTCCAGAAACAACTTTGTGACAATTTAGTCACTCCAGGAAATTCCCAATCTCTGCCAATTACCCATTGATTGGCAATACGAGCTGTAAATGCTAACTTCCTAATGTTTTATCTCGGCAAGAACCCCCTACCACTGCGGCGCGGTGGCACAGTGGTTAGGACTGCCAATTCACAGCTCCAGGGATTTAAGTTCAATTAAGTCCTCGGGTGACTGTCTGTGTCGAGTTTGCACTTTCCCCCCGTGTCTGCGTTGGTTTCCTTCCACAGTCCAAAGATGTGCAGGTTAGGTGGATTGACCATGCTAAATTGCCCCAAGGTTAGGTGGGATTACTGGGTTATGGGGATAGGGTAGAGGCGGGGGCTTAATGAGGGTGCTCTTTCCAAGGCCTGGTGCAAACTCGATTGGCTGAATGGCCTCCTTCTAGGTGCCCTGAAGCAAATGGTATCCCCTGGCACGTGCAAAGACACGAGGCAAGTGTTTTATTTTTATACCCTTCTTGCAGGCAGCTTTTGCAACATTCAGCTCAAAATGCATACCTATGTTAACGCAACTACTGAATTCTACTCAAATATTTTGCAATTCCTGACCAATGGGAAGATGCAGCTGGCTTTCCTAATCTTGTACCCTATATTTAAAACTAAAATTCCAGCTTTCAATCCATTCTCCTCGCCAATCAACACCTTAATTCTGGTTTCTGTTTACTGCAAATGCTAGACACTCTGAAGCCCAATGTGCAGATGTGTTCTGGCTACAACTCAGCATATTCATTCTTAAAACTGCAATACAATATTTTGACACTTTTAAATGTTTGCCAACTTAAACACTTCTCAAGCACATTCCACTAATGCATTCATACGAAGCTTATGGACAGTACAGTTTGATGACCTAAGCTTTCTGAATTACAAATGTGTTAATGAGATAAAAAATATCCCCCCAACTTCCCTTCAAACATGGTCATCAGTGCGGACAGAGTTTATAATGAGGACAGGGATTCAGAGGAAAGAGGGAAGTGAAGCTAAAAGGAAGATGGAATCTCACAAGATGTACAGTGCTGAGACTGAGGCAGAAAAGGATCAACAATATATTGGAGAGAACTTGGTGTGTAACCGGACATTGTAGGTAATGAGGATTTTAAAGGAGAAGAGGACCTCGGTGAACTCCTCAGAAGACGAGAGATTAAGCTATGGTTTGGTGCTAAGAGCCGCACTGCAACCCTGGCAGTTTGGATCATGGTAGAAGGTGACAGGAAGGCTTCAGCAAGAGGGAAAGAGGCCACTAATTGTGGGGCAAGTTCCAGTCAAAGCCAAGATGCCAATGCAGCTGTGGTCGCAAGAGGCTCATTTATTTCTTACAATACTTTTGCAGCTGTCCATCTGTTTCTCCCGTCCACTTCTGAACAGACATTCTGGTGAGAAATGTAGAAAGGAGCAGTAATTCCACTTGCAGAACGCAAGAGGGCATTGCTCTTTGAGACACCCATGGCAGTAAGGAAGTTGTTGGCGTGGCCTTCCGTGAGCATTCTGCACTGGAATGTTGGCAAGACCTGAGGGTGGGTTTCTGCTCGTAAAGAGGCAGAGAGTGCGATGAGAGTCACAGAGGGGGCATCTTTAGGTTTGTCCATGGGGAGCAAGGAGCTAGTGTCTACAAAGGAGAATAGAAAGGCAGCAGAGTAGTAATAACTTAAGGTTGGAATCGGGGGTACAAAATACTCTATAAAAGGATGGCAGCAACAGGAAGAAGGTAACAAAGTCAGCAGAAGTCGTTCTGTTTAAATGAAATTCCTGCACCAGATTCTGGGCGTAAAAGCACATCAAATATACGTTTAGGTCAGTCAGTGAGTAGCTCCCTCAGTTAGTGTTCAGAGACTACTCGAGGGCTTAGCAGTAAAACATAAATTCTGAGAGAGATGCATCACTTTCATCAACATCTTGAGCGCTTTTAGGGAGTTTAAGATAAAGAAATGTTAGGACAGTTCACAAAAAACGTTGGTCGAAGAAATGGGTTTCAGGAACATTTTTAAAGGTGGCAAGTCAGGTAGAGAACCCGAGGCATTTTAGATGGAATTCCAGATTGTAGGGATGAAGAGGCTATAGGCTGTGTACCAGTAGCACTGCCCAGTGGCAGGAAGATACAAAAGCAGGTCGGGAATGGTGTATTTGGAGAGAGGATAGGGATGGGCAAAAAGAGGTGGTCTGAAATCATGGTGGAATGTCCAGATAAGAATGAAGATTTTAAATGTAAATTGCTGGAGTATTTGAAGCAATGTACACAAAATACAAATGTAAACCAGTGAGGTTTACATGCAGTGACGGGCAAATAGGATTTATTGAAGAACATGAACCGACAGCGGAGTTTGGACAGCTTCTGCACACCAGGGAGTATGACACAACGATGTGAAATAGAAGAACTGCTTTACTATATTATACTTACGAAAATTCAGTTGGATGTATTTGGTCAATTGTGTTGGCATTAGAACTTGTTTTGCCTGAACTATTTACATTACTTTTATTGCCTCATTAGCCAAATCTTGACTTGAAGGCCAACAGTAACCGCAGATGAGTAAACTTCCCTACTTCTTCCCTACTGTAAAATAACACTACTGTCAACCCCACCGTCTCAAAAACCACGAAACAAACGCTTAAAAAATCAAGAGGATCATAAATCATGAGTTGTTTTTATTGCTTTTTTTTTGCTTTGCTTTTATTGCTTATATTTTTCAAACATAAACTGATTTAAACACCACCTCAGTGGTGAGGAAGCTTTTAGAAATATTATAATTTGGGACAAAATTAACAGTAGCCAGGCAAATGCAGATTAATTAAAAAATGCCAACACTGGTGTGTTGAGGGAAAATCATGTTCAGCCTACTTTCTTGAGTTTTTTGCTGAGGCGATAGAAAGGGTTGAACAACAGACTCGTGAGCAAAGTTTGAGTTCATGGAATAAAAGGGATTGTAGGGATTTTAATATGAAATTGGCTGAATGATAGGAAACAGGCACCAATGGTGACTGGCTGTATTTCGGACTGGAGGAAGATTTATAGTGGAAATCCCAGGGGTCAGTGTTAGGACTCCTGCTTTGTCTGATATTTACTAATGACCCAGACATTGGCTTGGGGGCACAATTTTAAAATTTATGCATGTTATGAAAACAAATTCTGTGAACACTGAGGAGGATAGTGTAGAACTTCAAAAGGCCATAGGCAGATTGGTGGAATGGGTGGGCAAGTGGTAGCTGAAATTTAATGCCGGGAAGGTAAAGTAATTTTTTCGAACAGGAAAAATACATTGGAACAATTTCAACTAAAATGTGCAATTGTAAAGGGGGTGCATGGGAAGAGAGGAACCCGAGTGTATCTGTGAATAAATCATTGAAGCTGGAAGGACAGGTTGACTTCATTCTTATGTATCTAGTTGTAGCTAGAGAATCACCTGCATTGGTTTTTTTCCTGCCCCGCACACCATTACCTCTGGAGTTCCCCAATGGTCTATTCTTTGTTCCCTCCTATTTCCTATCCACATGCTTCCCCTCAGCACATCAGTTGAAATGTACACAGATTACACTCAAGTTCTATCTGATCACCTTAACACCTCTCTCGGCCTCTTCGCCATCTTTAACTTGCCACACTCCTTGTCTGATGTGCAGTACCAGATGAACAGAAATATTCTTCCGCTAAGTACTGAGAAGACTGATGCCATTATCTTCATTCCCCGCCACAAATTCTGTTCCCGAGCGCTAACTCTTGAGGCGGGATTTGACCAAACTGTTAGCCATGGGTGAAAATCCCGCATGGCCATTAAATCTCGCGAGAGGACCATAACGGGCTTTACACTGCCGAGATCTCAGTTTGGGATCTTCCACTGCCGGTGACATAATCAGGTTCACACTCAGAAAGGACGTGAAGCGTATTTGCATGAATTTACATCAATTTATATATAATTAACCAGCTTTACGTCACAGTGTCCAGCCCCACGGCATTATCTCACGCAGGCGCGAATCAACGCTGATTTTCAAAATCGAAAACCTGTCGTGATGACCAAGTCGAGGGTGCGGAGGTGCCTGGAGGCCCTGGGTTTGAGAGCTGAGATTGGGCATTGCCCCCTCAGGGCAGTGCCAGCGGGCACTTTCCGGGGCACTGAGTGTGCCGTGCCAGAGGCCACTGCCGGGGGGGGAGGTAAACCTCCTCCATTTGGGAGGGGTACCCCTTATGTGTGGTGGGGGGGGGGGCGGGTAGTGGGATGTGTATTGATGGCAGTGCAGGCAGGGAGAGAGGGGGTAGAATGCCCCTTAATACTTCCGTGGTGGAGAGAGTTCCTCCAGACCATGGGAGGGTGGGATGGAGTTTTGCGCAGATTGAGGTACCCTTCAAAAATGGTGCCCCAATCTCCATGGAGCTGGCCTTGTGGCGCTATCAGGCCCCAACCCACTAGAGTGACAGAGAAAACTGCGCCCCAGATTTTCTTTTGAAAGAGTGTCAGAAAATTCAGTCTGAAATCTTGACTGCGTCGTTGATCGCTCAGAGGCAGGTTCATTGGAGTGGAGGTGAGCTTCTCTCTCAGTGCGTCAGAGTGGTTAGAGGATCTCATGGAGTTCTTGCATCTTGACAAAGGTAAATACACATTGACGTGTGCAATTGAAGGGTTCTACAAAAGATGGCGGCCCTTTATTGTGTTCTTTCAAGAGCTAGTCTTCGTCACCTGTTGGGGGGGGGGGGTTGATGCTGCTGCATTTGGTTGTTTGTTTTGCTTAATGGTTTTGTATTTATTAAAAAATGTTTAATAAAAATTATTTTTTAAAAAAAAGAAATCTTGGCCGCGTTTCTGTCGAGAAACAGGCTGGTTTTCAGCCAGGACCTGACACTTTGCCAATTCTTTTAGAATATTCCACCCCACATGTCTCTCTGGCAACTTTCTGAGGCTGAACAAGACCATTCGTAATCTTGATGTTGTCTTCAGCACTGAGATGAGCGACTGACCACATATCTATCTACTTCATCACTAATTCTTCCCTTACCATTGCTATCTCCTGCTCAAAACCTAATCCATGCCTTTGTTATCTTTAGGCGTGACTATCCCAATACACTCCTGGTTGGGCTCCTCTGCTATGCTCTGGGGCCAGACCTCCAAGAATTTGATAACATCTGGTTCGGGACCAATAACGTTCAGTAGACAAAGTTGTGATTCAAGACACTTGCAAAGCAAATAAAGCCACAAGGTTCTGTGGGTTTTGAGCAAACAAAAATAGTTTATTATACAAGGTCAGAAAGATATAATAATTTATAATGTCTATCTTACACTTTAGCATTCCAAGTTACTATGAGATACACATGTATTGACAGGCAAACTATGGTTGAACACATCACACTTCACAATAAATGACAGGTGCAAACAAGATAGTTTGCACAGATTTCTCAACAACTCACCCAGATTTCAGTAAACACAATGGCCGTGATCTAGCGGCCCCGTTAGACGTGGGTGCAAATGCCAAAAACAAGATTTGCACCAGGGAGATCTCAGTTTGAGACCTTTCCTGCCCCATGGGCATGAACCTGATTTCCATGAATTTAAATGCATGTTGATATAATTAAAGGGCTTTACGCTGCAACGGACACCCACGACATAGGCTCCCTGTCTGGTGGTGTGAAACCACACCGGGACAAATCACTCAGGGTTTTCAAAAGCGAAAACCAGTCTTGCATCTGGGGATGCGGAGGTGCCTGTAGGCCCCAGTGGCTTCGGCGCCAGGCTGGACATTGCCCCCTGAAGTAGGCAGTGCCAAGGGGGCTCCGGCAGGGGGTAACCCCTTATGTGTGTTGGGGGGAAGAGGGGAGAGTCCCGATGCCTGCGAGGGATTTGGGGAGAGTCCTGATGCCGGGGGAGAGGGAGAGAGAGGTGGAGCCGCGATGCTTCGGAGGGCAGGTGGTGGAGAGCCCCAATGCCTGGGGACGGGACGGGGGGGAGAGGGGCGAAGGATGAGAGTCCTGATGCCTGTGAAGGGGAAATGGGGGTGCCTCGATGTTGGAGTTCTGTTGGGAAGGTGCTCCAATGGTTATGGGGGAGTCCTGATCTCCGTGGTAGGTCCAATATCTGTGGAGGGGGAAGGGTAGTGGGGCCTTAAATTGAACTTTGAGATCAGGGCACACCCCCTGCACCCCCAATTGGCTGCCTGATCCTCGCTAGCACTTTGAAATTGTACAGGGCTCTGTTAAATCGTCAAGAAAGGGTGTCAGCAAAGCCGGTGAGCTTCACACAGATGTACTCACCTTATCCAATTTTGGGAAAACCGCACCCTGTGGCCAGAAATTTCAACCGTTCCTGCCAGCAAGATCTTCCAGTCCTGCCGATGCCAAACCCCTGCCACGGGTTTCCCTGATGTGGAGACGGGTTTCCCAGCAATGGGGGGTGCATACTGTAATATCCCGCCCTGGATGTACAGGGTGGGAATGATGATCTTCCCCATGGTTCTCGCGGAATACAAGCTCCCCACTGAGGGGGGTGGGGGAACTCCATTTAACATTGTATAAAAGGCCGGTCAGTAAGGCACCGATGAAGAAGAGGCCCGATAGGGATCCACCAGGAAGTGTATATGACATAACTGTAAATAAGTGTTTCTATGATGATTTAGTCAAAGTTCTTTATTGTATTCAGTGTGGACTCCCCACATCCTTATTAAACATACAACGGTAATCCCTGTTGACAATGGTTGGACGAGAACATCCCGCCAGTGCCCAAACGCTATCGGCGGTGCAGAAAATCCTGCACTGTGGGTCAACCCTTCTCATTGAAACTGTATCTATTTTTCACCTTCGAAGATTGCACCTTGGAATTCTCTCCAAATGTTGCTCCAGCTCAAAAGGCCTTAACAACTGCTTACCTCCAAGGGTTTTACTCTCGTCTGCCGAGACTCCATTCCCATGGTTTCCTGAGTCTGCACTCCAGACCCAATGCACAAGAACAACATCAGCACCTTGGCCACACCGAGCAGAACTCCACTGCTCAAATGGTGTACATTTGCCCCAACGGACCGCAGCATGGAATTGCCAACCTGCTGCTGATCACCAGGGCTCCTTCTGTGGTTCCTTGGCAAATTTTGATTAAAAATAATCTAGTTAAGCAGATCGCCTGCTTTGCTTCTTCAAAAGGTGCACTTTAAATGCAAACTGTCAATTTTTTGCTCTCCGATTGCCTCTGGCCTACTGCCATTGGTGCACCTGTTTAGGCTATCAATTTTGCCAGCCATTAGGCAGGAAATGGAAAAGAAAATGTCCAGGTTTGATCAATGTCGGCCTCCTCAGTACCTTTATCTCGGCTGATGTAGCTGGTTCTTTGGATTCAGAACAGTCCACACCTGCACACCAAAATATTGTTGCTTGTGGCTTACTAAACTATGCAATGCCAATTCGTCTATTATAAATGACTTGACAGTCTTTACAAAACCCCGGTCATGTACGATTGTGAGATTCATTCCAAAAGTGAAAATGACACAGTGAACTGTACTTGAATTTAGTGGTGATACAACCAGAAGTTTGAAAATGCCACGGAAAGCACTCGCTATTACATTTTTTTCTTTTTCAATATGTTTCTTTCTGGCGGTTAACCCCTGAACCTTTGAGCAACTTGGTTGAATACCATGATCCAGTAAGATAAAAGGTTTCATTATTCCCTTAGGGTGAGAGAGGTCCACCTGGATATAATGGTACACTCGGAGATAATGGATGTTCTGGTGCCAGGGGCTTCATGGTAAGAACATGTTTCTAATCTGTTGACATCAATGACATTTATTTAAAAAATACATCTTGCAACCAATGTAAAAGTGAACTGTAAAAGCTTCTGTAAATGTGTAAAAAGCAAAAGATTAGTGAAGACAAATGTAGGTCCCTTACAGTCAGAAATGAAAGAATTTATAATAGGTAAGAAGGAATGGCAGAGCAATTAAACAATTACATTAGTTCTTTCTTCATAGAGGAAGACACAAATAACTTCCCAGAAATGCTAGGGAGCCAAGGGTCTAGTGAGAAGGAGGTGTTGAAGGAAATTAGTGTTACCAAAAAAAAAGTGCTGGAGGAATTAATGAGACTGAAAACCAATAAATCCCCGTGGCCTAATAATCTAAATCCCAATGGGATTAAATCTAAAGGAGGTGGTCATGGGAACAATGGATGCATTGATTGTCATCTTCTCACATTCTGGAACAATCTTGGTAGATTGGAGAGTGACAAATGTAATCCTGCTATTTAAAAAAGGAGGGAGGAAGAAAATGGTGAGTGGGGAATTACAGACTGGTTATCAGTAACAGGGAAAATGCTGGAGTCCATTTTAAAAGATGTGATAACAGGACACTAAGAAAATATAAATGGGGTTAGACAAAGTCAACATGGATTTATGAAAGGGAAGTCATGGCCAGGATTCTCCGACCGTTGTGATTCACTTTTCCAGCTGGCAGCGCACCCTCGGCTGTGGGTTTCCCGGCAGTATGGGGTGGCTTCAATGGGAAATCCCATTGGCAAATGGCGGGACGACAGAATCCTGCTGCCAGCGAACGGCGCGTTGCCAAGTAACACATGACTGGGGAATCGGAGAATGGCAGACTATTCTTTAAATGATAACAGATTGGGAAATATTGAGGTAGAAAGGGACTGTGGTGTCCTTGTACACCCGTCAATTTAAGCAAATGTGCAGGTACAGCAAGCGGCTAAGAAGGCAAATGGTTTGTTGGACTTAATTGCAAGAGGACTTGGGTACAGGATCATGAATTCTTACTGCAGCTGTACAGGACCTCGGTGAGACCACACCTGCAGCATAGTGTGCAGTTTTGATCTCCTTATCTAAGAAAGGATATACTTGCCATAGAGGAAGTGCAGCAAAGATTCACCAGACAGATTCCTGGTGTGGCAGAATTGCCATATGAGGAGATGTCTGGCTTTGCGAGATAGAGGATCAACCATGGTCATATTGAATAGTGGAACAGGTTTGAAGGGCAGAATGACTTACTCCTGCACCTACATTTTATGTTTCTTCGACTTACAGTTTAATAACCAATTGCATATATATTTCAGGGAAGAAGAGGTTATCGAGGAGAGAAGGTAAATATGGCATTACGATTATTTTCATTTTGAAATTGCTTTGTCTTATGAAATTTGAACATTTACTTCAGCCTATCCTTTGTTTACCAGTGCATTAAAACCCAATGTTTTATTGTAACAGGGTGGTGGTGGAGACAATGGTATCGATGGAATAATTGGAGAGCAGGTATGATTTTCTGAATTGATTTTCACAGAAAGATGATTTACACATACTCCAGAAGCAGCAATATACAATAGATGTTGTTGTATGAGTTAACCATTAGAATCTCAAAAAATCCTCCGAAAATGGAGGTTAATTTATACGCTGAGTATAAAAGTGAAGGGACGTTTGGGTGGTTACCATTTCTTTATTATTTCCTACACAGGGTCCACTCTGTGTGTGGGTGGGGGGAGGAGGGGGTGTCTTAAACACCTGAGCTTGTTCACAACTCAACCAATATCACCTGCTTTAGCCTTTGCACCATTATAAGATACGGGTAAGTAAAACACTCATTTGTGAGGTGATAAATTGAGGCTGATTATTGTAATGGGAGTGTTCCTTTAAGAAATGTTTTTTGCCTTATCACATGGCTTCAGTGATGCCATTGTGGGGTTTATACTCTCGTTTTTGAGTTGGGAGCTGGGCTGTGGCTCTGGGTTTTACTTTCGTTTTTGAGTTTGAACTGGTTTTGTGCAGCCCAGGTTGAAAAAGAAGATTTTCTTTTCCCCCATTTGCATTTTTAAAAGCCGTTTCCAGACTGCTTGATAACTTGAAAATAAATAATTGTTTTCTGGAAGAAATTCAAACCTGCTGTTTTGGAAAGGACACAGGGGCATCCAGACCAGGTCTTGAGTGCCGTGTGCTGGGCCACACCTTTGAAAAGGGTTTTCTGGTTTATGGGATCTTGTTATTAAATTGGAACAGCTAAAAGGGAAATTTATTAAGGGTTATTTATAGAGTACTGTAGCTGGGTGGGGTATTTATGTTGGCAGTTGATAAAAATGCTTGCAGTGTGTGTTTATAAAAATGTTATCTAAATTCATAGAATAAACTTTGTTTTTGATTGAAAGTGCTTAAGGCCTCCGTTGAAAAACTCCTGAAAGGCAAGCCCTCATGCTCCTCAAAACCAAAATCAATAAACAGTTATAGATCAGGTGAACTCCATGATATACTTTGGAGTTGTCCAAACCCTGGCCCATAACACTATTAATGTGAGTATGCCACGTCCTGGCCAAATAGGGGTTAGATTTACTTGCTGAGTCTATGCAAAACATGAGAAATGGGGCCCTCATATAATCTGGGTCAATTTATACATCACAATCTCCAGCAATGTATTCAACGTAGTATGTAATGATTAATACAATTGTTTAAAATATTGCATTCTTACAGGGAGAATATGGACTTTCTGGACCTGGTGGTGAAAAAGGCCTAATTGGAAAACCGGTACAATCTTTCTTGTTATATGTTAACAGTTATTATGTCCAATGAATGTTTATCTACTGCATTGTGCTGCTTCAATGAAATAAATGGGGGAGAAACCTGTTGGTTCAGCCAAAAGATTCATTGGAATCTGTAACAAGAAAAGGGAATATTATGTTTCAAGCACAGTTCCTTAATTCTTTAAGTGTGCGTTAGTACCTGACAACATTGAAAATTGGAAAATCATACACAAATTTAGAAAGTTTCCTCCCTCCCACCATTAAGCCCACATTTTTTAAGTTCAGATTCCCATGGCCTGCAGTTTTTTCTGTTCTGATTCAGGGGCGTCATTCTCCGACCCCCCGCCGGGTCGGAGATGGCCGTTGGCCGCCGTGAATCCCGCCCCCGCCGAAGTCTCCGGTACCGGAGATTGGGCGGGGGCGGGAATTGGGCCGCGCCGGTTGGCGGGACCCCCCCGCTCAATTCTCCGGCCCGGATGGGCCGAAGTCCCGCCCAGAAATTGCCTGTCCCGCCGGCGTAAATCAAACCTGGTATTTACCGGCGGGACCAGGCGGCGTGGGCGGGCTCCGGGATCCTGGGGGGGGTCGCGGGGTGATCTGACCCCGGGGGGTGCCCCCACGGTGGCCTGGCCCGCGATCGGGGCCCACCGATCCACCATGGCGGAGGCGGAAGTGACTCTCCCCACTGCGCATGCGCGGGAAACTGTCAGCGGCCGCTGACACTCCCGCGCATGCGCCGGGAAACTGTCAGCGGCCGCTGACGCTCCCGCGCATGCGCCGCATTTCCGCGCCAGCTGGCGGGGAAACAAACGCCATTTCCGCCAGCTGGCGGGGCGGAAATCCCTCCGGCGTCGGCCTAGCCCCGACATTGAGGGGCTAGGCCGCCAAAGATGTGGAGCATTCCGCACCTTTGGGCCAGTGCGATGCCCGTTTTATTGGCGCCGTTTTTGGCGCCAGTCAGCGGACATCGCGCCGTTGGGGGAGAATTTCGCCCCAGATTTCCATTGGAGCTGCAATTCCCTGTTGGATTGCAAAACAGTAATCTCAGATTATGTAACAAAAGAGTTGAAGGTGGGAAAACTGTAGCAATGCGTGTGATGACATGAGAAATAATGGAGGAAAATGCGTGAACAATTGTTCAAAGTGAAGAGAATAGAATAATGCTAAATATTAATGGTTAAAGTTACCTTGGACTTGTCAGATGGAAATGAGTTGCAGCAGAATTAGGGTTATGGAACACCCTGTTCTTGCTCCACTGCCACACCAACATTTACCTGGATCAGGTGGGAGCCTTCCTATAACAGGTAAACTGGGGATTATTTGATGTACATAGGACCCCAGTCCAATTTAGAAGTACAGGCAGAATATGCATTGTACATGCCCGCCCAGTTGAACTGGGAGTTGAGAAAGCAGAGGTCCCATTTCAAGCCAAGAATTGAAATCGACCTCGTAGAAATTTTGGTACACTGGGTCCTTTAGCCTTGTTCTCTGTTAGTTCTCCACTGGAGTTATCTACACTAACCCTTATTCTCTGATCATTCCCCATATCCTTAATACTTTCACTCTTTACGTGTTTGAGTCTTTCCCGTGTAAATGCCATGCTTGACAGAGCTTCAGCCTGTACTTCTGATAATTAATTCTTAATAATAATTATCTTTATTAGTGTTGCAAGTAGGCTTACATTAAAACTGAAATGAAGTTACTGTGAAAATCCCTTAGTCTTCACACTCAAGCACCTGTTCGGAGAATTTATAATGCTCAATTTACCTAACAAACATGTCTTTAGGGACTTGTGGGAGGAAACCGGAGCACCCGGAGGAAACCCATACAGACACGGGGAGAACGTGCAGACTCCGCACAGACAGTGACCAAAACCGGGTATCGAACCGGGTCCCTGGTGCTGTGAAGCAACAGTGTTCGTCACCGTGCTACCGTGCCGCCCACATTCTGTTGCACATATGAAGTCTATAACATTGTCATTTTAGGAAATGTCCAGAAATTAGGGTAAAAGGTAGAAATTAGAGGATATTAACAATGCTGACACTGGATAGACGATTAGGGCCAGTTTGTCGCATAGTCGTGGAAACACCGCAGACATTTAAAACCTGGATTTGGAAGCCATGTCTCCATTTCTGATAGATCTCAGTTTTGCCAGGAATTGAAAGTGAGTCACACATGAGAGAAACCCAATCTCAGCAGCACTCTTCGAGATCAGTGCCGTAGCAAAAATGCTAATCTACAGCGTGGAAATCACACATTTATGAGTAGATGTAAAGGCTTTGAAGCGTGAATAAGACCTGTATAAATTTCATTATGTGAAATTATTCAAATATCAAGACGGTTAGAAATTTTAAAAAGGCAGCTTGTGTCTGCGAGAGTGAAACTTCTTTGATCTAGCAAGTACAACCGCTTTTGACATTTCTTCAGGGGCTATCAATACATCTTATAAATGCTTGGTTGCTTTCCATATGCTATAATTGCCCCATCAGAGGAGCTTGAAGTTCACAGTGTGACTGAGAACTCAGAGGTTACAAAAGGGGTTATGAGTAGAAGATCACTTGTATAAGAGCTTAAATACTTGTGATTAAACACTTGCAGAGTCTGCACATTCTCCCCATGTCTGTGTGGGTTTACTCCGGGTGCACCGGTTTCCTCCCTCAGTCCAAAGATGTGCGGGTTAGGTGGATTGGCCATGCTAAATTGCCCTTAGTGTCCAAAAAGATTAAGTGGGGTTACTGGGTTAATGAGTTACGGGGATAGGGTGGGCTTGAGTAGGATGCTTTTTCCATGGGCCAGTGCAGACTCGATGGGTTGAATGGTCTCCTTCTGCACTGTAAATTCTATGATTCTATGAATGGGCTCTCACCTACATAAGTGCTTTTGAAAATATTGTATTTGAAATTTAGACCTTTATTTTATTCCATCTTAACATGGCTCCTGAGGTCTGCTCATGGTGGATAGTGGGTGAGCTGCATTGAAGGAGTAAGGGTTAAGGGTGTTGGGTGGTTTGGCATGGGTTGGCATTACATTGACATTGGGCTATAAGGGGTCATGGGTTAGTGAGTTGGTATGGTATGAAGGTAGCATGGAGACTGTAAGGGGCAATAGAGAGTGAGTGGGGATGATGGGCTGGCATTACGTTGGCATGGCATTAAAGTCCTGAGAGTAAAAGCCAAATATAATGGCAACTAGTCTTTACTGTTTACCATGCAGAATGCGGGTGGAAGCTTACAATTGGATTGGGCAGACTCAGTTTGTGAGAATTTAAAGGATGCTGGGTGATTCACTTAGTTTTGATGAGAGGGAGTGACCTTCATGCTAACCTTCACCATAAAAGCCAGTTCAGTGTTTGAGGTCACCCAGCTGGAAAAGGAAAACGGAAGCAAGCAATCAGAAGCTGAGAATAGCTTAGAGATGATTCCTGGAGAATGAAGGGTTCCCTTAATGAGCAGTATAAAGTATAAATATGGCGGTAGATTTTCAATTTAAAAAGTTAAATGAGGGATCGTTTCCAAAGTTTATTTACCGACTGAAATAATGTTTAGTCATTGTTGCTTTACATTTGTTTGTTACAGTAAAAGTCAGAAAACCTGAAAATTTGTGTGATCCTTTCAGCCAGTCACTGAAAGTTCAAATTTCTCTTTATATTGCTGGACAGTGACACCATTCCTTCCTATGGAATAAATTGAAATATTTTCAAGAACTAATATTTGTTTGTCTTAATTTCTAGGGTATAAAAGGCCCAAAAGGTATTCCAGGTGATCGTGGAGAGACTAATTCCCGAGGAGACCCGGTAAGTAATTTTCAGAAAAGGACCAGTGCAATAATCAAAGACTGTAAGGAACACTCTTCCTGACGGCCTGTTTGAGAATGTTATCTGTCGAATGTAACTAGCTGGATTGAATAATGTAGGTTCTTGATGTTTTGGGGGTTTTGGAGATGATCAGTTATACTGCAATGTCACAATTTCTTATGGGCAGCCACATGCCTCAAATGCATGGAAAACCAGCATTATATTGAGTTATAATATCTGGGGCGAAATTCTCCCCAAACGGCGTGATGTCCGCCGACTGGCGCCCAGAACGGCGCCAATCAGACGGGCATCGCGCCGCCCCAAAGGTGCAGAATGCCCCGCATCTTTGGGGGCTGAGCCCCAACATTGAGGGGCTAGGCCGGCGCCGGAGGGATTTCCGCCCCGCCAGCTGGCGGAAACGGCCTTTGTTGCCCCGCCAGCTGGCGCGGAAATGACATGTCGGGGCGGTGCATGCGCGGGAGCGTCAGCGGCCGCTGACAGTTTCCCGCGCATGCGCAGTGGGGAGAGTCTCTTCCGCCTCCGCCATGGTGGAGACCATGGCGGAGGCGGAAGGGAAAGAGTGCCCCTACGGCACAGGCCCGCCCGCGGATCGGTGGGCCCCGATCGCGGGCCAGGCCACCGTGGGGGCACCCCCCGGGGTCAGGTCGGCCTGCGCCCCCCCCAGGACCCCGGAGCCCGCCCACGCCGCCTTGTCCCGCCGGTAAATAGGTACTCTAATTTACGCCGGCGGGACAGGCAATTTATCGGCGGGACTTCGGGCCATCCGGGCCGGAGAATCGAGCAGGGGGGGGCCGCCAACCAGCGCAGCCCGATTCCCACCCCCGCCGAATCTCCGGTATACCGGAGACTTCGGCAACCGGCGGGGGCGGGATTCACGGCGGCCAACGGCTATTCTCCGACCCGGTGGGGGGTCGGAGAATGACACCCCAGGTTATGAAATGTTCAGACAGATAAAAACATTTTTTGCGAGAAATGAGTCTGGATTTCATACCTCCCTGCTGATAGGCTTGAAGGCTGGGGCCATCCGAAATTCAACAGGTTGCCATCACACAACCTACTTGCCTCCCTTTGATCCATTGGAATTTTGTTGGGGAGGCACTGGCAGTCCCCTGCTCCATGCCCATTAAGTTCCTGAAGTGGCCAATTAATGACCACTTAGATGTCTTTTTGCCACTGGTGCTCTGCCACATCATTGCCCCCCCCCCACCCTTAACTGCAGCCCTGTCCTCCTGAATCTGGATCCCCACACCCCTCAGCACTGAGCCCCCTCGTTCCCATTCTCACCCTTGCTGAGCCTCGCGAGCCTGTATTTACCTGGACAGTTCATGGTGATGGGACTGCCTGTCATCCCTGCCCAGGCTCCCAGTGGCATTTCTAGGACATACACAGCTTCCAACCATTCTGATTGTCATCGGGGAGGTAGTCGTGTATTGGAACCAGAGAAATGCAGTTTAACTCCAACTCAATCTATAAGTTTGCGGATGATACGACTGTGGTGGGCCGTATCTCAAACAACGACGAATCAGGCAACGACGAATCAATTTTCAAAAAGGACAACATAGCAGACACATAATTCAACCGCATGATAAATAATGGAATTGATTACCTGCAGTGAAATGGAAAATCAACATGAATTCACAAGGGGAGATCTAATCTGATCAATCATCCTTACGTGCTATTTTCCTACTCTGATTTGATTTGATTTATTGTCACATGTACCGAAGTACAGTGAAAATAATTTTTCTGCGGCCGATTGAACGTACACAGTACGTACATCGTAGACAAAAAGAATAATCAACAGAGAACATTGACAAATGGTACATCGACAAACCGTGATTGGTTACAGTGCGGAACAAGGGGGCAAACAAAGCAAATACATTGGCAAGAGCAGTATCGGTCGTCATGAACAGTGTTCTTACAGGGAAGAGATCAGTCCGAGGGGGAATCGTTGCGGAGCCTTGTCGCTGTGGGAAAGAAGCTGTTCCTATGTCTGGATGTGCAGCTCTTCAGATTTCTGTATCTTCTGCCTGATGGGAGGGTCTGGAAGAAGACAAAGCCTGGGTGGGAGGGGGGTCTCTAACAATGCTGTCTGCCTTACTGAGGCAGCGGGAGGTGTAGACAGAATCACTGAGTGAGTGGCAAACTTGTGTGATGCGTTGGACTGAGTTCACCACTCTCTGCAGTTTCTTATGATCATGGGACGAGCAGTTGCCACACCAAGCTGTGATGCAGTCTGATAGGATGCTGTCTAAGGCACATCTGTAGAAGTTTGTGAGAGTCAATGCAGCCATGCTGAATTTCTTTAGCTTCTGTAGGAAGTAGAGATGTTGTTGGGCTTTCTTGACTGTTGCATCAAAGTGAGTGGATCAGGACAGACTGGTGGTGATGCTGACCGCCAGGAACTTAAAGCTATCGACCATCTCCACTTCAGAGCCATTGATGCAGATGGGAGTGTGTGTCGCGCTACGCTTCCTGAAGTCGATGATCAGTTCCTTGGTCTTTCTGACATTTTGAGAGAGGTTGTTTTTGGTTTATCAAGTGATTTATCTCCCTCCTGTTGCCTGATTCATCGTTGTTTGAGATACGGCCCACCACAGTCGTATCATCCGCAAACTTATAGATTGAGTTGGAGTTAAATCTTGCCACACAGTCATGTGTGTATAGGGAGTACAGTAGAGCACTGAGCACACATCCTTGTGGGGCCCCGGTGTTGAGGACTATTGTGGAGGAGGTGCCTTGCCTACCCTGACAGATTGTGGTCTGTTGGTGAGGAAGTCAAGGATCCAGCTGCACAGGGAGGGGTCAAGTCCAAGATTGCAGAGTTGAGTTACTGGTCTTGTCGGGATAATGGTGTTGAAAGCCGAGCTGTCGTCGATGAACAGCATAGGTATCCTTGTTGTCGAAGTGTTCGAGTATTGATTGTAGAGCCAGGGAGATAGCATCTTCTGTGGACCGGTTGCAGTGATAGGCAAACTGCAGTGGATCGAGACCGTCTGGGAGGCTGGCAGTGATCTGTCTCATGACTAGCCGCTCGAAGCATTTCATGATAATAGACGTCAAGGCCACCGGTCGGTAGTCGTTGAGGCAGGCTACCTTGTTCTTCTTTGGTACTGGTATTATGGTGGTCTTCTTGAAGGAGGTGGGGACCTCAGAGCGGAGGAGTGAGGTGGTGAAGATATCTGCGAATACATTCGCCAGCTGGTCTGCGCCGGCTCTGAGTGCTCACCCAGGAACTCCGTCGGGGCCCGTCGCTTTCCGCGGATTCACTTTCATGAAGGCAGCTCTTACCTCTGAGGCTGTAATTGTGGGTATGGGTGTGTCCAGGGCTGTTGGGCGGGTGGCACTGATGCATTGGCTGACTGCTCAAAGCGGGCATAGAACTTGTTGAGATCATCGGGTAGGGATGCTCCAGTCCCAGATATTCCACCTGGCCTTGCTTTGTAGCCTGTGATTTTGTGTAGGCCCTGCCATAGTCATCGTGGGTTAGTGTCATTGGCCTGGGACCCTAGTTTGATGCGGTATTATCTTTTTGTATCCCTGATGGCTTTCCGTACATCGTACCTGGATTTCTTATATAGGTCAGGGTCGTCAGACTTGAACGCCTCCGTCCGGAACTTCAGCAGAGAGTGAACCCTTTGGTTGAGCCAGGGATTCCGATTGGGGAATACCCGTATTGTCTTCTTTGGTGCACAGTCCTCGACACATTTACTGATGAAGTCTGTGACAGTGGTTGCGTACACGTCCAGGTTAGCTGCCACGGCCTTGAATATGGACCAGTCTACAGACTCCAAGCAGTCGCGGATGATGTCCTCAGATTCCTCGGACGAGCACTGCATGGTTTTCTTGACTGGCTCAGCGCGCTTGAGTTTCTGTTTGTGAGCCAAAATTAGGAATACCGACTTCTGGTCGGATTTCTCAAAGTGTGGTCGGGGAATGGAGCGGTAGGCACCTTAGATGCTCGTGGAGCAGTGGTCCAGGGTGTTTGCACCTCTGGTGGGGCAAGAGATATGTTGATGGAGTTTGGGTAGGACCTTCCTGAGGTTGGTCTGGTTGAAGTCTCCAGCCATGATTGTCAGGGCTTCGGGGTGATTTGTTTCTTGGTTGTTGATGGTGGAATGTAGTTCGTCAAGTACTTTCTTCACTTCCGCCTGGGGTGGGATGTAGACTGCTGTGATAAGGGCAGAGGTGAATTCACGTGGGAGGTAGTAGGGGCGACACTTCACGGTCAGGTATTCCAGGTCTGTGGAGCAGTGGCACGCCAAGGACACCACATCCGCGCACCAGGAGGTGTTGATGAGGAGGCAAACACCCCCACTTTTTGACTTGCCTGAGGCCATCGGGCAGTCCATCCGGTGGATTGAAAAACCTTCTGGTTGAATGGCGCAGTCTGGTGTGGCCAGAGTGAGCCATGTCTCGGTGAAGCAGAGCACACAGCAGTTTCTCCCTTCACTCTGGGAGGTAAGTCTAGCATTGAGGTCATCCAGCATATTCTCAATCGCTTGGAGGTTCGCCAGGAGTACGCTGGGGAGAGGAGTCTTGAAGCTGCGTAGCTTAAGTTTCACCTTCAGGCTGGCGCGTTTTCCCCTCTTCCTGGGTCGGCGGCTGCTCTTGGATGGCAGGGCTGGCTTTGCGTAAGGTAAGTGATTGCGTTTGGCGGGGTCGTGGATGATGGTGGCGGTGTCAGGGTCACTGGAGGAGGTTGTGCGTGGGCCGCTCTGGTCTCGTGGGGCGGTGAGGTTGGGTTCACCTTCCGGTGGGGTCGGGAAGGTACCTGTCGCTCTGGGGTTGGCTCAGGCATTCTTATCTCTGTTGTTCTTATCTCCCCTATTACAATTCACAGATACTTGCTCTCTTTACTATCTGATTACAATTTACTGTCCCTGAATAGCTTCACTCGTTTTGTCTTCTGTGAGGGTTAACTCAGAGTCCATGGGCTTGCTGCAACATGATCACAAGATTTTGCTATGCAGAATGGCAAAGGACAAGATGGCTGTGGCCACTGATTCTGTTTTATATTTCTTTTAGCTTTCAAACTTCGATTTCTGCAGTTTACAAAATGTTTTCAAATCCACTTTATATTGTTTTGAAAATATTGTTCTATTCCTGGACAGCTGAGTTAATTTTAATGGAATGTAAAAAAAAAAACTTT
Organism: Scyliorhinus torazame; assembly: GCF_047496885.1. Lineage (NCBI taxonomy): Eukaryota > Metazoa > Chordata > Chondrichthyes > Carcharhiniformes > Scyliorhinidae > Scyliorhinus > Scyliorhinus torazame. Next base: position 289,103,193 of record NC_092712.1, read on the forward strand.
CACTTCCTCACCTATTGAATATACTAGTATATTCATCAAATCCAGTTCTTTCTCTTGCAATTCTACATCATTCAAATCACTTTACCTTATCCATTCTGTAGCCTTACTGAAGTTAAGCTTATCTAGTTGGCTGATGTGGAATAAGCTACTTCTGTGTGTTTTTTATCAGGTTATAACCCTTGTCTGCTCCAAACATTTCTAACTTGGCCCCTGTCAAACTCACTCTAACCTTCCTGGCTCGCAGCCAACTATTAAGCAAAGACAACAATTGCTGTCACTAAGATGTGGTGTGAATTCTTTTCAAATGAATCAGATGCAAGTCGGTCTCCAAAATTTATAATTTTATAGCTATGTTTTGTAGAAATTCTCTGGCTGTGACCTCGGCCATCAGTACTTACAGCTTTGTACTTCCAGAGCTGCTACTCTCTACCTTTGGAATAACTCCGCTTTCCTCAGCTGCCCTGTATTTACATTGTACAGACGCAACATATCGCTTACCACAACGAGAATGACAGTAAAAGTCGATATATTTTCTCTCTAGTGGTTAGAAAGGACATTTTGGGGCAGCACGGTGGCGCAAGTGGTTAGCACGGTCGCCTCATGGCGTCGAGGTCCCAGGTTCGATCCCGGCTTTGGGTCACTGTCTGTGTGGAGTTTGCACATTCTCCCCGTGTTTGCATGGGTTTTGCCCCCACAACACAAAAGATGTGCAGGATAGGTGGATTGGCCTTGCTAAATTGCCCCTTAATTGAAAAAAATGAATTGGATACTCTAAATTAAAAAAAAAGGACTTTCACTGCTATAGCATTTTATTGTGACTCATAGAAACACCTCAAAACGCTTCACACAACACATTACTGCCAGTGTTCCTAATTGGATGAAAAGTTGCGCACCACAAGGCCTAAAGTCCAACCACTTAATCTACATCTTTATAATAATCTTTTGTATTGTTGGTTGAAGAAACTACTGTTTTTCTTTTTTTTTAATTTAGAGTACCCAATTCATTTTTTATCCAATTAAGGGGCAATTTTAGTGTGGCCAATCCACCTATCCTGCACATCTTTGGGTTGTGGGGGTGAAACCCACGCAGACACGGGGAGAATGTGCAAACTCCACACGGACAGTGACCCAGGGCCGGGATTCGAACCCGGGTCCTCAGCGCCGTAGGCAGCAATGCTAACCACTGTGCCACCGTGCTGACCAAATTACTGTTTTTCTTCAGATAGTAACATGAAACTTTTAGCATGCACCGAAACAAACCTTCTCTGACAGCATAGCAAAACACTGTCAATATCATACTGATGTACCAGTCTAGATTATCCTGGCATTGGCGTCGACCTATGGCATTCTACCTCAGAGCTGTGAGTAATACAACTGACCCCAGTGTGCCTGGTTATTTGGCAGACTTGGAAATAGATTTGTGACTAAAACATTCCCAAGAGGAAATAGGTGGGATTCTTGTCCTGTTGTTGGGTTTGCATCAGGATGGCCACCAACACCACCACCTGGCCTCTATTTACTTTCAGAACCCAAATTAGCCACATAGTGTGTTTTTGAGGCAAAACAATCACAGCCAATGGTGGGGAGTGGGAGCATTACAGTTCTGGTTCAGCACCTAAATAAGTGAAGCTGGTTGTGTGATAAATCCCCCATTCATATTTTGGCAGAGTGCAAGATAGTTAGAGATAAGACCATAAGACATAGGAGCAGAATTAGGCCACTCGGCCCATCGAGTCTGCTCCGCCATTCAATCTTGGCTGATATTTTCTCATCCCCATTCTCCGGCTTTCTCTCCATAACCCCTGATCCCCTTATTAATCAAAAACCTATCTAACTCTGTCTTAAAGACACTCAATGATTTGGCCTCCACAGCTTCTGCGGTAAAGAGTTCCACAGATTCATCACCCTCTGGCTGAAGAAATTCCTCCTCATCTCAGTTTTAAAGTATCGTCCCTTTAGTCTGAGGTGGTGTCCTCTGGTTCTAATTTTTCTGACAAATGGAAACATCCTCTCCATGTCCACTCTATCCAGGCCTCGCAGTATCCTGTAGGTTTCAATACGATCCCCCCTTATCCTTCTGAACTCCAATGAGTACAGACCCAGAGTCCTCAACCGTTCCTCATATGACAAGTTCTTCATTCCAGGGATCATTCTGGTGAACCTCCTCTGGAACCTTTCCAAGGCCAGCACATCCTTCCTTAGATACGGAGCCCAAATACCAAATAGTGAGATAGCAACTGTTTCAAGCATGGCAGGTTTATACAAAAGTATAAAGGCTTTTAAGCTGCATCAGTGATGATCATGCAGTCAAGAGAAAAGTCAAGGAAGCAAATTCTCATGAGGAGCAAGGGTGGGAAGTCCCCAAAACGGGTAGTACAACTGGCTGGAGGAAGATCTTTTTACCTAAAGAAATGTCACTCAGTGCCAAAAAGTTTTCAGGGACATTATGTGCATGGCCAGAGTACTTATCTCAATGTACTTGCCCTACCAGTAATAGAGCAGTCAGCCGGCTCATGATCGATCTCTTGCATTCTCTCTGCACCTGGATGTTAAGGGAACTCATTAATAGAATAGGCAAACTCATCCCCAAGAAATGATTGAGGTGAGACCAATTGAAATTTTCAAATCTGAGATTAATAGATTTTGGCTGGCAAGAGTTATGAGAGGTATAGATTCTTAGAAGCATAGAATCCCTGCAGTGCAGAAGGAGGCCATTTGGCCCATCGTGTCTGCACCAACCCTTCGAAAGAGCACACCACTCCCCCGCCCCATTCCTGCAACCCCACCTAACCTGCACATCTTTGGACCTTAAGGGGCAATTTTTAGCACAGCTAATCCACCTAATCTGCACGTTTTTGCACTGTGGAAGGAAACCCACGCAGACATGGGGAAAAGGTGCAAACTCCACACCGTCACCCAAGGCCGGAATTGAACCGCACTGTGAGGCAGCAGTGCTAACCACTATGCCACCTTGCCACCATGAAAAAATGTAATAGTGGAACAGGCGCAAGAGCTAATGAGCCTACTCCTATTCCATGTTCCTCAAAGCTGCTTCACCATCTACAAGGCTCAATTAGTCAGGACTGTAGAGCAACATGTAGGGCAACCAATTGCCTCATTGGATTAAGCTGCAGCAGTACTCAAGAAGCTTGGCAATACTCAGGTTAGAGCACTGAGCTTTTCACTGTCCCGAACACCCAATATCCACTACTTCCAACTCTGACACATTGTGACTGTGCTATGTTTGACCTATAGGATGCACTATTACTTCAACAGCGTGTTCTTCCCCTGCAGCCTCTACGTCAGAGAAGAACAACAATGTTGTTTAACATTATCATCTATAAGTTCACTCCAAATTTTTGCAACACCTGACTATCCCCATTCCTTCAGAATCAGTGGGACTATATCTGAAAATTTGAACCTACTGCACCTATAAGAAACGTGATGGTTCAAGCAGAAGACCCAACATTACATTCTCAGGGAAATGAGAGATGCGCAGTGAATATGGCTTGGCCAAAATCGCTGACATCTCAAGAACTTCATATTGCTTAAAGTAAACGCAGATTGACCCAACAGTTAATTTGTTTCTGTGAAAGCTTTCAATTTTCGAGAGCTAGATGATGGGAAGGATATGGAGACTTCTGTTCCATTATGGAATTTGGCAGTAATCTTGGACATTGTGGGAGATGTTTTGAGGGTGTGGGGCTGCAAGCAGGCATGAAGTGATTTTATATTTTTTGCAAGCAGCTTTTATTTTTTGGAAGTACTGAGTTATTAGCCATGTTCTGTCTTGTCAGTCAGCTGATTGCGACTATTATACCTCTCGGGCAGCACTGTGGCATTGTGGATAGCACAATTGCTTCACAGCTCCAGGGTCCCAGGTTCGATTCCGGCTTGGGTCACTGTCTGTGCGGAGTCTGCACATCCTCTCCCGTGTGTGCGTGGGTTTCCTTCAGGTGCTCCGGTTTCCTCCCACAGTCCAAAGATGTGCAGGTTAGGTGGATTGGCCATGATAAATTGCCCTTAGTGTCCAAAATTACCCTAAGTGTCCAAAATTGCCCTTAATGTTGGGTGGGGTTACTGGGTTATGGGGATATGGTGGAGGTGTGGACCTTGGGTGGGGTGCTCTTTCCAAGAGCCGGTGCAGACTCGATGGGCTGAATGGCCTACTTCTGCACTGTAAATTCTATGAAATCTATGAAACCTCTCCCTTTCCTGCACATCTTCCTCATGCTATGGGAGTGTGTGTGGTGCCTCTTCCTACTCAGCATCATCACCTTCAGGTTCTGCAGGCAGTCAGTCTTTGTTCAGAGCAGCTTTTGAAGCACACATTATGCTGTTGTTATCCTGGAGATTCTGACTGTTTGTACAACAGCGCTTTCTCAGATTTATCCAGGTACTGAAATGACCTCAAAATGCCTTCAATCCGCTCTGTAACAATTTGTGAAGTTCTATGGGCCTCACTTTACCTCTGATCTGTTTATGGAATACCTGGTCCTCAGCCATGAGTAGAAGCAACAGCAGAAGTCCTGAAGAAACTCCAAAAGTACATTAACAAATCCTATCCAGGCAAAGAAAACTAAGCAGCATTTGAGTGCTCAAAATAGCCATCTCCAATCTGTACCTCTCACAGGCTCTTACCACCGAATTTATAGTGGTGTTAATTGTTTGAGGCGGATAAAGATTGGAATGGATTAGAGGATCTGATTGCATTCCCTTTATCCCTTTCACATGGAGCAGTAAACACTTCAGGGGGGTCTTAAAAGGGAATGGTCGGGCCCTGAAAAGTGTCCAATTTATCCGAGATTACCGTGGAAGGGCAAGGTATACCAAAAATTTGAGCATCAGGTGAAACTAGCTGTTTCATGGTGTTATTAAGCAGCGGTATTCGCCACTAACATGATGCTGCTATCAAGCTGAAAAGACATTTTGCCGATCACAAATGAGTAATGTGGTGTATGAGTTTCAGTGCCAGTGTTACGTTAGGTATGTAGGTCGTACATCCCAAAGACTGGTAGATCATGTCAAACAGAATGCCCCTTTCACTGTTCACATGGACAAAGTTCAGACTGTACCCAATCAACCCATCCTTGCAAAACTCGAAACACAGTGTCCAACATTAGATGTGATTCCACAATTGGACAACATTCGTCAAGTAATCTGCAACATGCTAAGAATTATGCTGACAACCAATTTAAGATTGACAGCCAGGTTCGCATTATGGTGCTTTCATGTCCACTGGAATCTACATATACACAGGGCCCTGCTCTTTGCAGAGAGAAAGAATATGTACACACATTGCGCCTGTTTCAACTAAACAAAATAAGTGACAGCCATTTAGCTAACTAGCAATGCTGGTTTATTCCGCAGGGCAATACTTTGGCCTTGCAGAGCTTCCTCGTTTAACATTTCAAACAATGCTTGGCAGTTGACTGTCAGTCACCATCAACTGTTGCATTTTCAATGGCAATTGAGAATCTACCAATCAGAATCCACTCGCCAACCAATTAGCACTCTCTTCTCATATAGTATGAATAGTTGTTCCCTTTACATTTTATATTCTTGCGAATTGTCCTGACGAGAACAGGACAAAAAGTTTCAACAAAAAAAGTATATTTCTTCAGTAACACTCAAGTGGCTACACTACCAAATGATTATTGAAAGGGAATGTTGGAATCAATGGAAATGATAATTGAATGGGCTGATATCCCATTCTCTCTGTTTGGCATTCCTCAACTCAAATTGGGCTGAGTTAAGAAATTTATGATTTTAGGTGTAAATGCTTTGGGAAATAGGGACAGAAACCCCCTCTAACTGATTAGCAGTATGTTGACCACCTTCAGATGACTACACTGCACAGATTCAGCTGACATACAATACCTAAGTTCCAATATGCACAATACTGGTTTGAATAGTTTCTGGAAATCCACAAATTTCTATCAAAATGCATTATTCATGATGTATTCGTATTTCGTGCCAGCAAGAACGATAGCCATTTGATGAATCAATTGGATCAATGGATTTTCCCAATGTCTACCAATGGGATTTTATTTTTCAGCAAAGGTTCAATTACTTTTTTTGTGTTTCTGTCAAAGGGCGAACCTGGCACCAGCAGCAATGTTGAAGGTCCAAAAGGTGAAAGAGGAAACGCTGGTCAAGTGGTACATATGCTTTATTTTTCTAACGAATCAATTTAAGAATTTAAAGAGAACTGTCATTTTTCTTCATGGCTTTCCAAAATCCAATTACGGTGAAACATTATTTTACAGGGCAATGCAGGAAAAAGTGGTAATCCAGGAAAACATGGTGATGTCGGAGACCTTGTAAGCATGTCTTTGTTACGCTCATCAGTTTCACTAAAGTTCCACAATATTTATTCATTTAAATGAATATTTTTCAAATCAAATTCAACATTTGACTTTTACTGATTTGGCCCCAATGTAAACAGAAGAGATAACTTGACTAAAAGAGGTTAATTATTCAGAGAATATTTCAAATTGGGAATAAGTTCTCAATTTGACCATTAATGATATATTTTCTTCCGTTAGCTAATTTTGCCGAAAAATAAAATATGACCAGAAATTAGTTTGCTGTTTCAATTAAATTGGCCATTTAAAAATATAGCTATTGATGTCTAATCTTGTTGATAAATTGAAACATAAGTAATTTAGATGATGTAGGACTGATTTTCCAGCCCCCTTGCGGCATGCATTCCAGTGGCGGAGGTGGCTCGCCAATGGCGGTCCTGCCGATGTCTACACCGTTTTGTATGGCTTGGCCATCACGTGACAGGAAACCAGCCACGGATGGTCACCTTCAGCGGGACTGGAAGATCTCACTGGTGGGAGGGGCTGGAAAATTCCACCTGCAGTGTGTATATTATCGGTGGTTCAAAGCACTCCTTGGGGTCCCAGTATGAAAATCAGTAATGCTCTGGAGGTGGAAGTAGACAATAGTGTGATGAAGCGAATATAAAGCAGAAAGTTCAGCTCTGGCTCCAAACATCTTTGGCCAGATTTTCATGTCGGAAGTGGAAATTGGGAGACGGACTAATCCTGCAACCCATTTCTGTAGTGTCAGGATGTGAGATCCTGGTGTTCCAGGATCTAACTGGCATGCAGACGGACCTGCCACCTCAGAAATGGATGCTTGGCCGAATCCAGACAAGACAGGTTAAATGGCCCGCCTCCATTCCCATTAAATCCTGACTCAGTTCTTCCAATGCAATCAGTGGCTCATCTACGTACAGTTTACATTTCTGACCACTGTAGACATCACCTCACCCTACCTTCTGAACCACCCACTGCCTCACCTACCTCAACTTGAACTCACCACCACTCTCCCCCTTACTCATTATCTACTTTATGAAGAGAGCTCACAGGCCCTATCATTACTGTTCGAAGCAGTTGAATAATCCAGAAAATTCACAAGTAAAGAAAGAGGCATGTCAAACCAGCTGTATAAACAGAGTCAGGCACTTGTATAATGATTGGGCAATTGGATTGTAGCCCCCAAAATTCCTCCGGTAAACTCACAGACTCCTTAAACCAACTCTGTAAGCAGAGTCAAGAAGTTGCAAAAAGATTAGGCAGGTGGTTTGCAGCCAAGAGCTCATGAAACTCCCAAATAAGCAAGCGGGCTCTTCAAACCAACAGTGGACACTGTCAAGCAATTGTAAAATAATCAGGCAGTTCGATTGCAGCCAATAGTCCATGATACGCCCAATTAAGCATACAAATTTCAAAAGTGCAGAGCAGGATTTTCTGTCAAATTTTCTGTCCTGCCCGAGAGAATTCCTGTGTTAGGCAGGACCGGCAAATTTAGGCTAGTACTATCTCGACAGATGCCTGGACTGAATGCATAAAAGCAATGGGAAAAACGTCACCAATTAGACATTGTTATCAGGCTAGGTTAAACTTCCAATATTGTAAGAAGTATTCTACCATTTTATCCATTTCATTTACTTTTTTAATTCATTTGAAGACTTTTTCACATTTCCAATGTTGAACTTTAACTTGATGGCTTGCCTGTTGGTGGAAGAAAAATATCTGTCAGACATATTACTGAACAGGTATTTACATGTTGCTGCACCACTGTTATGACTCACATGAGTAAGCACAGATACAGCTCAAGCTTCAGCATTTAATTCTGAACTTTAAAGGAGACAAAACCATTTAAATCTTTTAAGTCCTCTTGTGTTTTATGTCTCCATGCTGCTGGTGTAAAATCCAACAGCTGCTAAAGTTCAGCCACCTCCCTGAAAATTATTATTTTTTCCCCCAGATGCAGCCTCTCAATAATCCCACAAACCTGTCAATTACCTCTTTTTTAGGAGCGGATCTATTCCAGGGCCCACTGCCACCATTGCGAAAATGACCAAGGGCAGAAACAAAGTCTTTTCCTTCTGTTTGTGCCTCTGGTTGGGATCAAGACCATGAAACGTTCTCCTTTTGAGTGAGCTTGAGGCAATGGTCGGGGTAACAGATGGATTAGGCGGCCAAAAATGATGGCTTCACTTTTCCCCGTATTTACCTTGTGCTTGTAAAATAGACTCACAACCAACTTAACAAAGGGGTCAAAACAAGTGCTAAAGATAATAGGTGGGTGGTGAACAGGAGACATGAATCACTTCCAAAAGCTGATGCTGTGAGTGCACATAATGTCACCAAGGAACAGCATGCAGCAGATGAAGAGTAGGGGCCAATATAAAATCCTTGGGGAGACTCCTGAGGTGTTAGGTATGGGGTGGAATTGGAAGCCTAATATTCCTACAAGTTAAATTTGTTTTTATTTCTTACCTGTAGTTATGGACAAAAATGGGATGCCTTTTCATTTTCAAAAATGTAATCCGATGAGAAAATATTGCGTGGTAGTTATTATTAGAATAATATTAAAAAGACTGTTATATTTTCTGCTTTGTTTAGGGTGAAGCTGGTGAGAGAGGACAACTGGGTGCACAGGTAAGATTCCTTTTGTTTTGTTCGTTGTAGTTTAGCAGCTTTTACCTACCTTGTAATTGCAGGAAAAAGCTGTTAGTGTGAACAGGAAAAGTGAAAGGACTAGGTTTAGCCTGAGAATCACAAAATTAGCGAAGAGATCGAGTTTAAATGAATTATAGTATTTATTAATTTATCACAGTAGCAGGCATTTGCTGCCACATAAATCATACATCAGTACTGGTAACATAAATATGGCTTATAATCATAGTGGCATGATAATTAGATGCTCCTTCACATACTACATATATAATATATAAATTTATATTTAAGCAATATATAGCATACATAAAAAAATATATTATAACATATATATAAGGTGCGATTTGACAACCTCGTCATGCCCAACTTGGGTTGAGGCCATTGAATCTCGCGAGAGGCCTCTCAAGATTTGTGATGCTTGAAATGCCTCCCGAGATTTAATGGAATCTTGCGAGATGTCGCGATCTGGACCTTGCCCTCACTGAACAAAATTCTACCATCTGATTTTAAATATTGAAGAGTGATAAACCACTACCATCCCAGTTCAAACACGATTTGCCTTTGAAGAAGGTGCTGTTGCTTTAAGGGGGCAACATGCTGACAGTGCTATTCTCTTCCGAAGTTTATCATGTTTGAGTAAAGTTGATCAGATTGCATCCGCTGCTAGATTGCTGGGAAGGGGTGCCTAGTGCTACACTGTAAGTGTCTGATCGCACCGCACCGTCTCAATTTGGGTGAGAAGGAAATCTGGTTCAGTATCAGTAGCAACCCCTGAGCAATAGCTGGTCTCTGTTTTTTATTCAGTCTTGGGTTGTGTGTGTTGCTGGCAAGGCCAGCATTTATCACTCTCTATTTGCCCTGAAGAAGATGGTGGTGGCCTACCTTCTAGAACTGCTGCAGTCCATGTGGTGTAGCTACACCCACAGAGCTGTTCGGAAGGTAGTTCCAGGTTTTTGACCCAGCTACAATGAAGGTTAACAATATGGGTCCAAGCCAGGTGACTTAGAGGATAACTTACAGGTATTGCCATATGCCTGCTGCCCTCATCCTTCGAGGTTGTAGAGATAGCATATTTGAAGTGTGCTGTTGAAGAAGCATTGGTGAGTTGCTGCAATGCATCTTGTAATTAACTATCAGTGTAACTACTATGCATTGTTGGGAGAGGGAGTGACTATGTATGGTGTTGGATGGAATGCCAATTAAGTGGGCTTCTGTGTCTTGGATAATGCTAATTTTCTTGTGTTATTGGACCTGCACTCTCCAGGCGAGTGGAGAGCATTCCATTACATTGCTGACTTTTGCCATGTATCTGGTGGGCAAGTTTGGGGGAGCCAAAAGCTGAGTTACTTGCTGCAGAGTTCCCAGTCTTCATTTGTGAAGACGTGACTTCCTCTCGACAAGGACTCCTACCAGTACTGTCATGGGCAGATGCATCGACAACAGGTAGATTTGTATGGGTGAGGTCAAGTAGATTCTTCCCTTTTTGTTGCTTCTCTCACCACCTGACTCGGGCTCAGTCTAGCAGCTATGTCCTTCAGGATATGGCCAGCCCAGTCATTAGTGGTGAAACCGAGTCACTCTTGGTGATGAAAATTGAAGCCCCCCCCCCAGCGTCCATTCTGTGCCCTTGCCTTCTCCCACGTGATGTTCAACATGGTGGAGTACTCATTCACCAGTTGCGGTAGGTGATTATCAGCAATAGATTTCCATGTTTGGCCTGATACAAAGTCACATCATGGGGTCCAGAGTCAATGTTGAAGACTCCCACAGCCACTTCCACCTGACTGCACCACTGTGCTACCACCTCTGATATGTCTGGTCTGCTGATGGGATAGGTCATACCCAGGGCTGGTGGTGGAGGAGTCAGGTTGCAATGTATGATTCAGTGAGTATGACTGAATGCTTCCAGATGTTAGTGAGCAGGACTTTGCAATGTTGGAAAAGACTTAGAGGAGTCACTGCCTGAACTGTGAGATTAGAGCGGAGTTTGGCTAAAGGTGGAAAAGCTGGATTTCCTGAAACAAAAAGCAAAGGATTATTGGCTGGGGCAATATAAAATTACATTAATTATGTAATGACATTAGTTATTATTATTTAGTGCTCAGTAAAAACTGGAAAACATGAATAATAATTGTTGATTTTGCTGGGAAGCTCAGAGAGGGATGTGATGCAGGTAAATGGTTGGGGGCAAAATACACATTGACAATTCAGCAATGGGATATGGGGTTATTGATTATGCACCAATTTCCCTTATTTATCCTTTTATTTAAGATGCTAATTGAAGTACCACTGTGTTCATATCATTAAATAATAATTATCTTAACATATAGGGTGCTAAAGGAAGAGATGGTGTTCAAGGACCTCGAGGAGATCCTGGAATCCGAGGCCAACAGGTTGTTAACAGCTGTGATCAGTATTTGATAAGTATATTAGCATTGTATAAACTCAAGGTTTATCTATTTTTTTCATGGCATGCTGCAGCTTTAACAAGATTTCAATGAGTTACTCAACTGAATTTTATCTCAAGGTGATTTATGATGCATTTATGAATATTCCCGTATTTTAGCTGTCACTAATTTGCTTATTACTATATGTATGCAAAAATTGGCAAAGTCACGGGAGGCTGGGTGTTTGAATTCCATGCTTGATTTTGTGTGATACAACTTTTATTCCATTATTATTAGACAAACAGAGACCACGATTCCATTTGCAAGTTGAGCATTTTCAGCTTTTTGTTAGCCTGAAAGGACTTAGCAGTGTTGCATGCAGTATGTCAGAACGCATGGTCTCTCTTGTCTTCCTTGTCCATGTGTTAGCCGCTGACGGACTGAATTGTACTCCATTCATTCTAAAAGCGTAAAACAGGTGCCTGAGGATCCGATATGGCAGGCAGATCAAGTGCCTTCCTGGGGCTACCTGAAGCGGATGTTGGACTGTGATGGCCCCACCTCAGACAGTACGATCTCAGCATTGGCTTGAGCAGACTTGGCGGGCTGGCTGACAGGCGACTGTAAGGACAGAGGTAGATTGGGGGAGGGCAGCAGAGGGGGTGCGGGGGGGGGGGGGGGGTGCAGAACAGGTAGGAAGCAGGAATTCTGCCATCTGGAGAGATGCCAGTAGGTTCCTGGTCCCTGATTCACTGGCCTCTACTTCGATACATCTGCTCTGCCATTTCATTGAACTGCTGGACTATTGATTTATGAGCAACTGAAAAACTGAGCCTTTTCAACCAAGATGCCCGGAACCAACATGACAACCACTTGAGTTTCCATTGCAGCACTTTGTTATTTCATGAAAGCTGCTATGAGTTTAATGAAAGCTGTGGCCTCTGGGCAGCTGCTGTGATGTTGGCCAACTGCAGGTCATTGGATGACATTGACCAGTCCTTCCGCATTGGAGAGAAGGGTCCAGGCTCTGTGTCAAGTAACGGGCCAGGCTGAAGGTGAACTCCTCCATCCCTACCCTAATCATCTCTAGTTACTTACAGGCAGGCTCTCTATGCACCTGCAGTACAGTATATAGATTTTTAACTACAGGAGACCTGTACAGTTCTTGTCTGATTTCTCTGAAGTAGAACTAGTATGTGACTGTGGCCTCTTGCAAGCTCGCAACTGTGATGCCATTACCAGCTAGTGTCACTGCTACCCAGGAGTGCCCAGTACGTCCCATGAATCGTGTTCTACACCAGCCTATAAATTGCTGGTGTCTAGACACAGTGATAGACATTGTAGGCCAAATCTTGTGGATGAGATGGGGAGGGTGTTGAGTCAGCGGGATCCTCACGTCACCTCTTTTTGGAAGGAATGCAGCATCTTGTGCCACTCAGGCATTTGGCAGGCTAGTGGCAGGCCTTTCCCTGGGATCAAGGACCACGTGAGGAGAAGTTCTGGCCACTGAGAGCAGCTGGCCAATCAGAGGAAACTGCCTCCAGGGCCACATAGAGGGCTGTATCCAGCCCACTGGCCTTACCTTGGAAAGACTGGTGTATATAGATGAAGCATGGAACGTGGTAAGGTTGTGATCTTGCTGGTTGTACCATTATTGGGGAGTGTGTTTGTGAGGTGGAATTTTTCCTTGACTATTTGTGGCAAGCTATTGTATTATTTCTGGCGCAGGAGTAATTTCCTGGGGCCAGATCTTCTGACAGAGACTGTTATAACCCCAATGGAGGTCCTGGGATCAGGACCATATGGTTTCCCATGACCACCCTGGAATATGAACTTCCCCTTTCAGGGGGCGGGGCTTCCTCTCTGCAAGGAGAGCCCCAACTGATAAAAACTCCGGCCTAGATTCATGTCAGGGATGGAGTCCCTTTGGGGTGTGAAGGAGTATTAGAATTGTATTGAAATAAACCTTGTTTGTAATTTCTACCATCATCGATGTGTTCTGCTTATCGCGGATTCAACAGTAACTTTCTCGGCACATTTGTCACATTATTTGCCTCTGTGACTTCCTCACTCCAGGCACAGAACAACCCTCTCCCTCTGTACCTTGTGTACCGAGAGTGCCTCATATGAGAATTTCAGGCCTTCTTCCTTGGCCTTTGAACCATCCTGATATATTTCATTGTCAGACAACTGGTGCACTCCAAACTTTGAAGTGAGAAGTGTGTGCATGGAAGCAATTTACATTCCTCCACGAAAACTGCTCCTATCAGCACTTGAGTGCTCAACATGCAGACCTCTATTGTGCCTCCAGGGATGTTTAAATTATGGTAATCAGCGATTAGCCCCAGAATGTTAGGCTAAATAGAAACTTTTAAATAGGCATATCTTATTATTACATTTGATGCCTATTTCCCCAAAATAACCCCCATAATCTCTCCTCCGTTTAATATACTTTCTGATATTTGCACAACACAGAATGTTGTCGTTATTTCCTCATTCTCTCTCTGCACATTTACACAAACCCTGCTCTGTTAATTGAAAAAGAGTCCTTCAAATAAACTTTAACTGCCGAAAGCTTTGGAAAATTTCCCTCCAACTTGTCTTTAAATAGTCTTGAAAGCAAAGAACAGAAACTGTTAGAAGCAGAAAAAAAATCCATCAGCAGCATTGTCTGTGATACATCCTGGGAGATAATGTGTGCTGCACATGCCCAGTCTGCACAGTCTGTGATCAGTTTGCAGCACTGTCGCTCTTGTTAAAAAGACCAGTCTTCGAGCAGAGACTGAGGACTACAGGTTAAATTATGTATCATTAAAAATTTACTGTGAAATATGTATTTTTTAATTTGTTCGCTAAACACCTTGCATATTTGTAAAGCACCTTTAACAAACCAAAAAGTCCCAAGGTCGTGATGCATTTCACATGCAGCCACATAAGATGCTAATAGAAACATAGGAACAGGAGTAGGCGATTCAGCTCCTCACGCCTGCTCCGCCATTCAATGACATCATTGCCATAATATCTACACATGTATATACTGAAGTGCAGACAGGCAGTGATTGACATACAGGATGACCAATAAGCACACAACACAGTGCAGCCAATCACCAGACAGGACACTACCACTATAAAGCCAGAGGGCACTAGGTTTCCCGCTCTCTCGGGACCCAGCCACTGAGACAGTCAGAGTCCACGAGCTAGCCAGTGGAAACACCATGCGGTAGCTAGTAAGTCTGGTCAGGCTAATACAAGGTCTCCAGTCAGTTCAGTATAGTGTCGACCCACAGCTGAACATGTATATCAGTTCTATTGTTGAATAAAACAGTGTTGGACTTTCTCCAGTGTTAGACGTCTGCTTCTAGCTTCCCTGCATCAAGTGCAGTCCACATTGAACCAGTCAGCCTAACACATCATGGTACGGGAGTGATACTAATATTGACAGACCTACCTCCAGTGAATCAGCATTGACCAGAAAGCAGCCATCCGGTAAAATTGAAAACATCCAGCCTCCTCTGCAGCTCCGCATCTCCGGCAACCTCGGCGCCAATTGGAAGATCTTCAAGCAAAAGTTCCTCTTGTACATCGAGGCCTCCGACCTCGAAGCCGCATCGAATGCCAGAAAGATTGCACTATTTCTCTCAACAGCGGGTGACCACGCCATCCACATCTACAACTCCCTTACGTTCGCTGAAGGTGAAGACAAAACAAAATTCAAAACAGTCCTGCTGAAGTTCGACAGCCACTGCGACATTGAGGTGAATGAGAGCTTTGAATGGTACATCTTCCAGCAGAGGCTTCAGGGTAAGGATGAACCTTTTCAGTCCTTCTTGACCCATCTCCACATCCTAGCGCAGTCATGTAACTATGACTCAACAGCTGATTCCATGATCCGGGATCAGATCGTTTTCGGGGTCCACTCCGACTCCCTTCGGCAGCAGCTCCTGAAAGTCAAACAGTTGACCATCCCTGTCGCTATCGAGACGTGCGTTGTCCATAAGCATGCTAAGAATCGTTACTCCTACATCAGGACGGCAGAAACTGCGAAACTGTCCTCGCACGAGGTGGAACGGGTGCAGGCCATTGCAGACGCAGGGCCTGAGCATCGAGGAGAGTGGCTGTTTTGCGCGCTTTTCCAGCGCGCCACGACCGAGTGGACGACGAGGCCGACAACCCGACTGTGCAGGTGCGTACGTCGACCGACCGCACTGTGCATGCGCGATGGCACACGGGATGAGCTGACGTCGGCGTCATGACGTGTCCGAATTGTGGCTCCGCCCATTTAAAGCGGCAATGTCCGGCAAAAGGACGCCGGTGTCTACAGTGTGGCAAGCTTGGCTACTACGCAGCCCTTTGCAGATCTGTTCCACCGCTCAGCAGCCAGCGATCCCAGCTGCGGCCCAGAAGTGTCCGCTCAATACAGCAAGCCATGCCACATTCCGATCCCGACAGCCCAACAGACCCTGATGCTGAGTGCCTCAAGTCCCTGCACCGGGTGGGCATCATAACTACACATGCGCTGCCTTCCACCACAACGGCGCAACGCCTATCCATCCTCAGTGTGGATCCCGATGACGAGTGGTGTGCTGTCCTCACAGTTAACAAGGCTCGCATCCAGTTCAAACTGGACACCGGCGCTTTGGCGAACCTCATCTCAAAATCCGACCTCGACACCATCCACGCCAGACCAAGCATTCTTCCTTCGGCCTGCCAGCTCTTTGACTACAATGGCAATGCCATAGCTGCCAGTGGCTCATGTCAACTAGCTGTATCCAACAAGACGATCAATGCGACGCTGCGGTTTGAAATCGTCGGGCCTGACAGAGCATCCCTGCTTGGTGCTCGTGTCTGCAAGCTCCTGAACCTCGTTCAGCGCGTCCACACCATGGGCGAAATTCTCCCCCAACGGCGCGATGTCTGCCGACTGGCGCCCAGAATGGCGCCAATCAGACGGGCATCGCGCCGGCCCAAAGGTGCAGAATGCTCCACATCTTTGGGGGCCGAGCCCCAACATTGAGGGGCTAAGCCGGCGCCGGAGGGATTTCCGCCCCGCCAGCTGGCGGAAATGGCGTTTGTTGCTCCGCCAGCTGGCGCGGAAATGCGGCGCATGCGTGGGAGCGTCAGCGGCCACCGACAGTTTCCTGCGCATGCGCAGTGGGGAGAGTCTCTTCCTCCTCCGCCATGGGGGCACCCCCCGGGGTCAGATCGCCCCCCCCCCCCCAGGACCCCGGAGCCCGCCCTCGCCGCCTGGTCCCGCCGGTAAATACCAGCCTTGATTTACGCCGGCGGGACAGGCAATTTCTGGGCGGGACTTCGGCCCATTCGGGCCGGAGAATTGAGCGGGGGGTCCCGCCAACCGGCACGGCCCGATTCCCACCCCCGCCCAATCTCCGGTACCGGAGACTTCAGCGGGAGCGGGGGCGGGATTCACGGCGGCCAACGGCCATTCTCCGACCCGGCGGGGGGTCGGAGAATGACGCCCCTTGTCATCATCACCAGCGACGGCCTCGCCTGATGGTAACTTGCAAGCCGACATTGATGACATTATCACGCAGTACCACAGCGTACTCGATGGGATGGGCACACTCCCATACAGATATAAAATCCTGCTCAAGCCGAACGACACCCCGGTAATTCATGCACCACGCCGGGTGCCGGTACCCCTCAAGGATCGTCTGAAGAAGCAATTACAGGACCTCCAAGACCAGGGCATCATATCGAAGGTCACAGAGCCCACAGACTGGGTCAGCTCCAAGTTCTGCGTAAAGAAGCCGTCAGGGGAGCTTTGCATTTGTATTGACCTGAAGGATCTAAACCGCAACATCATGCGGGAGCATTACCCGATAGCAAAACGTGAAGAGTTGACCAGTGAGATAGCTCATGCCAGATTCTTTACTAAGCTGGACGCATCCAAGGGTTTTTGGTAAATACAGCTCGACGCGTCCAGTCGCAAGCTGCGCACGTTCAACACCCCGTTCGGTCGCTACTGCTACAACCGGATGCCTTTTGGTATCATATCTGCCTCCGAAGTATTTCACCGCATCATGAAGCAGATGATGGAGGACATCGAGGGGGTGCGAGTATATGTTGACGACGTAATTATCTGGTCCACAACGCCCCAGGAACACATCGCTCGCCTCAAGCAGGTATTTCAGAGAATTCATGAACATGGTCTCCAGCTCAACAGGGCCAAGTGCTCATTTGGTCAATCAGATATTAAGTTCCTAGGTGACCACATCTCGCGGCAGGGCGTGCGGCCAGATGCTGACAAGGTCTCGCCGATCAACGCCATGAAGACCCCGGAGGACAAGAAGGCAGTCCTCCGCTTCCTCTGGATGGTCAACTTCCTGGGGAAATTCATTCCCAATATGGCATCCCACACCACGGCCTTCCACCATCTCGTCAAGAAGTCGACGGAATTCCAGTGGCTGCCCACGCATGAAGAGGAATGGCGCGAGCTGAAAGCAAAGCTCACCACAGCCCCGGTTCTAGCGTTCTTCGATCCAACCAAGGAAACCAAGATATCAACTGATGCAAGCCAGGACGGCATTGGGGCGGTGCTTCTTCAGCGAGTTGACTCCTCGTCCTGGGCTCCAGTGGCGTATGCCTCCAGGGCCATGACGCCCACTGAGCAACGGTACGCTCAGATTGAGAAGGAGTGTCTGAGCCTCCCGACAGGGATAGTCACGTTTCGTGACTACGTTTATGGCCTGACAAAATTCACGGTAGAAACGGACCACAGGCCTCTAGTCCACATAATCCAGAAGGATTTAAATGACATGACACCTCGGTTACACCGAATTCTTCTTCAGCTACGCCGCTGCGACTTCGAACTTGTCTACACGCCAGGCAAAGAGCTGATCATTGCAGATGCCCTATCCAGGTCCATTACCACACCGTGTGAACAAAGTGACTTCATCTGCCACATAGAAGCACAAGTGCAGTTGTGTGCCACCGACCTTCCGGCCTCTGACGAGCGGGTGGTCCAAATTCATGAGGAGATGGCCAAGGATCCTCTGCTGCAGCGTGTGATGCAGCACCTTACCAATGGCTGGCAGAAGGGACAATGTCCCTAGTTCTATAACGTAAAAGACGACTTGACGGTGGTGGAGGGAATCCTTCTGAAATTCGACAGGATCATAATTCCTCAGAGCATACGGGCTATGGTGCTGGGCCAACTCCATGAGGGTCACCTTGGGGTCGAAAAATGCCGACGCAGAGCTCGGGAGGCGGTCTATTGGCCGGGCATCAGCCAGGACATTGCCAACACAGTCCTCAACTGCCCTACCTGTCAGAAGTTTCAATCAGCTCAACCCAAGGAAACGCTGCAGCATTTCCTCTCGGTGGTCCAAAGTAGGTGTTGCCCTTTTCCACGCCAAGGGGCGTGACTACGTACTCCTGGTCAACTACTTCTCCAGTTACCCAGAGGTGGTGAAACTGTCCAACCTCACGTCGAAGGCGGTAATCAAAGCCTGCCAAGAAACGTTCGCCAGGCATGGGATTCCGCTCACGGTAATGAGCGACAACGGTCCTTGCTTTTACAGCCAGGAATGGTCTGATTTTGCACAGTCCTACAACTTCCGTCACGTAACCTCCAGTCCCCACTACCCGCAGTCAAATGGGAAGGCCGAGAAAGGGGTCCATATTGTAAAGCGCTTGCTGTGCAAAGCTGCAGACTCAGGCTCCGACTTCAACCTGTCATAGCTGGCATACAGGGCAACCCCACTGTCCACTGGATTGTCTCCAGTGCAGATTCTCATGAATCGCACTCTGAGGACCACAGTTCCAGCCATACATGTTCCAGACCTTGACCACCTCAGTCTTACAAAAAATGCAGCAGTCACGGGCCCAACAAAAAGCCACATACGATGCTCATGCTGCGGATTTACCCGAGCTGGCCCCCAATGATCATGCTCGTGTCCAGTTGCCTGAGGGCGGCTGGTCAGCCACAGCTGTTGTGATCAAACAAATGGCCCGAAGATCGTTCCTTGTCCGCATGGCTGATGGCTCCCTGCAATGGCGAAACAGACGGGCACTGCGAAGAGTTCCACGCCCGCTACCTGACTGGCGTGCCCTGCCGCCCACGATGCTTCCTCCGGTCGTACCCTACCACAAGGCCAAAAATCTACCAGCAATCCTGCCGGCCCACGCAACCACCGCGATGGCAGCGTTCGCGCCTATCCAAGTGTAGGCGGCCCCTGATCCACCTCTGCGGCGATCAACAAGAATTCGTCGCCCACCACAAAGACTAAATCTATAGACTGAACTCTTGTACATTTTGTGACTTCATCGCTTTAACCTCTGTAAATATTGTTTTGTTTGCCATGTATCTGCACTATCGACACCTTCCTATGTATATACGTTCATCTAGACACCTTTTGTATTTAGTCAGGCACATATATACGCTCACACACCCTAGTATTTATTTATCTAAAAAAAAAGGGGAGATGTCATAATATCTACTCATGTATATACTGAAGTGGAAACAGGCAGTGATTGACATACAGGACGACCAATAAGCACACAACACAGCGCAGCCAATCACCAGACAGGACTTTACCACTATAAAGCCAGAGGGCACTAGGTTTCCCGCTCTCTCGGGACCCAGCTACTGAGATAGTCAGAGTCCACGAGCTAGCACAGTGCAAACACCATGCGGTAGCTAGTAAGTCTGGTCAGGCTAATACAAGGTCTCCAGTCAGTTCAGTATAGTGTCGACCCACAGCTGAACATATATATCAGTTCTATCGTTGAATAAAACAGTGTTGGATTTTCTCCAGTGTTAGCCGTCTGCTTCTAGCTTCCCTGCATCAGGTGCAGTCCACATCGAACCAGTCAGCCTAACACATCAATCATCGTGCGGGCTTCTCCAAACCTCCGCCGCTCCGACGCCGGCTGCCGAATGTACCGGCACCGGTTTGTCGGTGGGGGCAGGAATTGCGTCGCGCCAGTCGGGAGCTGTTGGCAGTGGCCCCCCCAGTGATCCTCCGCTCCGCGATGAGCCAAGCGGCCGCCCGTTTTCAGCGGTCCCGCCGGCGTAAATCTAACTATGTCCGTACCGGCGAGACCTGGCCCTGCGGGCAGCCTGCAGAGTTCTCGGAGGGGGCGCGGGGGGATCTGGCCCCAGGAGGTGCCCCCATTTGGCCTGGCCCACGATCGTGGCCCACCGATGGTGGCCTGTACTGTGGGGGGACGCTTTCCCTCCACGCCAGCTGCTGTCAACCTCCCCCATGGCTGGCGCGGAGAAGAAACCCCCTGCGCATGGGCTGGGATGACGCCAGCATACGCTGGCACTCCCGCGCATGTTCCAACTTGCGCCAGCCGACAGATGCCCTTTGGCACCGGTTGGCATGGCGCCAAGCCCTTCCGCACTGGCTGGCACGGCGCTAACCCCGCCGGCGCCGGCCTAGCCCCTGAAGGTGCAGAGGATTCCGCACCTTCCGGGCGGCCTGACGCTGGAGTGGTTCACGCCAGTCCTCGGCGCCAGTATGGCCCGCCCCGCCGGGTAGAGGAGAATCCCGCCCATGGTTGATTTGTGGCCAAACTCCTTATCCCATAACACCTTTGCTTGCCAAAAATGTATCTACCTCAGATTTAAGGCGAGCAACTCATCTAGCATCAATTGCCATTTGTGTGAGTTCCAAACTACTGATGGGGACCGAAAGCTTTTAATGGGCGGGATTCTCCACGAACCGGCAGGGCGAGCTACACCGGTGCCGAGGAGTGGCGGGAACCATTCCGGAATCCACTGCACCTTCAGGGGCGAGACCAGCGGCGGAGGGGTTGGCGCCGCGCCAACCGGCGGCGAAGGGCCTCCGCCGGCCGGCGTGAGTTGGCGCATGCGCAGGAGCGCCAGCAAGTGCTGGCATGATCCCAGCGCATGCTGGGATTCTTCTCCGCACCGGTCATGGCGGACCGGAACAGTGGCCGGTGCGGAGGGAAAGAGCTCTCCCATGGCACAGGCCCGTCCGCGGATTGGTGGGCTTCGATCGCGGGCGAGGCTACCTTGGGGGTCCACCCCGGGGCCAGAAACCCCCTCACCCCCGCGAGGATCCCACAGGCCGCCCGCAGAGCCAGGTCCCGCCAGTAAGGACCTGGTCTAATTTACGCCTGCAGGACCGGCCGAAAAGGGGTGGCCGCTCGGACCACCGCGGGCCGGAGAATCACCGGGGGGGGGGGGGCAGGTGGGGCTGCTAGTGGCTGCCGACTGGAGCAGTGTGATTCCCACCCCCGGCAAAACCCCAGCGCTGGAGAATTCGGTAGCCGGCAGCGGGGAGGGATTCATGCCGCCCCCCGGCGATTTTCCGACCCAATTGGAATCGGAGCATCACGCCCAATGTGTTCGCAAATGTCTGGAAGGAGGAGAGCAGTGGAGAGGATTAGAGAGAGAATTCCGGGGCCCAGGTAGCTGAAGGCACAGATGAAAGTGGTGAAATGATTCAAGTAGTGAAGCCATCTATCTGGAAGTAGAGGGGCACAGGTATCTCAGAGAGTTTAAAGCTGAAGGAGAAAACTGCGATAGGAAAGGGTGAAGTCATGGAGGGATTTGAAAATAAGGATGAGAATTTTTTAATGGGGGCAGTGCCGTATTGAGTTCCCTTGCAGGACAACGAGCACACAGACAATTATGTTGTGGTGGAAGCATGCTGTCATTGTAGTGGAGCGCATATTAGTTGTGTTTAAACTCTCATTCGGAACATTAGAAGTTTTAATCACAGAGCAGAATGTCATTGAAAGATGTTGCTATTTCGCGGGCAGTAATCGTTAATGGAAGCCACATCCACAGTAATGCTGCTTGCTAAACTAATAGCTGCAGGGTGGTTTCTTCTTTGTATCCTACTAATTGTTTAGTGTGTCCCTTGATTTATTTGTGTTTAATGAATGAATCCATTTGAGTTGGGGCTTGCCTGCACTGAATCACCTGCCTCGCTCAATAATCTAATCATGTTCAAAAAAGCTAAGTAGAAATATTTTCAATTTCATGGCTTAGTTCCAGGTCTAGAAACAGGAATAATCCTGTACTGTTTTTAATGATGTATGAAATGATTCCTAGGTAACAGTTGTAATGGAAAAATATATTATCTAACTCCACAAATGTGTCAGTTTGATATATTCAACCTGACTGAACTTATTTTGTTTTCTATAAAGCAGCACGACCGAGCACAGCGTCGGTGGAAATATGCACTCCCATTTTCCTCCTGGTACTTTGTGATTTAAGTCACAGTGGAAGTTTTTTTTACTGTGTCTTCAACAAGGACATCAAATCAATAAAGCTCAATGGGGCTTAAACTCCTTTAGAAAAATGCAACAGTCTGGTTTTCATAACCCATTTTTGGTAGAGCTTGGAAATGGCACTGTTATATTTTAAATAATGACTTATCTAAAATATATACATTACTCTTGAATCCACCAGGATGATACAATGTCCAATGTCCTTCTTGTTGAAAGATGAACTATTTAATGAGTAATAAAATAGTAAACAGTGAGTCCTTTTACTTAATACTAAACAAACAATAAATAATTAAAGTACAATACAGATAACTATATAACTATACATTATTATAGCAAACTAGCTCTAACTTATCTCACTCTAGCTATTCTATGTCTTGCTTGTTCACTGTTCTGAAGCACATCATCATCTGCATCATCTGACTTAGAAACCAGTTCTCATAGTATCTGCCTGTGAGCCATCTAGTGTTGAAAGACTGTACTACATTTACATACATTGATCATGTATATTGATATCTGGAGGGGCGAAATTCTCCCCCAACGGCGGGATGCCCGCCGACTGGCGCCAAAGCCGGCGCAAATCAGACGGGCATCGCGCCGGCAAAAAGGTGCGGAAGTCTCCGCATCTTTGGCGGCCTAGCCCCAACATTGAGGGGCTAGGCCGACGCCGGAGGGATTTCCGCCCCGCCAGCTGGCGGAAATGGCGTTTGTTGCCCCGCCAGCTGGCGCGGAAATGCGGCGCATGCGCGGGAGCGTCAGCGGCCGCTGTCAGTTTCCCCGCGCATGCGCGGGAGCGTCAGCGGCCACCGAAAGTTTCCCGCGCATGCGCAGTGGGGAGAGTCTCTTCCGCCTCCGCCATGGTGGAGGCCGTAGCGGAGGCGGAAGGGAAAGAGTGCCTCCACGGCACAGGCCCGCCCGCGGATCGGTGGGCCCCGATCGCGGGCCAGGCCACCGTGGGGGCACCCCCCGGGGTCAGATCGCCCCGCGCCCCCCCCCAGGACCCCGGAGCCCGCCCACGCTGCCTGGTCCCGCCGGTAAATACCAGGTTTGATTTACGTCGGCGGGACAGGCAATTCCTGGGCGGGACTTCGGCCCATCCGGGCCGGAGAATCCAGCGGGGGGTCCCGCCAACCGGCGCGGCTGGATTCCCGCCCCCGCCCAATCTCCGGGAGCGGAGACTTCGGCGGGGGTGGGGGCGGGATTCACGGCGGCCAACGGCCATTCTCCGACCCGGCGGGGGGTCGGAGAATGACGCCCCTGAATATCACTCCAGGCACCATAATTTGCTGTAGCCTTCCTCTGCAACACCAATTGCAGCAATGTGTGGGTGTTAAAAGTTAAATTATGGACGTCGGCATTGCTGGCAAGCCCAGTATTTATTGTCTATCCCTAATTGCCCTTGAAAAGTAGGTTGTGAGTTGCCTCCTTGCATCTCTGCAGTCCATGTGGTATAGATACACTTCATAGTTGTTAGGGCGGGTGTTTGAGGTTTTTGACCAAGTGGCAATGGAGGAGCGACGATGTAGTTCCAAGTCAGAATAGCCTCTAGCTTGGACAGGAATGTGCAGGTGGTGCCGCCTGTGTGTCTGCTGCCCTTGTCAATTCTGGAAATATGTTCTAGGGTTCAATTCTGGTCGCCACACTACCAGAAGGATGTGGAGACTTTAGAGAGGGTGCAGAAGAGATTTATCAGAATGTTGCCTGGTATGGAGGGCATTAGCTATGAGGAGCGGCTGAATAAACTCGGTTTGTTCTCACTGGAACGACGAAGGTTGAGGGGCAACCTGATAGAGGTCTACAAAATGATGAGGGGCATAGACAGAGTGGATAGTCAGAGGCGTTTGCCCAGGGTAGAGGGATCAATTACTAGGGGGCATAGGTTTAAGGTGCGAGGGGCAAGGTTTAGAGTAGATGTACGAGGCAAGTTTTTTACACAGAGGGTGATGGGTGCCTGGAACTCGCTACCAGAGGAGGTGGTGGAAGCAGGGACGATAGTGATATTTAAGGGGCATCTTGACAAATACATGAATAGGATGGGAATAGAGGGATACGGACCCAGGAAGTGTAGAAGATTGTAGTTTAGTCAGGCAGCATGGTCGGCACGGGCTTGGAGGGCCGAAGGGCCTGTTCCTGTGCTGTACTTTTCTTTGTTCTTTGTTCTTTTGTCCTCCTGAGTGGTAGAGATTGTAGGTTTGGAAGGTTCTGTCGAAGGGGCCTTGGTGAGTTGCTGCGGTGTATCTTGTAGGTGGTATACACTGTGCGTTGGTGGCTGAGCGAGTGAATATTTAAGGTGGGCGGGGTGCCGGATATATTGTACTACTTTTTCAAACTAAAACTTCTGGTAGTTGATAAATGTATGTACATCGTCAACATAATATTGGCAAACAATACAGTATTAGATTGGTTCTATTGTATCTTTAATTGAAAGTTAAGTGTGGAGGAAATAATTTAAAATCTAAAATGGCCTCTAATAAAGATTGGGAAAAACTACCCAAAGAAATTCTAACTTTATGCCATATAAGGGTTGGAATTTAATGTCCACTCCCCCATCACGAGGTGAGTTCAGGGGCGAGGGTGCTGTTGATGTGGCAGGATCTCACCCAGCCGTTGTTGGTATTCAACCAGTAACAGGCGAGGGCTTGCCATGTGGGGAGACTATGGGAAAACACTGAGGTTTGCATGTAGTCTAACTGGGGGAGTCCCTTGTTCAAAGTCACAGTGCCTCATTAAGGGACACAGCATTGGGGGGTGGCCTCGGGGGGGGGGGGGGGGGCGGTTTCGGGGGCGGCGGTCCTCTTCGCAAGTCCTACCCACCCTCACTGACATTTTTCCAGGCATCCACTGATGATCCTTGGTGAAGGCCCAGTTTTATTACCAACTGCAGCTATCCATTGCCAGCTGGTTTAGCAGGGCTGGCTCAGCACAGTGGGCTAAACAGCTGGCTTGTAATGCAGAACAAGACCAGCAGCGCGGGTTCAATTCCCGTACCGGCCTCCCCGAACAGGCGCTGGAATGTGGAGACTAGGGGCTTCTCACAGTAACTTAATTGAAGCCTACTTGTGACAATAAGCGATTATTATTACAATGGAGAGGTGCCGGTCTCTGAATAGCCTACACTTTCGGGGGTGAGATTTCCACCTCACTGGGGGACGTCCTGGAATTAAACGTCTCCCACGAGCCCCGATTTCAGAATGCTCGGCTTTGCGGATTTAATTTCCAGAGATCGGGGTCAGAAAGGGTGTCATCCATTTTCGTGGCAGATGTCGAGCACCCCACAATAAATACCACACAAGGTTTTACTGATTAGCCATACTGAGTTTCCGAACTAGTTAAGACCTTTTCTTGCTCTAAAATGTGTGATAGAGCCAATCCTTGGCTGGTATTAATCTTGTTGGATGAGAAACCCCTATCTATAAAACAAGCTGTGACCCGGGTGGATCATTACTACCTTATAAACATTTACTACAGTACACAAACAATTCTTGACACTCCCTTTCTTCTTGCAGGGTTCACCTAGTTCTTCTGGTGCTCCGGGTCGGAAAGGAGAATTGGGAGCTCGAGGGCAACAGGTTTGTAATGGAGCAGAGTCTGTATGCCTGTAATGAAGAGGCTTTATGCAGATTTAGGTCAGATTTGTGAAATTTGTTCTGCTGAACCATTGTAAAGGAAACGACAGAGTGATTTAGACCTGAGATGGATATGAAGGTAGGTTTGCAACCATGCTATGTGGCAATCACATCCTGCGTTCCTCAGGGCACAGTATTATTCTGTTCACTCGCTGAGTGCTCCTCACATTGATTCTGAGGTGAGCAGAAATGGTAAAATATTAAAAGATTTCAATCCAGAACTTCTATACACTGCAAAATGTTGACTCAAAATAGGTAAATGCTTCAAGCCACTTCGGAGGTGCACTCTATGAGGACTGGATTCTGAAAATGAACAGAAGTAGAGATACTGGGAGGGGTGGGGGCGCTGTGTGGGGGGGACAAATACCACTGAGATAGTACATAGTAAGTTGCGGCACAAGGGATTGGTTGCAGAAACAGCCATCACCCAAGTTCAGGTTGTTGAGCGCTCACGTTGACCTGGGAACAGAGCACAACCTGAGCAGAGTGATGTCACCAAGAAGCAGAAGTTTCAGACAGGTACCAAGAGGCTCTGCAGAGATGGAACAGCTGAAGGGGCAGTGAAAATACTCTTCGATGGGATTTGGGTCAGAGATTATTGTGGAATTTTCTGTCCTTTTAATGGATGGAAGTCAAGCCGGTCGTGAGTTAGGTGCACTAATATCCATGCCAGAATTTAGGATATTGTGTGGAGTCCAGCGCTATGTGTAAATTGGAAACTTTTGCTCTGTGTCCCAGTGAAGAACACTGTTCCAGACAACACTGTGCTCTAGACTTTTTCACTGAGCCTCTTACTTGGAGCAACAGTGGCATCTGATGATGAGAAGTGGTACTGAATGATCTGTAATTTTGAGCCAGATATTTTGTTTAATGGCCGTTAATCACAGCCCATTTAATATTTAAACAGAACTAATCACTTCTCGGCCTTTTGGCTAAGACGAGTGTGAGGTCGGGTGTAATGCCTGGATCTGGTATGTCTCGCTTGTGGGGACCATGAATTAGATTCAATTTTAATTGGTTTTTGGAGCAGGCAAGGAATTGGATTAGGGGTTTGTCCTTGTCTGCACTCTGAGCTCTGGCTTTGTAACTCTGATAAAGGAATTAAAAATAATATTCAAACAGAATTTACTCTGATGCTAAATGTGTTACAAGCTACCAGGGATTAGGTTTAAAATTTGGTCTCAATTATTTTTTGATAAAAGAGATTTCTCTTCAGATATGATGCTCCAAATATTTGCATTGTTTTAACTTGTCTTCTCTTCCGATTTCAATTTGTCTTCCTACTCTTCATTGTCAGTGAGTATCATTGCTTTCTTGTTGTGCTACCTCACCCAAATGCTAATTATTAATGCTTCAATCATAACAGTGAATATCCACAAGGCTATATGATAGTTGGAAATGTCATAGTGGAGTTCATCCTGTCCTCTTCTAACCTGTATATGTGCTTCCCAGCAGGAATTGTGGAATGATGGGCAGAAACAGGAACACACGCTGTGTTTTACACTCTCTGTAGCCCAGCTGTATAAAATCAGATTATTGTCCAATCTACTGTCACCGATTGAGATAGGCGAATTTATCACAGGTCAGGGATTAAACTGGAGATCTTCCCGTTCTTCATGCTCGGTGATTCACTGGATAACCTTGCTGAACTGGGGGAAGGCCAGATATTTCTTAAGTGAAAGGCTTAATAGATGACTACAAACTACAAATGGCAGATGCACGAGTTGCGTGTGTAGAACCTCAGCAGCCGTCTGGATGACTTGTTATTGGAAAACAAGTTGTGGAGATATGATAAGCGCATGTTCCACCATCTGGCCTCTGAGTAACACTTTCCACCAGCTGCCATCTTGAGTTTTAAAATGGCCACTTAACTCGTCTGATGGACATCTGTCTGCTATGCACTGGATAACCTGTGATGGATAATTTGCCACGCTCAACTCTCAGCTCCTTCAAAAAGATGTATCACGTGCATTTGCCTGAGAATAAATGCATCAGGCTTACTGTGTTGTGTGCATTAATACACATCATTTTAGAGTTTAATAAAAATGGGCCTGCATCTCCTGAAATGATGTCAGTGAGTGCATGGAGAAATGAGGCTTCAATATCCTACATATGCAACTGATTCATGTGATGTCCCTTCAGGGGTTAGGAAAGAGCATCAAAGTTGAAGACAATAATGACTGTCACTGTTATTGGTGGTGGAGTCGTAGAGTTTTGTAGCACAGAAAGAGGCCCTTCAGCCCACTGTGTGTGTGCCGCCATCAAACACCTATTTATTCTAATCCCATTTTCCAACATTTGGTCCATAGTCTTGTATGCTATGGTATTTCAAGTGCTCATCTAAATGCTTCTTTAATGTTTTCAAAGATCCCGCAGCGAGTTCCATATTACCACCACCCGCTGGGTGAAAAAGCTTTCCCGCAAATCCTCTCTAAATCTCCTGCCCCATACCTTAAATCTATGCCCCCGGCTTATTGACCCCTCTGCTACGGGGAAAAGTTTCCTCCTATCGAGATCCCTCATAATTATGTACACCTTGATGAGGTCCCCCATCAGCTTTCTCTGCTTTAGTGAAAACAACCCCAAACTAACCAGTCTCTCTTCATAGCTGAAATGCTCCAATCCAGGCAATATCCTGGTGAATCTCCACTGCAACCTTTCTCGTGTAATCACCTCCTTCTTATAGAGTGGCAGCCAGAACTGCACATATTACTCTAGCTGTGGACTAACAAGCATTTTATACAGTTCCATCATAACCTGCCTGCTCTTAAGTTCTTTTCCCCGGCTAACAAAGGCAAGTATCCCATATGACTTCTTAACCACCTTATCTACCTGTCCTGCTGCCTTCAGGGATCTTTGGACATGCACCCCAATGTCCGTCTGGTCCTCTGTACTTCTTAGCGTCCTACTGTTCATTGTATATTCCCTTGTCTTGTTCATCCTCCCAAAAATTCCATTTGCCATTGTTTTACCCTTCTGAAAAGCCCATCTATAATCATCCTGTGGTCTAAGGTTTTCCTCCTCGCTATTTACCAATTTTCATGTCATCTGTGAACTTACTGATCATACCCCCTACATTCACATCTAAATCATAAATGTACACTACAAACAGCAAAGGACCCATCACCAGTCCCTGCATTACTTCACTGGACACAGGCGTCCAGTCACAAAAGCAACCTTCTCAATTAACCTTTGCCCCCTGCCACTAAGCTAATTTTTAATTCAATTTTCCAAATTGCCCTGGATCCTATGGGTTCTTAACTTCTTGATCAGTCTCCCGTGATGGCCCTCACTGAAGTCCATGTAGATTACATCAACAGCACTTCCCTCATCTACACACCTAGTCACCTCCTCAAAACATTCAATCAAATTTGTTAGAGATGAATACCCCCTGACAAATCCATGTCAACTATCCTTGATTAATCCTTGGCTCTCCAAGTGAAGAGTAATTCTGTCTCCCAGAATTTCTTCCAATAATTTCCCTGCCACTAATGTTGGACTTACTGGCCTATAATTATCTGCTGTTTTTTCTCCATTTCCCTTCTTGAATAATGACACCTCACCCTTCTTGAATAATGATACCAGTGAGAAACTCCTCAAGGCCTCCAAAAATGACTAAGGACGTGATTTAACTGAAATGAATGTACTGTGTCAAGCGTGTTTAGTCAGGTATTTCCCGGCGCTGGGAGCGCGGGGAATGACCCCGCTATTAAACGGGACTCTGCTTCATTTCTGGGCCTTGGCGAGGAACGCCCACCAAGGCCGCACTTAGTTCCATTTCTTGCATCAACGCGCTCCACTTGCCAGTGCAGGAAGAGATCGGGGCGCCTTAATCTTGAGACACCCCACCGAGGCCTTCAGACCCCCCCCCCCCCCCCCCAATGTCACAACTCACCAAAATTGAGCCCCCCACACACCACCTCATAAGGGCAGGGCACCCCGGTCCCTATTCCAGACATCGGCATTATGCGACTGGGGACGTTGGCACTGCCAACCTGGCACCCTGGCAGTTCCCCTGTCAGCCTGGCAGTGCCACATGGGCACTATGGCACTGCCAGGGTGGCACCCATGTTGTGCTGCCCAGGTGGCATTGCCAGGTTGGCATGGCCATGGTGCCCAGGTGGCACCAGGGGTGGCAGCATCTGCCCTGTCAAGCCCCCTGAGAATCCGATATGTTTTAAAAAGGTCAACTCATACTTCTAAACTCCGATGAGTTCAGGCCCAATCTACTCAACCTTTCCTCAATGAAAATTCCTCCATACCCAGGATCAATCTGGTGAAACTCTCTGGACTGCCTCCAATGCCAGCGTATCTTTCCTTACATAAGGGGACCAAAACTGTACGCATTATTCCAGGTGTGGTCTAACTAGTGCCTTGTATTGCTTTCCCAGGCCTTCCTATTTTTATACTCCATTCCCTTTGAAATAAAGGCCATCATTCCATTTGCTTTCCCAATTACCTGCTAGCTTTTATGATTACTATGCTAAGACCCCCAAATCCCTCTGTGCTGCAGTTTTTGGCAGTCTCTCTTGATTTAAATAATATTCAGTTCCTGTATTCTTCCGACCAAAGTGCATAACATCACATTTTGCTATATTATAATCCATCTGCCAAGTTTTTTCCCACTCATCTAACCTGTCCATATCCTGTATCTTCCTCACCGTTTGCCTTCCCACCTATTGTTGTGACATCGCAAACTTGGCAATAGTGCATTCACTTCCCTCATTAAAGTCATTAATATATATTGGGAATAATTGTGGCCCTGGTACAGATCCCTGTGGCACAGCACTAGTTACAGGTTGCCATCCTGAAAAGGATCCTCTTATCCCAACTCTCAGTCCCCTATTAGATAGCCAATCCTCTAACTGTGCTAATATACGACCCCCAACACCATGAGCTCTCACCTTATTAAGTAGCCTTTTGTGTGGTTCCTTAGCGAACCACTTTTTGGAAATTCAAGTGTATTACATGGGCTGGTTCCCCTTCATCTATCCTATTCATTAACATCTCAAAGAATTCTAATATATTTGTCAGGTATGATTTTCCCTTCACGAAGCCATGCTGATTCTGCTTGATTATATTATGCATTCAAATGCTTTGCTATTACATCCTTTATAATGGACTCTACTATTTTCCCAATGACAAATATAAGCTAACTGGCCTATAATTGCTTTCTGTCTGCCTCCCTTTTTGATTAAAGGTGTTATATTGACATTTTTCCAATCCTCTGGGACTTTTCCAGAATTTAAGGATTATTGGACGATTACTGCAAGTGCATCCAATATCTCTGTAGCTACTTCCTTTAATACCCTGGGATGCAACCCATCCGGTTCAGGGGACTTATTGGCCTTTAGCCCCATTAGTTTCCCGAGTTACTTTTCCTGAGTAATTGCTGTTGTATTTCTTTCCTCTCCCTTGTCTGCCCCTTGATTATTAATTTTGGAATGTTATAGAACATAGAACATAGAACAATACAGCGCAGTACAGGCCCTTCGGCCCACGATGTTGCACCAAAACAAAAGCCATCTAACCTACACTATGCCATTATCATCCATATGTTTATCCAATAAACTTTTAAATGCCCTCAATGTTGGCGAGTTCACTACTGTAGCAGGTAGGGCATTCCACGGCCTCACTACTCTTTGCGTAAAGAACCTACCTCTGACCTCTGTCCTATATCTATTACCCCTCAGTTTAAAGTTATGTCCCCTCGTGCCAGCCATATTCATCTGCGGGAGAAGGCTCTCACTGTCCACCCTATCCAACCCCCTGATCATTTTGTATGCCTCTATTAAGTCTCCTCTTAACCTTCTTCTCTCCAACGAAAACAACCTCAAGTCCATCAGCCTTTCCTCATAAGATTTTCCCTCCATACCAGGCAACATCCTGGTAAATCTCCTCTGCACCCGCTCCAAAGCCTCCACGTCCTTCCTATAATGCGGTGACCAGAACTGTACGCAATACTCCAAATGCAGCCGTACCAGAGTTCTGTACAGCTGCAACATGACCTCCCGACTCCGGAACTCAATCCCTCTACCAATAAAGGCCAACACTCCATAGGCCTTCTTCACAACCCTATCAACCTGGGTGGCAACTTTCAGGGATCTATGTACATGGACACCTAGATCCCTCTGCTCATCCACACTTTCAAGAACTTTACCATTAGCCAAATATTCCGCATTCCTGTTATTCCTTCCAAAGTGAATCACCTCACACTTCTCTACATTAAACTCCATTTGCCACCTCTCAGCCCAGCTCTGCAGCTTATCTATATCCCTCTGTAACCTGCTACATCCTTCCACACTATCGACAACACCACCGACTTTAGTATCGTCTGCAAATTTACTCACCCACCCTTCTGCGCCTTCCTCTAGGTCATTGATAAAAATGACAAACAGCAACGGCCCCAGAACAGATCCTTGTGGTACTCCACTTGTGACTGTACTCCATTCTGAACATTTCCCATCAACCACCACCCTCTGTCTTCTTTCAGCTAGCCAATTTCTGATCCACATCTCTAAATCACCGTCAATCCCCAGCCTCTGTATTTTTTGCAATAGCCTACCGTGGGGAACCTTATCAAACGCTTTGCTGAAATCCATATACACCACATCAACTGCTCTACCCTCGTCTCCCAGTGTCTCCCACTGAGGCAAAATATTTGTTCAACTCTGTCGTTTCTTGGTTGCCCAATATTATTTCCCCAGTCTCATTCTCTTAAGGGCCTATGTTAAATGCAGCACCGCTATTAAGAAATTATCCCAACCTCCATCATGCTTTAAAACCAACGATCATGTTGACGCATTACTGCTTCACGAGATGTGGGAATTCCCATCTAATTTTAAACCTATATCCAGTAAAGCACATATTGCTAAATTTTGGTCAGCTTCAAGAATCATGCTTAATCCTAAATTGGATTTCTTTAGCAATTGTGAAATATGCAGCCACAATAATCAGTACTTCTGATTTATTTACATGACAGGGTCAAACTGGAGAACCGGGCCATCCGGGAATAAATGGTGAACGTGGCTACATAGGGAGGAGTGTAAGTATCATTATTTACTATTTATTCAACATAGACAAGATGATTATCAGTGGAATGGACATAGTGCCGAATATAGATTTGACCTCTTTGATGATAAAGATGCATGCTGGCAAATTTCTAAGGTGGAACCATAAAAAGCTGGCTTTTAGTAGAATTAAGTTGAGAAAGAAAGAATTTCATTTATATGGTGACTTTCATGACTTTAGGATGTTTCAAAGTGCCTTACTGTCGATTAAGTATTTTTGAAGTGTAGTCACTGTTGTGTTGAAAGAATTATATTTATTATAGTGACATATCTGGCAAAGATACCATCAGGGCCAGAGAGCTAGGCAGAATTTTAACCACCACTGGGAGGTGTGCTTCGATGTGAACCTGGGGTTAAATCCTCACAAAACTGGCATTGGGTCGGGAACATGCAGATTGGATCTGGCTAGTTTGCAGGTGAGTTGGGGAGTTCCCTTGCAGCTTGTGAGGAAATTTGTTATACAAACAGGTAATTAACTGTGAAGTTAACCCCACATTGTAGCTTCAATAGCTGGAACATGGGCTTCCAAAGGTCTCTGCAACCTGCCAGAGTTACTGAGACCAGAAAATAGTGGGACGTCTTCAGTGAAACCGACAGGCTGTGAAGCCTTCAGATAGTGAAGAGCTCCGGCCATGGCCAGGTGAGAGGCTGGTGCTTCTCAGCATCTCTTCTGGGAGTATGCTTTTCTTCTTTTGCACTTAACTTCCCTGCTGTCAGCCTTTCCTGAAACCTGGGTGCAGCTTATGCAGCACTAGCGCGAGCCTCTCATGAGGAACAAGCGGAGCAGCAGCACCAACAGTGGCAGCACCGTCAGCTGCCTTCCCCTCTGCCACAAGCTTCTCCACAGGTCAGAGGAGATAGACAGAGAGACCCTAAACAGAGAAGGTGAGATACCCCAATAGAGGGTCTCAAGCCAGAGAATCTCCTTACGTGTAAGCACCAGTGCTTCAAGAGACTCAGGCTTTCACAGAAGCATATCGCTGAAATCTGTGGCCTGTAACCTGTGACTGTCGAGGGGGGACACCCCTGGTTTTCTGTCTCTGCCTGAATTTATGTGCTCTCTTCTGCAAGGAGGGAACACAGCGGGTGGTCAGTGTGAGAAATGGATTATGCGGAGAGGAGGAAAGGGCAACATTTGTAGATAACTGCAAGGCATGGATGGAAGAAAAGATGATGTGATGAGGGTGAGTGTTGGCTGTCTAAGTGAGGATGTGTATGGAGAGAGGAATTAGTGGAGCTGCAGGAGAATGCTGAGAACATCACCTCAACCTGTTCTGCCACTCACCCTTCCTGCTCTCTTGAGACCTTGCCTCTTGTAACGCACTTTCTCCATTTTGGAGACACCACACTCCTGCTGCTCATTTCTTTGGCCATTTACACCGGTGCCTGTTCGGTTTGAGAAGCTGGTTTCTTCCTCCCATGGTTGACGAATATCACCTCACTTTAGTCCCTTAGATCCAGGTAACACAGACCTCCAGGTAAGAATCCAAGACTTGGCAGACAGCCTTCTTGCGCCTCCTCTCCATTCCTGTGGTTCCAGCAATCAAGGTACAATTCACCCATCCTTACCCCTGCCAGGGTCCCGAACTAGAAATCCTTCCTTTGACAGATTCAGGTTCAGCATGTCATCCTGCATGCCCTCCCGGATCAGCCAGGGTAACCCAGAAGTGGAATGCTAATGTTGTGTCTGAGTTAACGAAGTATAGAAAAACCTCCTTCAATTCCAAATGGGTTTCTGACCCATTACCTGCTACCCTGCTGAGCGCAAGTCTATTGAGTTGAGATCCTGCCTCATATTGCAGCCCAGAGAGCATGAGATTCAGCAATCCCGCCAAGATAAAATAGGTCACTAGTTAGATTTGTAGATGTAATGAAATAATAGAGGAATATTTCTCCAATATGATTGTCAAGGTTCAATTTGAAACTATAAAGTTGACATCCTCTTTCGAAGAGTAAAAATTGTGTACTAAGAGGATTTAAAAAGAAATTAGTAGAAGTGGGAGATCATTTTAGTAAAGGATTAGAAAGGCGCAACTACATTTTGTTTTGATAATACTCCATAGCTCCAAACTTTGTACAGAATTTGTACAGAGGGCATAGAACAGCAGGCATGATTGAATGAAAATCAGAACCAGATCAAACAGAATGGGAAATGTCACGCATGATGCCTTGCATCCCTTTGTAACAACTTCAGTTACTTCACTGGCACAGATTAAGGCATATTAACCAGAAAAAAACACGCTTATTAAATACTTGCATTTACACTTCCATATCAGGTCTACAGTTCTCAACCTTGTCCCTCGCCTGCGATTGGTTATCCTCATGTTAGATCACCACCAGTCAGCTCTCCCCCTCAAAGGGGAAAGTAGCCTATGGTCAAATGGGACTATGGTGACTTTACCTTACCTTACGTTAAGAGTTGCCAGTTTAAATCATAGTTATAGAGTAGTCCTGTCAGAACAGTTGAGAAATGTAATTTTTGCTGCTGGCTATGTTCGAAGTGGGCAAATACAATTATCTTCTCTTTCATAAGATGAATATATTATTAAGCGGTAATCCTGCTTTTCATGGTCTGTTCACTCAATAATATTAAATGATTTTTAATCATTTGGGACTTTACACCATCACATGTTAATTGTAGGTTTTACAGTTGGCAACCTGTGGAGATTTCAATTTTTGTAAAAGTAAGGAATTATGTTACAGAATCAAGAAAAGGTTAGAGGGCACAGTTTACGAGCTGCCATTCCTGGTAGAGTTTAATGGAGTGAGAATCTTGCAACCTGCTAAACAGCTGTACTGGCTTCTATAAAGTTTAGGGGTTTGAGGTTTAAAATCCTTCTCAATAAAACAAACTCTAAGGTTCAAAGTTTTCATTTCTAACACTAGGGTCCTCAGTTATGTTTGACCTACAAGGTACAAATTGCCAGTACTTATGAATCAAGGAGAATTTATTAAGTAAGATTCTACATATACTTAACAAGAAATACTGGAGGCAACCTAGAGGTTTTTCATATCTGAAGATCCCAGGAAATCTTTACGTTGTCAGCACAGGCAATATTCCCCTTCTTTGTCTTTGAAGTGAGGTTGAAGTGTGTCCAGAAATGTTATACTCCTGAAGCCATGGTATCACTGTGCCAATAAGTTTGAAAGTTTCTCATCTTTTACCCCACAGTCTCCCATTCCTCCTCCCTTTTTTGGAAATGGTCCAAACTCACTCCTCCTATTGGTTATAGGATGTAAATCTTGTTGTATCACCCCACCTTTGCAAGCAACCACTGCTTTATGGGTCATGGACTCCAGGGCTGGGACTTTGCACCCACTTTTGCCCCAGGCGCAAATGACAACGTGGGCGCTTAATCCCGCGCCAGTCAGAAACCTAGAGTATCCCACTGACGAGATCTTGTTTTCAGATTTTCCCTGCCCCCTGCCAGTAACTTGGGAAACTCATTTAAATAGATTATGATAACATTAAAGGGCTTTCCCACCATATGGTCCCCCACCACATTGGGATCTCTCCCCCCATGCCAACGTGACGTCTCGGTGCGATTTAGAACTGTTTTTTAAAAATGGGAACCAGATGAAGGGAATCCACTGGGGTATGTACAAGCATCTATAACCCCTGGGCGAAGAGGGACATTCCCTGGTACTGCCCTGGCACCTTGTGGCACTGCCCCTAGCACTGCCCCTGAACAGTGCTGGGGGTCTCTCCAGGAATCTCTATGGTGGGGGAGGTGTTTCCTTATCTGTGAGGGGATTTCCCCATGTCCATTGGGTGGTGTGTGGGTTGCCTATGCCAGTGTGGGCCGGTCTCCTTTAAGTGTGTGTGGAGGGGGTTTCCTGTTTTTTTAAATCGGAGATCGGAATGTCCTTTTAGGGACTCCTGGTGTTGCTAGCTTTTTCCAGGTCCGACCTGTCCCGCTAACCTGATGGCATGGACCATGCCTCCATTTTCTTTTGCACAGAGTGCTGTGCAATGTGCAAAGAAAAGGCGGCCGAGCTGCACTGGGTTTCTCACCTCTGAAGCCAGCACTCTGATCGGAAATGGAAAACCTCAACCCCAGAGGTTTACGTTTAAGGATTAGCAAATGCACATTTTGTTCCAGCTACAGAGAAGCCATAAATAAAGTCCCATTCTCTTGTCAACATATCTTAACCCAAGTCCATGCTAAAGCTATTAAACACAACAGGTAAAACCATTTCCTATCATAATATCATAGAATAAAGGTTTCCCGCTCTGGTACAGATCAATTAAAGCAATGTATGGTTTGTTTAAACATAGTGTCATCCTAAGTTCACAATGTTTTAGCCATTCCTTCAAACTGATTTAAAAACAAGTCCTAATTATACTTTGACCATGAAAGTAGCTCTGTCATAAAACAATTTTGTTTCTTCATGTGCAACTGTTTTCCTGTTCCCCAATTACTGTTAATTGAACAATAAAACGTCAAAAGTGAACTACTTAATTTTAAAACATTGTTACAGACATACATACATACATAATAAAATATTACAGCTTCTAAAAAATATTAGAATGATCAAAACCTTACACTTCTGTACCTAATTCCTAATTATGTACTTTTGTTATATGAAGCCCTCTGCTGAAAATGCTAAGTTGTAAATGTATCCTAATAATCTCTGGAATATACTTGTATTATTAACCAGCTTATTGGGATATTAACAGGGCGAACCTGGAAATCCTGGGGACAAAGGTGTGGGAGGAATAGCGGGACTTCGTGGGATAATGGTAAGCTTTTTTCTGTTTTCCTTCAATTTATACTTTCTTGAAAAACTTTTTCTGGCAACACAAATAGTCATTGATGACAATGATCTAGAAGAGCATGACAAATAAAGTTTAAGGGCACCAACCCAGTTACTCATCATGTGGAGAAATAACCTTGATTCTGCTATTTTGTACGTTATACCCAAATTCAAAATGTAGTACATTTTTTGCTCAAGCATTCAAGGACTGTAGTAGCAATGTGATTGAAATTTGGCAAGTATCTGATTTTCTACTTCTAACACTTTCAGAAGAATAGAATCTATGACATACAGTGGAAAGAATACAAAAATGAAAAGTGAAGAAATAGGATCATTTCGGACTAATTTCAGAATGTATTTCCTCCACTGGATGGATTTTAGTATCTTGATTAAAAATAAATCTCTTCTGTTAGTCCTGTGATAGAGTAGCTGTGGTTTGGGCTCTTAAAACCTGTTTCATCCTAATGGTTGTAGTGGACTATCCATGAATGAATCATACCTCCATAACCTGGCAATGCATGTCTTAGAGTGAGCAGCGGAATGCCAAACATGAGCCTCATTGTAAGTTACAATGCACAGTTCATGTAATATTCCACGTACAAAATTCACATATCAACTTAGAAACCTTAAAATATCACATGTTAAGCTACCTTCATACATACTAAAATAACTGGTCAAATTTATCAATGTTCAAATAATTGACAGTGACAAAGGGAGTAAGGCAAACTGGTTGTTAAAAGTATAGATGCTTTGAATGACAACTTCAGTGATATTTTTCTTATCTTTTTTGGACC
This sequence comes from Scyliorhinus torazame, assembly GCF_047496885.1. Lineage (NCBI taxonomy): Eukaryota > Metazoa > Chordata > Chondrichthyes > Carcharhiniformes > Scyliorhinidae > Scyliorhinus > Scyliorhinus torazame. The sequence goes on from NC_092712.1 coordinate 289,142,032, forward strand.
AGCACAATTGATTAGGATGAAACTGATGACTTGGTAAACAGAGTTTAGTATGATATCTCTTTGGTAAAGCTATGACATATAGAATATAATCCAAAGTGTTTAAGGAGTTTTGTGTCATATCAGAACTCAGAAACTAGCAGCCAGGCTTGAATCATTTATGTTTTTTGAGTAAATACATTGATTTTGTGTTCCCTCTGGGGAACTCTGTGGAAGCAGGGACGATAGTGACGTTTAAGGGGTGTCTTGACAAATACATGAATAGGATGGGAATAGAGGGATACAGACGCCAGAAGTGTAGAAGATTTTAGTTTAGACCGGCAGCATGGTCGGCGCAGGCTTGGAGGGCCGTAGGGCCTATTCTTGTGCTGTACCTTTCTTTGTTCTTTGTTTTAAGCGAGCACAAGGTGGGATATTGTGCTAAGGTTGCTGTAGCCCTATCATTCACTCACACTCCTCTAGAGCATGACTCCCCAATGATACTGACAGACCAGTAAATGTATCCTTTAATTCTCTTACCTGGAGAAATTCTGTTGAAATAAATAAACTGTTAATAATAATCCTAGTAAACTATGGAGATGCATATGGGAGAGTCATGTCTCCTTTCACACAAAGCACTTGATCTATATGAACGTGTGACAAGAACCAGAAATCACTTTTTAATCTTCCATTATACCAGCAAGAATGGGTATCAACCACCTATAATCATATGAAACTTTAATGAGAACATTATGATAGAAAGTTAGGTTGGTACAGTTCTCATATGAAAAGTGAATATACACATACCAAACTCTTATTTGAACTATTTTAACTATGACCTTAAAATAATACAGAGAGAGATGTGGAGTAGGCACATCTACTTGTAACAGCTCCAACCATGACACCTACCCATTAAACCCCAAGCACCACAGCGGTTGACAATCCTCTAACTATAGTTCATAATGATCAGCCATACACAATCTAATACTCTCACCGAACGAAATAGCCCAATATTTACTGAAGTGAGTATTGGAGTGGGGAGGAGGAGGGATAGTTGGAAATTCTAGAGGTTTCCTTGTCTAATTATTCTAAAACATGAGCTTACGGATATATTATAACTATGCTTTGCTTTTGATCAAATCTACATTTTTAAATATAACAAGTGTTGATCAAATCGTACAACTGTATTGTTGAAAATGTTACTTATTATATAGGGGACAGACGGCAAAATTGGATTTGGTGTCAGAGGAGTAAAAGGCAGAAAGGTAACCATATTATTGTTGCATATGGCGTCTGTCACAATTTTAGTAAATGCATGGGTCAGCGGATCAGAACTTGATGTGTTGTAGCCATATCTCTAACCCATGATCCTTTCAAGCACTCAATTCACCCTGCATTCTATTTCTTGACCTTATTTCTGACAAATGAAATGTTATTGAGACCATAGTTTTGTCAATATTCATGTACAGATCAAAACTCGGGTTTCTCCCATTAACCCATTATTGCAGCAAAACTGAAAGATGCAGAACAAAGGCAAAACGTCTTTAAATTGCAAGGCCCTATCAGCTTATCATTTAAAGAATGGTTGACAATGAGCGGGAAATGTTCAAATGGAGAAGAAGCAATATATTTTCTGGTCAGATTTAAATGTTTACTGTGCTTGTACAACATTTCTCTGGGTGCTGTTTTTAGACATCTATATACAATAAAGTAATTTCAGGTTTACCTCTAAACAATGCAAGGAAAATGTCCCAACAATGCGCCAAGCATTTGACCCTAAACCTTACTGATGGAAGTTCCAAACATAGTAGGCGTGATTTACCAAATTAAAAACAAAGTCCTATTTTTGGCAGGAATAGCAGAATGTTTCTCGAAACCCGCAGAATGTTCCAACTGTCAAACGGGACTTTCTTTTGTGGCCTCGATCGGGAACACCCTTCCGAGGCCACACTGACCTCACTTCCTGCACTGATGAGCTGATTTTAAAATGCCGCCCCGCTCTCTCGACCCCTCAGTCACCCCGTCGCGGCCTTCAGATCCCCTCACTCACCTCATAGGAGCAGGGCACTCCCAGGCCCAATTCATGACATGGACAACCTAGCACCTGGGCACATAGGCATTGCCAGCCTAGCACCCTGGCAGTGTCAAGGTGCCCAAATGGCAATGGGAGTGCCAGGCCAACACCCTGGTCAGAGCCCAACCACCCGGGGGTGTTCGATGACCTGGGAGACCCCCACCCTGTTATGCCTGATACATGTTGTGTGGGCCAGTGCTAAACTGCGCTCGGTCGAGGCCTCACTGGGGAGGCTGTTAGTTCCCGGTGCTGGGATAATCCGGCATATACATATATAAATGAGGCTAATCCCGCCCTCGCTGGGCGAGATCCAGATCGCAATGCCTTTAGATTTCACGAGACGGCCGGAGCATCGCAAATCTTACGGGATTTAACGGCCTTGTTGGGCGTTACCAAGTTGGACATTAAGAGGCCGTTTGATCACGCTCAGTGCCTCTGACATCGAAAAACAATAGTGGTGCGTTGGAAAACAAATCAGGACTCTAATTTTTATTTGGACTCGGACCGCGGAGACAGCTCCACAATGTAAGCCCCCCCGATCGGCCGCATTCCCCTGCAGCGGACCGGCGGGATCTGTGCTCCGGCCGCCCCTAAGCCTTCCCCCACCTCCCCAGTGCCCGATCCCCCCCCCCCCCCCCCACCAGGACGGCTGCGGACTCAGTCCGAAGCTGCCTCGGGAGAGTCCCGACCGGCCGTACCATGTTAGTTCCACGGCGTCGGGAACTCGGCCGGTCGGGAGCAGAGTATCGCTGGGCAGGCCTCTGGCAATGGCCCCCTAGCTGCGAGGCGTAAGTCGTGGACGCGCGGATATTTGGGGCCCAGAGAATTGCCGGAGCGGCGCCAGGCCTGATTCCGGCGGGAAAGTTGATTCTCCGTCCCCGCGCGAAACGCTATATCATCGCGGGGCTGAGGAGAATCCAGCCCATTATTTTGATGGCAAAAAGAAAAATACCACAAATTTCCTTGAGACTGAATCAGATGGGGAGAAAAATTCAATGAGACCTCAGAACACTTGACCTGACAAAGAAGCCAGTGCTGGTTTCCAAAGGAGCCTGGGGTGACCAAATCCATCCACCTCACAAAGCCATAAGAAGAGGGAGCTAATAAGATAACTTCTCCCACGAGAATAATTCCTGTAGGTACCATCTGCTTTCCATAAGCAGTTTATAGATTAATATGCAATTCATTCCAGGGATGGAAGGAAATAGGATCCACTGTGGGCTCAAGGTCAAGGTCACATTCTGCAAATCTCTGGAACGGATAGGCAATTTTTTGGAATGGGTTCTTGGTATCAAGGATTCTCCGAGCCCCCTCCCCTCACTCCAACACTGCAGAAATTTTCAAGAAGCCAGTTACCCAGGGCATTAGATCCAAGGACCTTCACCCTGATTCCATTGATTTCCTGCTACACTTGGCATCAGCTCAGCAGGAATTTTGGACGAAATTCAGATTGGTGGAGCCCATTGTTCAGGTGTTATGGGTACTGTTTGGTGCCTCAAATGGTGTCCACGGCATGCATGCACACCTTTGGGAGGAGTTACATTGGATAGCATGTAGGTGGGCATGTTTGCAAATACACAGTGAAAGGCTGCTTGATGTATGCTGAGTAGACGATCATAATGTCAGTCAGCACACAATGTTAACTTAAAGCCAGTGCAAGCTTCTTGGATCTCCATGCTTTAGCTAGCACACTCCCTTAACCTCACACAGCTGAACCAGTGATCAACAGCAGGACGGAATCCCCAACAGGGATCCTCAACTATTTTCCGATTATGACTGTTGCTTTAATTCTATAAGTGTTTGTTGCTTTCTATAGTTATTTGAAATTGCCAATGTCGTCAGGGAGTGTTGTGACTCAAGGAGCTTTTGCTGACTTCAAAGATTCTGCACAAACCAGTTACTGACAGACATGGGTGCATTAGTATCCATCTCCCTTGAAGTAGCTCATAGTTGGGATTTTCTCCACTGTCGCCAAAGGCCAATGTTGGAATGGAAAAATGGCACTGAAGCCTCGGACGGCAATGGTGGCTGTCTCCTCCATATAGTGTGACACTTTGAAAAAAAGGAAGTCACAGGGTTCCATGATGTATCGCTGGTGGGCAGCCTTTAAGGCACCATCTCACCTTAAAATCTGACACTCGATGATCTGGGTGCCATTTTTAAATGTCACCCCGTTGCACAACTAGCAAACCAAGATGCAATCTTCACCCAATTACCCTTCTAGCACTACCTTGGTACCAAGCTGGCACAACTCTGGCACCACCCTGGCATCAATCTGGCAAGGACCTGGCACTATCCCCGCATCAAGGCGCTACTCCTCTCTCCCCACTGAGTGCTACACTCATCTCTGAGCTCCCCTGGGAATACTGCTCACCAGGTGCACGTCTTCTGAGACAAGCCATGCTTCGCATCGTTCCGATATCACGCCACCATGGATGGATGGTTTGTAATAATTATATGTTAGTTTATTGTAATGAGGTTCTGTTGTTGAAAGACAGGAAATGTGGCCCACCAGTAACAGAAGGGTGGGGGCAATTACTTCCTGGTTTGACACCGTCGTTAAACGTGGCTTTGGCCTTTTCCTAATATTGGCTGCCTCAGTCACTGAAACCACCTGACGTGGATGGGAGCAGGAAATCCCGGTCCATGACTTGGAGATTGCGTGGCGAGCATGCCAAGCAGGACAGGCTGCAGGAAGTATTTTCAGGGAGCAATTCCTCAACTAGAACTCATTGAGGAACAATAAAAGGAATATCTCTCCCTCCCTCCCCATCGGAGCAGCCGGTTAGGAAGGGTGCAGATTGTAAAATCATGTGGGATTATGCGGACTGTCATGGCTAGGGGAGGCAGTGGCGTAGTGGTATTGTCACTGGACTAGTTAACCAGAGACCGAGAGTAATGTTCTGGGGAAAGCACGGTAGCATAGTGGTTAGCACAGTTGCTTCACAGCTCCAGGGTCCCAGGTTCGATTCCTGCTTGGGTCACTGTCTGGGCGGAGTCTGCACGTTCTCGACGTGTCCTCTCGGGTTTCCTCCAGGTGCTCCGGTTTCCTCCCACAGTCCAAAGATGTGCAGGTTAGGTGGATTGGCCATGCTAAATTGCCCTTAGTTTCCAAAAAGGTTAGGTGGGGTTACTGGATTACGGGGATAAAGGGGGATAGGGTGGAGGCGTGGACTTGGGTGCTCTTTCCAAGAGCTGGTGCAGACTCAATGGGCTGAATGGCCTCCTTCTGCACTGTAAATTCTATGAAAGTTCTATGACCCAGGTTCACATCCCACCACTGTTGATGGTGAAATTTGAATTCAATTAAAATATGGAATTAAAAGTCTAATGATGACCATGAAACCATTGTCGATTGCCGTAAAACCCCATCTGGTTCACTAATGTCCTGTAGGGAAGGAAATCTGTCGTCCTTACCTGGTCTGACCTACATGTAACTCCAGGCCCACAGCAATGTGGTTGACTTTAACTGCCCCTCCAGGGCAATTAGGGCAATAAATGCTGGAACAGCCTGCAACTCTCATGTCTCATGAACAAATTTAAAAAATGGGCACCACCTGCCTTGCCCTGATAGAATGTTACCAATAACAGCGGAGGTGTTGGGCAACCTACCTGATCTTGGGCTAATAGAGGTGCTTATGTGACTAAATAATGGCCATTTATGACTGCTTCCTGACATTGCTGGTATTTTACCAGCAGCGTGGAGCTCAAGGCAAATGAGAAAAGCAGGCAAAGGGAGCACAAAACATTGATAGGATTGCAGGATTTCCCATGGAGTAGTGTCATGGACTGCACGTACATAATTTTGCGAAAGTTGCATGTCAACTGTGCCATGTGTGTCCGGGTGGTGTGCGACCATAGCCAGGGAATTATGCAAGTCCATTCCCAGTATCCTATGTACGGTCATGATGCCGTTACCCAGCAGGTGTCCGCTGTGCACTTGGGCCAGAAGCATGTGTACATGTGTGCAGAGCAGGCATATCATAAAAGCCATGCTGCCACAAAATGTGATGGAGCAGACCACTAGCAGACTGAATTAATACTTCCACTGCCCAGATCATTCTGGAGGAGTCAAGTAATACTCAGAAGAGTGGGTGCCAAGATTTGTCATGGTTTTTTGCATGCTATACAATTTCATCATTGAAGGGACAACAACCCTTGTCATCAGGGCAATGAGCACAGCAATACAAGCATGAGGAGACCTTGGAGCTTGAGAAGGAGGATGAAGAAGGTGGGAAGCTATGTTGATGACCCCTTTCTGGCTGGGCTGTCTATGAAGAATTCATCGGATTGCAATGCCAATAATGCCAATTTCCCGCTCATCAGCACATCCTACATTCCCAGCATGTGCTCAGCCACAATGCAAAAATAAAAGCCACCCTAAAATAAACTTTCCAGACCAAACTTACAAATGCAATCATTCCATATCTCATGAATCAACCCTTGTGCATTTGCTTATCACCTATTCTGGTGCTCCTGTGCAGTCCTATTCTGAGTGGCTGCTGATTTTTTGTAAGGAGATCGCAGGTGCAGGCCAGCCTCCTGAAGCTCTGAACCTAGAAGGCCTGAATGTGGATTGGATCTTCTCTCTATGGAGTGCACAGTCTGGGCTGGCTGACAGAGGGGCAACAGCAAGGGCACTGGAGGATGAGTGCTGGCATCTGAGAGAGGACAACTGGTTTGTGCTCCATGGAACCACGGCTGGAGGTGAGCTGCTGACGGGAAAAGAGAATCCCAATTGCTGGAGAGTTATGGCTATTAACGAACATATTCTTCGCCTAGACTGGGTCCACAAGTGTGCTGATGGAGTTGGCCATCACTTCCATGCTCGAAAGGATGGCGCCAAGCTTTACACAAACCCTTTGCCAAGTTGATGCCAACCTCCTCCACAATTAACACCGTGATTGCTATCTTCCCATTGCATTAAGTTGCACATGTCGTTCTTGTGTAAGCTGCCTCATCGAAAGGCTCACCTGATTCTTCTCAAGCAGAAACTGTAGACAGCCATATCCTTTGGGAAGCTGGAACCTGTTCTATCCTTGTCCCCTGCCCTGACTTCCGGGCACTTGTTCCCAGCTTCTCACAATGTGCAGACTTTGCTGTTATGCTATCCTCTAAATTACTCAGTGTCAATATCGGCTCATGGGGCTGTAATTGTGAAATCAAGTGATGGTGTTTCTTTGTCATCACTGTTTTCTTGATGTTCCTCCTGGTCAAGCCATCTTGCATTACTTAGGTATCTGAAAGGCAAAAGGGAAAGGTTGTGATACAGAAATGCAAAGGAAAGAAAGAGATGCTTTTTTATATCATCTGCAGCATTTATACAGGAAGAGAGTGTAGTTTTAATGGGAGTGTATTGGACATGAAGATAACATCATTGATTTCAACCACTCTGCTGGTCACCAACTCTGACAATAATGATCAGAATGATCTTCTCCATGGGCGTCAAGACATACAAGCAGCTCCTACTGTTAGTCCCATTGTGTGCCACCTTTTCCTACAAGAGAGATAGAAGTCTGTCAGAGTGTTGTGAAATTCGACTGCACAACATTTTTGTCATGGTTAAATAGATGGTAGTGTGTGCAAGCTCTATGATGAGTGTGTGTGTGAGGATAACAGCAGGTCTACTTGTGTGAGGATGTGCTGAAGCATCTAAATGTCAGGTATGAGTCCTGATGAATAGTGATGGGGATGTGGTGAATTGAGCAGTGGCTGAGTTAAGTGGTGCAGGAGGTAGGATATGGCATTTGAAGATATGTTCACTCGCCTTGACCACTTGTGAGATCATTGAACTTCTCGTAGCACTGCTTCCGCATCATTGAGCCTTGACTCCTGGCATCAACCCCCTTGACTGGCTGCTTCCACTGCTTCTTGATCATATATCGTGGCCCTGCTAGATACAGGACCTCTCTTCCCCTTTGCACCATTCTCTCCAATGCAGCATTCAAAAACCATGGAAGCCATGCTCTCCCACGTTATGGTATTTTCCACTTGTCGTGTTATGCACAGTAAGATAACATGGGCTGCAACTGGATGCAGCTTTACCTGAGAGATACTCCACACCTTGAAGTTAGTTCAATATGATTTATTGAACCTGTCACAAAGTTCGCTCAATCCTCTGTGAGTTCGACTCTCTGCTAACCTAGTGTGATTAATCTGTCTGAGTGAACCAGACTAGCTCTTAGCCACGTGCGTAGGAGTTATATGATATGTACACCCTGACTCGCACTGTAGATGTCACCAGTGGAAAGAGGCGGAGTGTGAGTGCCTCGTGCCTTTTATAGTGGGAAACCACCCTCAAGTGTTCTGCCTGCTGATTGGTTATGTCCTGTTCTCTGTATTCATTAGCCGCCTGTTTGTATCTCATTATGTGCATGTCTGCATATCATGACACCACTGATTCATTCACAATATTGGAGTCTTGACAATACATTCAGCAAATGAACAAGGTAGTTAGCACCGGCGGAATGCTGCGATCATATTTAATGCAGCAAGCAGCGTGGAGTTGGAGTGCTGCCACATTGCAGTCATTGGGTGTTGGTTAATCGTGCTTGGAATCCCCGTGCTGGATTTTGTGGCTATGAAATTTAGCGCCACCTGAGAGTTTCAAGTGTTTAATTTTTAGCTGGGTCTACATGGTGTTGTTTGATTGCAATTCCTACAGAGGGTGGTGTTGTGTTGATTTTAAGTAAAGAAGTCAGGAAACTATTTAAATATAAATTACAACTCAATTTATGTGCCAAGCCTTGCTTGATTGTCATTAAGATTGGAGAATGCAGGCTGGTGATCTGAGAGTGTTATTTACAATGCCTCCAAATTTTAGATAAATGAAAATTAATCACTGAAAAATTAAGAGTATCATGAATTTGGTGCTCTGACCTCTGCGACAAATGATCTGATCCATGTCACCATAGAATTAGGCTTTTTAAAAATTTGTTCATTGGTTGTGGGCATCATTGGCTAGGCCAGCATTAATTGCCCATTCCTAATTGCCCTCAGGGCGAAATCATCCATTTGGGAGATTAAGGGCGGGATTCTCCGTCCCCCCAGCCCCGTTTCCCGGTGTGGCACGCACCCACCGGCAGCTGGATTCTTCATTCCCGCAGCCAGCCAATGGGGTTCCCCATTGTGGTCACCTCCACACCATCGGGAAACTCGCGGGTGTGAGTGCGCTGCCGGCGAAGCGGAGCATCCCGCCGATGGAGAATCCCGCTGAAAGAGTTGATGTCCGGACTGAATTGCGTGCAATTTGTGAAGTAATTCTGACTTGCCGATGGGCCTGCACTCTGCTGGCCTGAATTCCGAGCAATTCCCGGCCCAGCTGGCGTTCTAACCGCTGGAGCCAGAGGTAGTGTCATAAGAGCCCGGCAGCTGGAGCTGTTTTTACACCCTCCACTTACCACACACTCACTGCAGCCACCAAGATGGCTCAGAGAAGACCTGCCCCCAGAGGTCAAGGATCCAGGGGCCTATGTAGGGTGCTCTTTCAAAGGGTCAGTGCTGACAAGATGGGCCGAATGGCCACCTTCTGCACTGTAGTAATTCTTCTGAGAGGACATGAAAGTGGAAAAACAAGGAAAGGCCCCTATGCCACCTTATTTTCATGACATTGTAGTACTTTTGTCATTGCAAATCCAGTTCCACTCCTCCATGATGGGAAGCTGTGACGATCCCAGGGAAGTGCAGATGTTGAGGAGACTCAGCACAATGGATCTCTGGTCCAGTTTCTCTCAGCTTTGGGGAATGGGCACTCCTTGGCACAATGCTCAGGGAAATCAACCTTTACATCTCACAGCCTGAATTGAATAGTTCATACCTAATATTGTTCACCTTAAAGGTGCGAATAATAAGGTATCATTAAACATTACAGAGTGAAATAATAAATAGAATGAATGATGGCAGCATTCATATATATGGTCTGAAATGACTGCTCTTCAATTACATTTTTAGGGAGGACGAGGAAACCCTGGAAACTCTGGCCCACAGGTAACTATCACAATTTTTGTTGTCTTACATTTTGCAGTAAAGGTATAACTCTCTGGTTAACCTGTTTTTGTCTATCATGGGATTTAGGGAGATGACGGAGAACCTGGAGTTCCCGGTAATGAAGGACAAAGAGGAATAAGAGGCCGTAGGGTAGGATTTTTCTTTAAATTATTCTCAAATTGCTTGATTCAAGTTCTCAAAGGTGCTGAAGGATATGATGAATTTTATTTTCTGATTTTTGCATACCCCTTTACTAAAATTAGGAAATGTCTGTACAAATCTGAAGTTCATTTTTGCTCTTGCTGGTCCAACCTACATTGATGGATTCCCTTTTACTCCAACTTTAGTTGGCCTTCTTGGCCACATTGTTTACTCTTATCTCAAATGAAGCTTCCACATAGGACTGGTCCCGACCTATGACCTCATCCAATCAGACTTACCGTGTGGTTTTCCTCTTCCTTATTCTCTATATCACTGGGGGTTCTGACATGAGGATTACATGCTCGCTCATCCCTAATGGGCAGGGTCAATTGGACGGTGATGTCTGTCTTGACGACCATTGGATCCTGACTGGCAGGCATTGGGGTCCCGGCATGGAAGCGAGCCCAGTACCTCTTGATCCTGTGAAATCGAGCATTGAGCCTTGAACCATGAGTACTCAGCCCATTCCTCGAGACTGTGGGAAGCTGACATTGTCAAGGGTTAACTCTTGATGGCCAATTTGTTTTGACGAGCATGAGTCCACCCCCCCTCCCCCACCACCCCCGGCCAGACTGGACATCGTGTTGCCTTCTCTTTCAGGGTCCCATCCACCCAGCCCATTAGGCCCTGCTCCTTGACACCCACCCTCTCCCGGCCCGGTCGGACATCCCCAAACTCTTCCCCACACCCCCCCTCCCCTACCCGGACCTGGCCAGTGGGTTCTGTGCCCCTAGGTCGAGACCGTGGTGCTCACCTCCTTCCTCCCTCTCGGAGGTCATGGCGCTTGGTTCATTTATTTATTTTTTAATATAAATTTAGAGTACCCAATTCATTTTTTCTAGTTAAGGGGCAATTTAGCGTGTTCAATCCACCTACTTTGCACATCTTTGGGTTGTGGGGACGAAACCCACGCAAACACGGGGAGAATGTGCAAACTCCACATGGACAGTGACCCAGAGCCGGGATCGAACCTGGGACCTCGGCGCCGTGAGGCAGCAGGGCTAACCCACTGCGCCACCATGCTGCCCGGTTCCCGTTTTCATAAGTGGTAATTCGCGCCGGCAGGACATCCGTGCCTGGTCTCACTGACACGACAGTGGTTATTAGTCATCTGGGGCGACATTCTCTGACCTCCGCCGGGTCGGAGAATCGCCGGGGGCTGGCGTCAATACCGCCCCCGCCGGTTGGCAAAGTCTCCGGCACCGGATATTCAGCGGGGGCTGGAATTGCGCCGCGCCAGTTGGCGGGCCCCCCCCGTTCGATTCTCTGGCCCGGATGGGCCGAAGTCCCGCCGATAAATTGCCTGTCCCGCCGGCGTAAATTAAATCACCTACCTTACCGGCGGGACAAGGCAGCACGGGCGGGCTCCGGGGTCCTGGGGGAGCGCGGGGCGATCTGGCCCCGGGGGGTGCCCCCACGGTGGCCTGGCCCGCGATCGGGGCCCACCGATCCGCGGGCGGGCCTGTGCCATGGGGGCACTCTTTCCCTTCCGCCTCCGCCACGGTCTCCACCATGGCGGAGGCGGAAGAGACTCCCTCCACTGCGCATGCGCGGGAAACTGTCAGCGGCCGCTGACGCTCCCGCGCATGCGCCGCCCCGAGATGTCATTTCCGCGCCGGCTGGCGGGGCAACAACGGAAATTCCTCCGGCGCATTCCTCCCTCAATGTTGGGGTTCGGCCCCCAAAGATTCGGAGCATTCCGCACCTTTGGGGTGGCGCAATGCCCGTCTGATTGGCGCCGTTTTGGGCGCCAGTCGGCGGACATCGCGCCGTTTCCAGAGAATTTCGCCCCTGAACTTTATCCATATGTTCCTCCACATCTGCCACTTTACAAGCTTTTTCTCCTCCCAGTGTGCTCATTGTTTTGAAACGAATGCACATTAATCTGCCAGTTGCTGTGATTCACTGAAGTTAAAGTTGTGGAACATTTTGCTATGCTCAGGCTTATCTTTTACAATGTTTAACACCCCTGTTCAACTTCACTTAATTAATAATATTTTACCTCACACTCTCATTTTATTTAATCATCGCTGCACCATGGGCGTTGGCACTTGAGCTAAGTTTATCAATTATGAGGAAAGCCACAATTGTTTGCCCTCCTTAGCTCCTATTTCTAATATTTTGATTCAGTCCTTCCACTATCTTGTTTAAAAACACAGAGACTGCCGGCTCCAGCGGGCTTACATGACGACCCATTTATAAATGAGCTTGCACTGACTTAATTGTTGAAATTTCTTACATGGCCAACCTTTTAACCTTCCAGGCAAAATAACACGCAAAAATAACCATATGATGATGACAACACTCAATCCGCATGGTGGCACAGTGGTTAGTACTGCTGCCTCATAGAGCCAGGGACCTGGGTTCAATTCCTGGGGCGGGATTATCCCCTATCCGGCGAGGCAGGGGGACCTGGTGCCAAGGAGTGGCTAAGCCCGCCTCGGAGTGGTTTGCGCCCCGCCAACCGGCGGGGATGGGGCTTGGCGCCACGCCAACCGGCACCAAACGGCCGGCGCGAGTTGGCACATGTACGGGAGGGTTCGTCACCGCATCGGCCATGGCAGAGGACCACAGCGGCCGATGCGGAGGAATAGAGTGTCCCCACGGCACAGGCCTGCCCGCGGATCGGTGGGCCCAAATCGCGGGCCAGGCCATCGTGGGGGCACCTCCCGGGGCCAGATCCCCCTGCACCCCCCCCCCCCGCCCCCCCCGCGAACCCCGGAGGCCGCCCACGGAGCTGGGTCCCACCGGTAGGGACCAACCTTGATTTACGCCGGCGGGACCCTCGTTAAACGGGCAGGACTTCGGCCCATCGTGGCCCCGGGGCCCTTGAGTCGCGCCGGTCCCCGCCATTCTCCGAGATGAGCGGTGCGATTCGCGCCGGGGCGATTTTTGGGGGGCCGGAGAATTCGGAGGACGACGGCGGGATTTACGCCGACCCCCGGTGATTCTCCGACCCGGTGGGGGGTTGGTGAATCCCACCCCTGTTTCCTGCCGGTGCTCCGATTTCCTCCCACAGTCCAAAGGTGTGTGGGTTGAGTAGGTTTGTGGGGATGGGGCCCAGGTAGGGTACTCTTTCAGAGGGTCGGTGCACTGTAGGGATTCTTTGAATTCTATAGTTCCATGTGAAAGATGCCGACAGAAACTGAATGGAGTGAATTAGCAGCAAAACATGAAGTAGAAAAGAAGCTAGTGATCCAAAGGCACTTGAAGGCAATGTAGGATTGGGATGAGGTGTAGGTCAGAATTTTTCACACCTAGGAGTTGATACTAAACTTCAGATCTATACCAATGATTTGGATTTAATGCCTGCTGCTATGACAAAGGATGTATGAAAAGAGGTACATCAGGGGCACAATATAATCATATTGGAACAAAGTCCCGTGATGAGTGCGTTTAGCCATGTGTTTCCCAGCACTCGCAGTATCGAGAAACATCATGCTATCTACCGGGACTCTGTTTCAATTCGGGGCCGCAGTGGGGAACACCCCGACCAGGTCGCACTTAGTCCCATTTCCTGTATTGAGGAGCTCTGCTCGCCGGAACTCCTCAATGCAGGAAGAGATCAGAACACCATTTTTAAATGGTGAGTTTAAACTCACTAATAAGGCCCCTCCCCACATCCTACCTCATCCGCACAGGGCAGCCTCAAGCCCAATCCCCACTGTTGGAAAAATGCCAGCTTGACACCTTGGCACTGCCACCCTGGCAGTGGCCCTGGCAGTGCCACCTAGGCACCTTAGCAGTGCAAGGCTGGCACCCACATTGCTTGGGTAGCACCAGCAGTACCAGGGTGCCACCTTGCCCAGAGGGCAAGCACCTAGGGTCCTCTAATTCCCTGGCAGACCCCCACAAGTGCCATTCCAACTGGTCCCCATTTGTGGAGACAAGCACTGAATGGCATTCCTCTGAGGTCTCCAAGGCAAAGGAGTTAGACCCCAACACCTAGGTGGATCAGGGGAGCACATTAGAGTGAGACTAGCTGTCTCACTCTAATATGCAGATTTGCAAAATACTGATCCCGCCCACAATGGGCTGGATTCGGATCATGACGCCTCGCGAGATCCCGTTAGATCTTGCGAGGCATGGCAGGCTGGATAGATCCTGGAAGAGGGACCTCCTGGCATCTACCAGCTGCGCCACCTTTTGGGTGCAGTGCAGCCGGTAGGTCCTGCCCAAAATCTGTAAATAGACAGTGGTTGATAATTTTCCAGACATGTGGAAGGTAGTATTGGAAGTAGGTGCAGTGAGATCTAACAGAAATATAGTTAAAGATGAGATTGGAAGGCATTTGGAAGTTGAAGTGAATTTAACACTCAGAGGAATTTACAAATGTATGTCACCTATGGGGAGTCCTCTCCTGCATATTAAGAAATTGGGCGAAATCTTCTGGCTCTTCACGCCGGCAAGATCTTCTGGTTCTGCCGACGACACACTCCGCCATGGGTTTCCTGGTAGTGTGGGTTGGAATCAATAGGAAAGCCCATTGATAGCGGCCAGGCCAGAAGATCCCGCCACCAGCCAACAGCTGGTCGCCTCCTGTCACCGAGAAACACACCGCGAGAAGGCCAGGGAATCCTGGCCATCATGTTTGTGTGCCTGCAATTTCCCACTCATTAATTTTAATGGATATACAATTGTGTACAATACGTATCTGTAATTTCAGAAAGAGAGTGGCTGAGGCTTCCAGCTGGTGATGTGTAATGTTGACTTGGCATCAATGATGGGGGCGGGGCGGGAGGTCTTTTATGACCAAAGAGATGTTGGGCTTGGGATGGGTAGGACGTAAATATGTAAAAAATCTCAAGCAGATCACAACCAGCCTCAAAGCTGTCCAGTTCTGGTCTTAACAGAGGCAGGATTAAGGGTTCATCCTCCATGGGCCTCCTGGCATCTTCTCCCCAATCTCTTCAGATCCCCCACCATGACCTTCTCCACTTTTTCTTCAATGTTTCCATGGGCCCATCCAAAATCGTCACCCCCTCTGACCCCTGATCTCATTGAGCCCACCCATCAACATTCCCCTGATCTCTCATTGTACCTCCCCCCCTCCCTCCTCCCCCCCCCCCCCCCCACCACACACACCCGGTATCTTCATCCCTCTTCTCTGCTCTCTAGATGCAGCCTCGTGCTGAGGGTATACCTGTCTGACAGCAATAGCAGCCTTTCAGTCTGATCGGCAGCAGCCGGGGAAATAGAAATCAGATTGAACTTTTAAGTTCAGCAAAGCCTGAAGGAAACCCACTCTTCCAGATTTCATGTCGGCAAAATCACTCTTCCCCAACTCCCCAATCAGCCCTCACCAGCTCCCTCCTGTCTAATTATACATCCATGTAAAGGATTTTTAAAATTGAGCATTGATCTCAGATGGCCACTCCTAAATATTGCACTTTTATTATTGAACTTTAGACAACTCTCTAAATGTCTATGATTACACTAGTACGGTCCAGATGACCATTGGCCGCTTTCCCCTTTGAGGGGCGAGAGCTGACTGGTGGTGATTTAACATGAGGATCACCATGCCTCAGGCAAGGGGCAAGGTTGAGATGATGGGGCCTTCATGGATAACCTTAGCTGGTAGTGGAATTGAATCCGCACTGTTGGCCTCGCTCTGCATCATGAACCAGTTGTCCAGCCAACTGAGCTAAACCGCCCTCCCCCCACCCCCGTGATTACATTGAAGAGAAGTTAAATCATTAGTTATTCTTGCAACCTCATTAAAACATCCTGTATCAAAGATTTATGAAATGTTTAAGAAATATTGCCAATGCTGAAATGAAATTATAGTCACAGCTGTTTTTACTTGTAAAACTCTTTATAACTATGACTGATATTTGTGTTTGATGAAGTTTCAAGTGGAATAATGTGATTTTTTAAAATAATATTAGGGTGTTTCTGGTCCTTCTGGTGATCCTGGTGATGCAGGCATGATTGGATATCGAGGAGAAAGGGTAAGATAAGATCCACCAAATGAGAAATCAGTCATAAAAATTAATGTACTACTAATAGTTGTCACCAGACATGAAAAGAGGTGTGCATCATCTGCAATAAATGTGCTTGGTACTGTTACAAAGAGTGATCTATGATTGTTATTTTTACTCTGTGGTTTTGTACTTTACTTCCATCAACTTCAGCCCTTATAAAAAAGTACTTTTCCAAGATCAATGGTGGCTTTTAGTATTTAATTCATTCATTCGTGTGTGCTTTGCCCGCAGGAAGATCATTGGTTTATCGTCTTCTGATGATTCACTCCGGGCTCTTTTCTTGGCAGCTTTTGTCAATGGTGGTTTGCCATTGCCTTCCACTCTCAGGGGCTTGGCAAAGAGGCAGCTCCTAAGTCTACCTCAGCCAGAGCGGGAATTGAACCTGCACTGTTGGCATTATTCTGAAACATTTGCTAGCCCACGTAGGCAACTGAGCACATGGCCCCAATTTTCCTATTGCAAAAATTAAATAACATATATTGAAGTTTTGATCGTAACTCTAACCTCTCCTTTAGTCTATCAGATGCAATGTTGCCTAATTGGCAAATGTTATTTTTTCTCTACTGCTGTACTTTTTATCTGCTGTGCCCAGGTTTTCAGTTACACACCAATTCTAAACACTGTTTTTGCTTCATAAGTGCTCTTCATTACTCAGCAAGGACTTTTCCAAAGAGGACACAACTCGGACGTGAAGTCTGGATTTGTGGGAAGACCACCAACGCTGATTGCACTTCTGGCGGTGTGTGCTGTGTTGCCAGCTGCTCCCAGCATGGGCTATGTGGTGCATCATCCATTGAGAAGGATACTCATGGTGCAAGTCCTCGAAGAAATAAAATTTTTGTATTCATAATGTCACGTGGCTGAACTGGCTTATGCAATGCTCATTTTCCAAATTTGGACCAGGGACGTCCATTCAACAAATTTTGGAGGTCACTCACCAAAGACCAAGCACTCAGCTGCAAGATGGGTCCTGAAGTTGCTTTGCTTAACAGGCATCCGAATTTCAGGTGATGAAGGAGCTAAGCTCCGAAAGCTAGTGATTCCAAACAAACCTGTTGGACTTTAACCTGGTGTTGTAAGACCTCTTACTGTGCCCACCCCAATCCAATGCCAGCATCTCCACATCATTGTTGTGACTGTACCTTTAAGAAATTAGATAGCCGTGATGTCAGAGAGTGGGTGAAGCTAGGCTGTCTGTCTGCTTTTACTTTGGGCTCGCAGCTAGAGGGTTTGTTTAGCTTTGTTTTAGATTTGGAGAAGCTGCAGTCACAGCAGGATGTGTATGAATCTCTGCAAGCTTATGAATGTTCATTTGCTGATTTCAATGTGGTAACTGCTGTCAGTAGAGAAGTTACACCTGATGTTTTTCTGTAAAAAGGGTTATTTTTCTGTCTTATGGATGTTGCAAGGAAAGATTAAGAGTTACTTATAGAGTACTGTATTATTTGGGGGATTTATTGGTGTTGATAGTTGTTAAGATGTTTACTGGGGGTTTACAAAGTGTTAACTGGTTTCATAAAGAAACATTGTTTTAATTTCAAAGTACTTGAACGCTCTGTTGCACCACACCTGTAAGGTAGGCCCGTGTGCTCCCATAACCACAATCTATTAAAAGTTGTGGGTCAGGTGAAGTCCATGATACTCATTGAGATTCTCTAAACCCTGGCCCATAACACTATAATCAGGTAAATGCAATGGCAGCACCAAATTTGCTTGCTGCCTAACTCCACAAGTCTTACAACACCAGGTTAAAGTCCAACAGGTTTGTTTCGATGTCACTAGCTTTCGGAGCACTGCTCCTTCCTCACAGAACTGCACAAGTCATGTGAAGGTGCCAAATCCAAACCACCATACACTATTAATGACACAAAATGCTTTTTAGTCCACGTGAATAAAAGAATAGTTCAAGAAGAGAAATCCATTTTGTAAGTAAAGTTGTTGGAGAACTTGAATGAGGGAGGGGAACCCCAGGATCACTATAATTTAGATTAGTATCTTGGATTTAACAGCTAAATGCAAATTGCACAAATTTACAGATGGCATCATGGAGATTAAAAACTTGGAGCCATTTAGCAAACAATTGCATCTACGTTACAGTAGTGAAATTGCATAAATTAGGTTTACAATCTCTAGGATACAGAAAAGAAACGGATGATTTGATAGCTGTTACTCAAATGTTGAGAAGGAACTGGTGATCAAGGCTGAATAAAAGGATACTGTAACCTTAAGCTCAGAGACAGGCCACTCAATTGAGAAATTAGGAAACACACAGAAAAGGTGGTTGAAGTGGGCAATGCACTCTCAAATAAAGCAATTGACGTTAGTTCAATTAATAAATTTACATCTGTGGTCAATCAGATTTTTCTATCCAAGGCTATTAAAAGAATTGGAGCCAAGGCAGGTGGAGAGAGTTACGATACAGATTACCCATGATCTCATGAATGGCAGAGCTGTCTCGACGGGCTGGACAGCCCACTCCTGTTCCCATGTTCCTCTATATTGACACTTTATTTGATGCTCTTTTTGAAAGAATGTAGTATGTATGGGCTAGACTTTAGAAAAAAAACCTAAATTTAAATCTGCTTTCATAGTGCTTCCTGTGTCTCAGTAAGTTTACTGAGCGAGTAACGAGTCATCCATCCTGGAAAGGTCCAAGGATTAATAAATGGGTTTTGCTGATTTAGCCGATCTCAACCGCGGCAGCAGATAGGAGTGCTGCTATTAGCTTCTACGGTACTGCCTATAAAAGTGGAAATCCACCCAGATCTCTGCTCCTGCTTACTCTCTGGTGACCCCCACTGAACTGTGGACATTGACTGAAGTTGAGACTATTCTGATCTGGGCCCTTCTATTTGGCTCTAGGTGTGAGACTTCGTTCTTAGGTGAACTATATACATTCTCTGATATCTCCTCAACAATTGTTCATTAGTATTACTTCAAGACAGTTTACAGAGTAGACACATAGGGAGGGGATTCTCCCATGCCGGGTGGGAGAATCGCCGGGGTGCCGCGTGTGTCCCACCACGCCGCCCCGACGCCCGCACGCGATTCTCCCAACTCCCCCAAACCGGCACGGCGATAATCACGGCTGGCCGCTGGGAGTATCGCCGCTCGCCGTTTGCAATGGGCGAGCGCCGATTCTCCGGCCCAGATGGGTCGAGCGGCCTGCCCAATACGACCGGTTCCCGCCGGCGCCGTCCACACGTGGTCGCTGCCGGCGGGAACAGCGTGGGAACGCTGGGGGGTTCAGCCTGTGGGGGGGGTGAGAGGGGTTCCTGCATCAGCGGGGGGCTCAAATGGGGTCTGGCCCGCGATCGGTGTCTACCGATTGGCGGGCCGGCCTCTGTGAAGGAGGATCTCCTTTCCTCCGCCGCCCCGCAAGATCCATCCGACATCTTCTTGCGGGGCCCCCGCAAGATCCATCCGACATCTTCTTGCGGGGTGGCCTTGGGGAGGACGGCAACCGCGCACGCGCGGGTTGGCGGCGGCCATCCCGCGCATGCGCGGGTAACGTCATTTACGCGGCTCCGGCTGCGTCATTTACGTGGCGCCGCTTTTACGCGGCGCCAAGGCCCGGCGCGCGTAAATGACGCGATGCCGCTCCTAGCCCCCCGGGGGCGGGAGAATAGGGGGCTGGGAGCAGGCTCCGACGCCGGAGTGAAACACTTTGGTTTTCACTCCGGCGTCGGCACTTAGACTCCCAATGGGAGAATTGCGCCCATAATTCTTCGGCATGTTCCAACTTTTCTCTTCAGTGTCTAACACATGACTGACTGATGTCAATGGTACACCATGATCCATGTCATATAGAAGCGTATCCCATCTTTAAATCCTTTATATTACTGCTCTCCACCAAAATATACTATCCTACTTTTTAGCAGAATGGAACGATTTTCATTATTTCTGTAATTTTCTTTTTTTACAATTACTGATTCCACTGAACTCCAAATGCTACTCTTCCTCTCCCCAAATCACAGTTCGAGGGTTTCAATCTCCTTCCATACTCTTGGCCCTTAGGAAAGAGGCTTGGAGGCAGATGAGCTTTCTTTTGTCTCTGGTAGGACATCATGCAGAATAGGACAATACTTTGTGAGCATTGCTGTTCACATCGCTGGGAAGCAGAGTGTAGGTTTTCCATTGGCTGAACAGCAAGAACAATAGAGACTTTGCAACAAAAGACTGATCCAAAAGAGAGGATTGAAGACAGTCGATCTTTGGGCCATCTGGGACTAGGAGAGAACAACTCAGGACACTTTGAAGAACTTGTTGCTTCCGGGAAAAAGCTTCTGAATGGAATTGTCTTCAACTGCTGGGAAGACTATCATAGCTGCATCATCAACTGTTGTATCAAAGACTGAAAAGGCACTGAAAATCTGAGATTTCAATGAACTTACATGATGATGAAAAAAATGATCCGCTTCCTGTAAGACTGTCAGGAAAAGAAGAAGTGATGATTTCCCAATGATTGTTCTGGAGTGCCGTTTACTTTCTGTAGGCAACAGTAAGACAGCCACACTTGCTTCTGTACGAGGTTGCTCCAATATAGGTGAGGCGAAGGATTGCTGAGAAAGAAAATACAAAGATAGCCTCACCTTCAGTAATGTGAGAAATTTCCTATTGACAATGAACTCTGGGTCAAGATTGCTGTACAGGATTCCACAGCCTCAGAAGTGCTTAATATTCTGCTGTGGCTTCTGTGCTGGCCTCCAGCTCTGAGCAGAAGAATACGTTTGACTGGGACTTCAGAATGGCTGGCAATTGACTTTAAACCTGGTGAGGTAGCAGCTTTCAAGCAGTGTGATCCTGTGGACTCTAACCTGGACTAAGACAAAGCATTCTCTGTGGAAGACTCTTCACGGACAACAGGAGATAAAGTAGGCAATACATTGGTAGGTTCAGTGGAACTAAGATCCGAATGCTGTTCAGCAACTAAAAGCACAGCCAATTCATCTAAAAATACAACAGAGACCTCATAAGGTATATTGATCAAGTGGGAAGGATGAATCATTCTCTAGGATCTTAACCTCCAAGAGATCACTCAGTATTGCAAGGATTTCTTTCTCACTAGCCTCTGAAAAGAACCAGTTCAAGTCTGGCAGATCTTCACAGGGATGGTCACCATCTACTGCAGTGCCTCATGTATCCTCCATCTCAGACCTTACTTCATGAAGAAATGAGAGATTCATAATGTCCTTGCCTATCAGGGGTCTAGTGGATGGCATGTCTATGAAATTAAGTAGTGTATTGCTGAGTGTATAAACCTCAGCTTTTGAAGTTTGCCTTTCCACTGCTTCTAAATATAAGGTCAAAGGCGGAAACAGTAGTGTTGGGGTAATGTCACTGGATTAATAGCCCACAGGCCTGGACTAGTTCTTTGGGGGGCATGGATTTGAATCCCCCCATGACATAAATAAATCTGGAATTAAAAGGTAGTCTCAGTAACGGTAACCATGAAATCATCATCAATTATTATAAAACCCATCTAGCTCATTAATGTCCTATAGCGAAGGTAATCTGTTGTCTTTACCTGGTCTGTCATACATGTGACTCCAGATCCACAGTAATCGGTGGAATACAGCTGGAACGGCCAGGAAATTCCAGCCAGTGAGTCATTCAAATGATGTGCATCAGCCCATTTTTTTTAAGATTCCTCGAATCATGTGAACATTGTCACTCATTAAGGTTGTCGTTGAACAGAGAAGGAATCAATCAATCGCTGCCCTTTGTAGACACGTAGCTCTGAGGCATAATTTTAACATCTCACTTGAGAGTCTAACACATGACTGACTGAATTCAGTGGTACATCATCATCATCGACAGCAGAAATGGCATATCCCATCTGTTAAACCTTTATGCTGGAGAGACCAGATTCAACGGTAATGTCTCTTACGATCAATGAGCTTGCTTAAAAAAAAGTGAGATTCGCAGCTACTTGATTAAGACAATGAGAAGCGTCCATGAAAGAATAATCAGCAAAATATCAATACCTTTCAGGATAGAGGGAGACAGCATTCTTCTTATTCTATTTTGGAATGTAGGTTTTGCCGTAAAGGCCAGTATTTGCTGCCCTTCCTTAATTGTCCATTGAGCTGAATGACATGCACAGCCATTTCAGAGTACATCTAAGAACCAACCACATCGCTGTGGGCCTGGAGCTACATATAGGCCAGACCAGGTAAGGATGGCAGATTTCCTTTCTTAAACAACATTAGCGATAACTGAATTTAAATTCCAACAACTGCCAAGATGAGATTTGAACCCCTGTCTCCAGAGCATAAACCAGGGCCTTTGGATTTTACTAGTCTAGTGACATTGCCACTACACAACCATCCCCCCCCCCCACCCCACCCCAAAATAAAGATGAATAAGAATGAAAGAATAAATGTATTTTTTTTAAACAAGATTAATATTTTTTTATTTCAGGGCGAGAAAGGACCTCCAGGCCAAGCATTGGAAACGGTACGTAGTCTACTGCGCGCACATATATGTATATATAATATGTATGTGTGGAAAGTCCCATAGTGAGTGTTTCCCGGCACTTGTAGCAACGCGACTCGATTTGTATAAGGGGCCTCAGCGGGGAATGCACAGCTGAGGCTGCACAAAGCCCCATTTTGTACACTGGAGATCTCTACTCACTGGAACTCCCCAGTGTAGCGTGAAATCGATCTCCGATGCCCTTTAAACAGTTTCTACCCCCCTCACCAGTCTGAAAGTACGATGGGAAGGGTAAGCCCCCTTCCGCACCCCCCAACAGTCACGCAGAGCACCCCCGGTCCGATTGCCCATACGCAAAAAAATACCAGCTTGGCATCTAGGCAGTGCCAACCTCACACCCTGGCAGTTCCCATGCCAGCTGGCAATGAAATCTGGGCACCTTGGAAATTACAGGCTGGCATCCAGGTGGCACTGTCAGATTGGCAGTGCCTGGATGGCAAGCTGGCACTGACAGGGCACCACCCTGCCCAATGGGCATGCAGCTGGGGACCTACGGCCCCCTGGAAGACCCCTACAAGTGCCGTTCTGTCTGGTCCCTGTTTGTGGGGACCAGAGCTGAAGGGTGCTTGCCGAGGTCTCCGAGGAGAATGGAATGAATCCCAAAGCCTCAGGTACCTTGGGAATCTGCACATTAGTGTAAGCACACTGTCTCGCTCTAATATGCAGATTTGCCAAGAAGTGATCCTGCCACAATGGGCGGGATTTATATTGCAACGTCTCGCAAGATTGTGTTAGATCTTGCAAGGCGCTGCGAGACGGGTAGATCCCGGGTTTCCTGTCTTTTATCGGCCATGCTGCGCCGTGGTGAACTGCTTTTCAGAAGCAGCGTGGCCATTGGATTACGCCTAAAATCGCCACTCATGCAGTGTAATTGTAGGATTTATGTAAAGTTTGTTTGCAAACGTTTCTTATTTTCATTGCAGTCTTGTGGCCTTGTA
This sequence comes from Scyliorhinus torazame, assembly GCF_047496885.1. Classification (NCBI taxonomy): domain Eukaryota; kingdom Metazoa; phylum Chordata; class Chondrichthyes; order Carcharhiniformes; family Scyliorhinidae; genus Scyliorhinus; species Scyliorhinus torazame. Next base: position 289,165,689 of record NC_092712.1, read on the forward strand.
GCATATATACGGAGGAACTGCCGTAAGTAACAGCCCTTTCAGTTTCTTATCAGTGATTTTTAAGCTGCAGTCTCAGATACCATGGGATAGTGGGGCAGTGATGTTTGCTTGTTTGCTTCTGGCTCTTACTTCTGCGATGCGGGCCGACCACCAATCCCATGCCCCATCCCCCCAGACATGCCCCCCCCTCCCCTATCCACACGCCCTGCCCACGCACACCCGGCCGCTGACATGTGCCAGTGGCTGGGACCAATCCCCTGGGTGATCGAAGGCTGACCGCTGTGTCTGTGTTGCTGCCTTCCACAGTGTTCAAACACTGTGTCCATGCACCAAGGTGTGATTGGGATGCTAGGCAATGAGCCCTACATGCTACATGGCCCGCCCACCCATGGGGATCCACTTGGCATGTGTGAAGTACACACATAACTACGATTGCCAATTCCCGATTAGCGATAGTCTTCAGCCGCACGGCCAGAGGCCTCCACAGTCAGTGGGAGTTATGGGTATTCGGTGGGGCAGACAGGCAGCAGTTGACCCCAGAATGGGAACACATGGTCCAGGGTTGGCATGGCGGACCAGCGAACGTCCGCCCCCTCCACCGTTTCGCAGATCCTCCCCCCCCCCCAGCCCTGATGCCCTCAGCCCCCGATGGTGGTCCATCCCCAACTCGGGTTGCATCTCCTGGTTGCCCCACCCCCCGACAACAGGGACAACATGCCCAGTGCACCCGGGCTCATGGCCTGTGAGCGAAGATGGCTACTCACCACCTCGGCAGCCCATCCACCTGTTCCACATTTTTCAATGTGACCACTTTCTGGGGAGGCCTTTGAACCACGGGAGGCCATTGGATGTGGGGTGGTTCCCGTTAATTGTATGGAAATAGGGCTTAAGTGGTGATAATTGGTTTCTAGCCACAGTACGGCGAGATCACGATTTCACTTATGGGAGCGGGCCGGTTACATCGCAAATGGTTTGGCGCCTGGTGCAGTTCTCATTTTCCGCCTCTCCCGCTATTCACGCGCCTCGTTTCATGCGAGCGAGAGTGCAACGAGGCCGGAGCATCACGCCCCTTATTAATCGCAGTATTAATTATTAATTCAAAAGTGTTCGTAATCAGAAATTTAAAATGACTGAGCAAAATACAGTAATCAAGACAGTGGACAATCAAGCCAGTTTGTAAGCAGAAGGTTTTAGCTAAACTAAAAGTTTCCTCATGCTTTACGATCAGAAGTAGCGAAAGTAAATTAAACTGCAAACTCACTTTTAGAATATGGTTTAGGAGTTGCAATGGTTAGATTATTGATTATTTTTGTATTTCAAATGAACAAGTAATGAAAATAAGTGATCCATTGGATTTCAATCAATAATTTTACTTTCTCTTTTCTTTTAGCTTGTTGTTCACAAAGTAAGTCATATTTATAGAGTTTTGCAAATCAAAGCATTTTCCATTCCTTTGAATGCTGCCCCTCTCTCGCATGAGTACGTGATATTATTACAATCCCAGTTCGTGTTGCTATTGGACGGGAAGATTCCAGAATGTAACCCTGGCTCAAGCGATCATAACTTTTAATTTTTTCAGAAAGCTTTTAGGAACAGAGTCACAGGAACGCTAATTAGTTTTCAACAACAAGAAAAAAAACATTTAAAATCATGAAAGGTTTGATTGTAGTTTAGGTGGATTGCCTATGATAAATTGCCCTTAGTGACCAAAAAAGGTTAGATGGGGTTTTGGGGTTACGGGGATAGGGTGGAAGTGATGGCTTAAGTGGGTCGGTGCAGACTCGATAGGCCGAATGGCCTCCTTCTGCACTGTATGTTCTATGTGTAATACAGTATTCCTTTACTCCCCTCCGAGATCACACATGTATACAAATTTTTTAATAGAACACTCATTCTGAACCAAATGGCCGATGCCACTCAACTGATCTTCCGTGGATTTCCCTCACCATCCCCCCAGATGATTGTTACATGAGGGTTTCCAAACTCCATTCCCAAAAAAACTCGCTTTAAGATCTTCTTTCAAAAATGCTTTCCATCATTTGCTTACATTATCCTTTCAAACACAGCTTCTGCTCCGCTTTTTAACAAGAATCCAGCACTTGGTTTTCCACCTCTCCTTTCCGGCTTCCTTTATCGTAAATTGCAACATGGACCCAAAATTCTACACAAACACAGGTACTCATTCCCCAAACAGAATATTATTGCTTCAAACACTGGAAATAAGGGCACCAGACCTTGTGATTGCTTCAGATATGTGTTTGTCTATTGCCAATCCCATCAGCTCCTCTCTTCCCAGGTCAGACAGACTTCCATAAGCCGCTTGTTTCTCGACAGTGCGGCGTTCGCTGGCAGTGGGATTCTCTGTTCCCACCGCTGTCAATGGGAATTCCCATTTAAGCCACCCCACTCCACCGGGAAACGTGGGGGTGCAGACTGTAGAATCCTGCCACCAGCGAAAGCTAAAGAATACTTGCCAGTATCCTATTCTCAAGTCAGTTCGTCTTTGATTCTTTTTACTTCAATGTTCCTGGACCTTCTTTTCCATCCCCTTGTTCGTAGATCTAACTGTCCTTTAGTTCCCCTGGAGATTGCTTTTGTGCACCTTACTGCAAAGCTTTTCTCATTCTAGCAGATCTGTGAGAGCTGCTTTCTCTCTCATTACCTAGCTCCAACTGCTATAAATCCAGCCAAAACTGCTCAAAAAGCATTCCTACCTGAAAGGTGCCTCTGGTTACTAAGCATCGTCTTTATACTTCTCCAGCTTGTTTACTTTTCACACAGTAATCCTCTCAAAATACTATAGAAGCACAGTTTGAATGAAAACCAACAATCCTCAGATGCAAACACCTTTGTCTAACATGAATCTAACTATAAGATTACCCTTCCTTACATAGCAACACTAAATTAAACCCACTTAAAGCCTTATTTCGTCTGCGGAATCCTCTCTGGTCGGGTTCTTCCGCTCCACCTCCAGCGCACCCATGCCCACAGGTTTCCCGACGGCGTAGAGTGGTCACAATCCCATTGGCTGGCTGCCGGAATGGAGGATCCCGCTGTCGGCGAGGGTGCACTGCGTCGGAAAATATGGCTGGCGGACCGGAGAATCCCGCCCCTTATATTTAACAATAGATCACGTAAGACTACCTTTATTTTCCTGACAATGTTTTAAAACATTTTGCTTCCTTGCATTGTTTCAGAAAGAGAAGAGTGCCCTGCGTACCCCACTGAGTTGGTGTTCGGTCTGGACAGGTCTTCAGATGTCACATTACCTATATTTGAAAGGATGAAAGGAATTGTAATTAAGTTCCTAGAGGATATTAACGTCGCTGAAAGCAACTGTCCCTCCGGAGCTCGCGTGGCGGTTCTTACATACGATAACGAAGCAAGGTCTTTCATTCGATTTTCAGCCTTTAAGAAAAAACATTTACTGCTGAAAGAAATAGAAGGGCTAAGATATGAACGATCAACCAATAAACGGAATATTGGCACTGCTATGCAGTTTGTTGCAAGAAATACATTTAAGCGATTTCGTAATGGTATCCTTGTGAAGAAAATAGCTGTGCTTATCACCAATGGAGGATCCCAAGACACCAAGGGTATAACAACAGCTGCCACTCAATTAATACATTCTGGTATCACTCCAGTCATCATCTCCTTTAAGAACATTCCAGAAGTCGATCGAGCTATTCAGGTGAGGAAAATTATAACATTATATAATATATATATATTACCATTCAGCTGTTTTAAAAATGTCAATTGTTCTGCAAAACGTATAATCATAGAATTCACAGTGCAGAAGGAGGCCATTCAGCCCATCGAGTCTGCACCAGCTCTTTGAAAGAGCACCCTACCCAAGGTCCACACCTCCACCCTATCCCCATAACCCAGTAACCCCACCCAACACTAAGGGCAATTTTAGACACTAAGGGCAATTTATCATGGCCAATCCACCTAACCCGCACATCTTTGGACTGTGGGAGGAAACCGGAGCACCCGGAGGAAACCCACGCACATGCGGGGAGAACGTGCAGACCCCGCACAGACAGTGACCCAAGCCGGGAATCGAACCTGGGACCCTGGAGCTGTGAAGCAATTGTGCTAACCACTATGCTGCCCCAAGTTTAGTTGGAGTTATAAACAACAATATGTGCATAATCTTAGGGCAGCATTTCTTAGAGGTGATCAAAAATGCCAAATGGTGACCAAAAGAGTCAATGAGGATATTTTCTGCTCCCGTTTTCGGGGGTGGGTGGGGGGGGAAAATCGGCAGCGAGAGCCGGAAACCCCACGGGAGTCCCAAACACGGTTTATGCCGGCGGAATTTTCTGTTCCGATTGTGTCCACCCCCCCCGGCAATGACATATTGGGAATCTCGATGTTCACCGTCAGGATCCCCATTTGAACATATTTAAATGCAATTATCAGCCCTTTCTGCCTGACGTTCCCCCTGCAACCTCTCCACCACCCGTTAGAAATTCAATTCAAGCCGCCGTGAATCTCAGCAGGTCCCCCAAGAGGTTCACCTGGGAAGCAGAAACCGCCAGAGTCACGCAGGTGAGGTTGTCCCCCAGGGGGGGGAAGAGAGTCCTGCCTGGGCACTGTTGCATGGGTGGGTGGGTGTTCTGTCGGGTGGAGTTAATCCATGGAGGGCGGTTTCTATTTTTATTGCAAAAGGGCAACCTGATTTTTTATAGACTGAATTGCTGGTGGGAGCCCGCCCCACCAGCGTGACGTCGTAGGACCCGCCGCATAACTTTTTTTTCTGGGACCCTAAAAAAAGGACAGACAAAGCCCCTCCATTTGGGGCTGGCTGCTTCCCACGTGCGGTGCCACTCTGCCTAAAAATTAGACAATCCCAACCCGTGGAGAAAGCACCCCTGCTATTGTCGGCAAACCCAGAGACAACTTTTATTCTCCGTGGCAGCTCTGAAGTTACAGCAGTGTTGTTCGGAGCAGTGACCATTGCTGGAAGCACACACAGTTTCCCATATTCAAAGTACGTGGCGCCCAGCACCAGGTAAGCCTCACGGCAGAGACTGGAGGAAGGCCATCCAAGATGGAGATGAGGGAAAGCTAGAGCGGGTGGGGGGGGGGGGGGGGGAGAACTGTGCTGGGGAGAGTCATGGTTGTCAAAGGAGACCTATGAGTGAGAAGCATCCCCCACTTGCCTTCCCAGGGCACAAGCAAGCAACCTGCTGGGGTTCCACCCCCATCGTCGACCTCCTTGCCTAATGTGGTATTATCAGGTATTGCAGTATCCGGGAGGCTGAAGACCATTGGTTAAACCTAGGAGTTTACCATTTGCTGTTTGGTATGTAGCTCCGCCCTGACAGGCGGGGTATAAGAACCGGTGCTGTCCCAGCAGCCGTCATTTCTGCACCAAAACTGCTGGGGAACAGTTCTAGTCTATTAAAGCCTTCAGTTATGTTACCACCTCGTCTTTGATTGTAATTGATCGTTCATCACCTAAAAATTGCAGCAGGATGGGAAGCAGCTATTAAATGGTGAGTATGTGATTCAATGAAATCTGTAAATTTCAGACAGGTCCGGGCGGGGTGCGGGGGCAAAAACAGATAGGTAGCAGGAAATCAGTCCACATGGTTTGGTTGGAGCAGCAGTTGGATGCACTTAGGAGCATGCAGGTGGCGGAAAGCATCATAGATAGCAGTTATATAGATGTGGTCACAACCAAGGTGCAGGCAGAGAGATGGGTGACCACCAGAAGGGGCAGGCAGTCAGTGCAGGAACCCTCTGTGGTTGTCCCCCTCTCGAATAGGACACTGTTGGGGGGAATAGCCCATCAGGGGAAAACAGCAGCAGCCAGAGCAGTGGCACAACGGCTGGCTCTGATGTTCAGCAGGGAGGGTCAAAGCGCAGAAGAGAAATAGTCATAGGGGATTCTATAGTCAGGGGAACAGATAGGCACTTCCGTGGACATGAAACAGACTCCAGGATGTTATGTTGCCTCCCTGGTGCCAGGGACCAGGATGTCTCAGAATGGGTAGCGGGCATCCTGAAGGGGGAGGGAAACCAGGCAGAGGTTGTGGTACATATTGATACTAACGACATAGGCAGGAAGGGGCATGAGGTCCTGCAGCAGGAGTTCAGGGAGCTAGGCAGAAAGTTAAAAGACAGGACCTCAAGGGTTGTCATCTCGGGATTACTCCCTGTACCACTAGCCAGTGAGGCTAGAAATAGGAAGATAGAGCAGCTAAACACATGGCTAAACAGCTGGTGTAGGAGGGAGGGTTTCATTTCTCTGGACCACTGAGAGCTCTTCCGGGGCAGATGTGACCTGTATAAGAAGGATGGGTTGCATCTAAATTGGAGAGGCATAAATATCCTGGCCGCGAGGTTTGCTAGTGTCACACGGGATGGTTTAAACTAGTATGGCAGGGGGGTGGGTACCGGAGCAATAGGTCAGAAGGTGAAAAGATTGGGGGAGAAAAGATTGAGAAGAAGTGCTTATCTGTGCCCCTGACTATAGGAAATAGAGCCAGATTGGCTCTGAGGAAGAGCAGACAGGGAGATGTTGCTGAAAACAGCGGGTCTGGTGGCCTGAAGCGCATATGTTTTAATGCAAGAAGTATAACAGGTAAGGCAGATGAACATGTTGCCATTTCAGAGACCTGGTTGAGGGAAAGACAGATTGGCAGCTAAACGTTCCAGGATTTAGATGTTTGAGGCGGGATAGAGGGGGATGTAAAAGGGGTGGAAGAGTTGCGCTACTGGTTAGGGAGAATATCACAGCTGCACTGCGGGAGGACACCTCAGAGGGCAGCGAGGCTATATAGGTCGAGATCAGGAATAAGAAGGGTGCAGTCACAATGTTGGGGGTTTACTACAGGCGTCCCAACAGTCAGCGGGAGATAGAGGAACAGATAGATAGACAGATTTTGGAAAGGAGTAAAAGCAACAGGGTTGTTGTGATGGGAGACTTTAACTTCCCCAATATTGACTAGGACTCACTTAGTGTTAGGGGCTTGGAGGGGGCAGAGTTTGTAAGGAGCATCCAGGAGGGCTTCTAAAAACAATATGTAGATAGTCCATTTAGGGAAGGGGGTGGACTGGACCTGGTATTAGGAAATGAGCCCAGCCAGGTGGTAGAAGTTTCAGTAGGGGAGCATTTCGGGAACAGTGACCACAATTCAGTAAGTTTTAAAGTGCTGGTGGACAAGGATAAGAGTGGTCCTAGGGTGAATGTGCTAAATTGGAGGAAGGCTAATTATAACAATATTAGGCAGGAACTGAAGAACTTAGATTTGGGGCAGATGTTTGAGGGTAAATCAACATCTGACATGTGGGAGGCTTTCAAATGTCAGTTGAAAGGAACTCAGGACCGGCATGTTCCTGTGAGGAAGAAGGAGGAATATGGCAAATTTCGGGAACCTTGGATAAAGAGAGATATTGTAGGCCTCATCAAAAAGAAAAAGGAGGCATTTATCAGGGCTAGAAGGCTGGGAACAGACAAAGCCTGTGTGGAATATAAGGAAAGGAGGAAGGAACTTAAGCAAGGAGTCAGGAGGGCTAAAAGGGGTCACGTAAATACATTAGTTAAGGAAAATCCCAAGGCTTTTTACACGTAGATAAAAAGCAAGAGGGTAGCCAGGGAAAGGGTTGGCCCACTGAAGGACAGGGGAGGGAATCTATGCGTGAAGCCAGAGGGGATGGGTGAGGTACAAAATGAATACTTTGCATCAGTATTCACCAAAGAGAAGGAATTGGTGGATGTTGAGTCTGGAGAAGGGCGTGTAGATAGCCTGGGTCACATTGAGGTCCAAAAAGACGAGGTGTTGAGCGTCTTGTAAAATATTCAGGTGGATAAGTCCCCAGGGCCTGATGGGATCTACTCCAGAACACTGAAGGAGGTAAGAGAGGAAATTGCTGAGGCCTTGACAGAAATCTTTGGATCCTCACTGTCTTCAGGTGATGTCTTGGAGGACTGGAGAATAACCAATGTTGTTCCTTTGTTTAAGAAGGGTAGCAAGGATAATCCAGGGAACTACAGGCCGGTGAGCCTTACGTCAGTGGTAGGGAAATTACTGGAGAGAATTCTTCGAGACAGGATCTACTCCCATTTGGAAGCAAGTGGACGTATTAGCGAGAGGCAGCACGGTTTTGTGAAAGGGAGGTCGTGTCTCGCTAACTTGATAGAGTTTTTCGAGGAGTTCACAATGATGTTGATGCAGGTAGGGCAGTGGATGTTGTCTATATGGACTTCAGTAAGGCCTTTGACAAGATCCCTCATGGCAGACTATATAAAAGGTGAAGTCACACGGGATCAGAGGTGTGCTGGCAAGATGGAAACAGAACTGGCTAGTTCATAGAAGGCAGAGAGTAGCAATGGAAGGGTGCTTTTCTGATTGGAGGGCTGTGACTAGTGGTGTTCCGCAGGGTTCAGTGCTGGGACTTTTGCTGTTCGTATGTATAAATGATTTGGAGGAAAATGTAACTGGTCTGATTCGTAAGTTTGCGGACGACACAAAGGTTGGTGGAATTGCAGATAGCGATGAGGACTATCAGAGGATACAGCAGGATTTAAATCGTTTGGAGACTTGGGCGGAGAGATGGCAGATGGAATTTAATCCGGCCAAATGTGAGGTAATGCATTTTGGAAGGTCTAATACAGGTAGGAAATATACAGTGAATGGTAGAACTCTCAAGGGTATTGACAGTCGGCAGAACGGTGGCGCAGTGGGTTAGCCCTGCTGCCTCACGGCGCCGAGGTCCCAGGTTCGATCCAGGGTCTGGGTCACTGTCCTGTGGAGTTTGCACATTCACCCCATGTCTGCGTGGGTTTCGCCCCCACAACCCAAAGATGTTCAGGCTAGGTGGATTGGCCATGCTAAATTGCGCCTCAATTGGAAAAAATGAATTAGGTACTCTAAATTTAGTATAGACAGTCAGAAAGATCTAGGTGTACAGGTCCACAGGTCACTGAAAGGGGCAACACAGGTGGAGAAGGTAGTCAAGAAGGCATACGGCATGCTTTCCTTCATTGGCCGGGGCACTGAGTATAAAAATTGGCAAGTCATGTTGCAGTTTTATAGAACCTTAGTTAGCCCACGCTTGGAGTATAGTGTTCAATTCTGGTCGCCACACTACCAGAAGGATGTGGAGGCTTTAGAGAGGGTGCGGAATAGATTTACCAGGATGTTGCCTGGTATGGAGGGCATTAGCTATGAGGAGCGGTTGAATAAACTTGGTTTGTTCTCACTGAAACGAAGGAGGTTGAGGGGTGACCTGATCGAGGTCTACAAAACTATGAGGAGCATAGATAGAGTGGATATTCAGAGACTTTCTCCCAGGGTAGAGGGGGTCAATTTCTAGGGGGCATAGATTTAAGGTACGAGGGGCAAGGTTTAGAGGAGATGTACGAGGCAAATCTTTTACACAGAGGGTAGTGGGCGCCTGGAACTCGTTGCCGGAGGAGGTAATGGAAGCAGGAACGATACTGACGTTTAAGGGGCATCGTGACAAATAGATGAATAGGATGGGAATAGAGGGAAGTGTAGAAGATTTTAGTTCAGACGGGCAGCATGGTCGGCACAGGCTTCGAGGGCCGAAGGGCCTGTTCCTGTGCTGTACTTTTCTTTGTTCTTTGTTCTTTGGGGAATTTTACAATGCATCCACCCCGGTGGCCCTTAAAATTCTGCCCTTAATTTTCCAAGCCTGTTTTACAAAACTCTTGACACTTTCAAGACTGTTTGAAACCTGGTTCCATTGATGCAAAAGTAGATGTTAAATTGTATTTAAAGAGCATAACTAGTCACTAAGATGTACATTTTAGAACATGTATAGCTGCTTAACACCTGAATAATTTGTACTGCATGTCCTAAAATCATTGATGTGTTTTAACTAAACTCAAGATTTGCTTTCCTCCTGTTTTAATTCCAACTGTTCAGAAACAGAGGGCAAAGGAGGCGTTGGTGATAAAGTCACTCATATCAACAAGTACAGCTGTAAAAATTTGTAAGGTCTCAATGCGTTCACAGTTGCACTTGTGTGGGAATTATAGACATTTTTATGAGGGAATGTGCCTCTGCTGGTCCACAGAAAAACCTAACTTAGGGGAGATTTTCCTAGAAATCAGCAGGTGGAGCAGCATTGAAGCCGCTGACCAAAATGGTGCCTATTTCTGCCACCTAGTCCAAAACTTTAATAAGAACCGTCACTGATTCGGCCCCACGACATATCACTGGCCTCTTGCTCACCCTGCCCATCAGCAACATAGACAGCCAAGGAATGGGGAGCCATTTCCCAGCACAGAGAGAACAAAGCAGTTCACCCTGGAAACCCCGGCAATGTGCCCACCCCCCCCTCCCCCTCCGGTCAGGGCCTGAGCTCCCCTGGGGGTCCGCTCGCCAGGTGCACACCTTGGAAGCCCACTCGTGATTCACTCCATTCCGTTGTCACACTGCCAGGGGTGGATTTTCTGATGGGGAAAATGATTCGACCTTAGGGGCCCGATAATTATATGATAATGTATTCAAATGATGTTCCCAATGTTGAGCAATAGAGAACGCACCCTGTTAGTGACAGGGGGACGGGGTGAGTGATAAACAATCGTGTCATGCATTAACGTCAATGCAAAATGTAACTTTGCAATTCTCGCGAGGTTTTCCACTCGCGTTGCCGAACCGCCCCGACACAAATGGAAGCAAAATATCACGGCCTTCGTTCTGGACTTCCTCTGGCCCAAGATCAACACCCAACAGGTTTCTGTGATGGTGGAGGTGAACAGTGCTCTTCTCCTCACGTCTCAAGTTAAAATTGCAGATTGTGTCCCGATTATATCATCAGGTCCAATCTGTCTATTTAAAATAGGACCCCGATTTCTTCTTGTGGATGTCCTGCTCACTCGCTCAAAATAGGTTAATATCGGGATACAGTGGGAAAACAGTAAATCCGGGCTCGCCTTGCGTTGACTGCTCCTGTCTGACCTTGTTCTGCCAGGTGGGGCAGTTAACATTGAGGCCCACGTTTCTTATTATTTAATTCTTGAATTATTTAATTATACTTACAAATCTTTTTTAAAAACTTGAATTTTCTTTCTTTCTTTTCCACAAGAATACAGTGATTGTTTTGCCAAAACAGCAGCAACGGTCCCAAGAGCTGTTAAACCGAATCTATTTATGCACACTGTGCTACGGTATGATTTTAGATTCATGAAATCTAAGTCTTCAATATAGTAACAAATCTTGTAAATCACTTTCTGTCTGCAATTCTTTACGTCCTGTTGTCACTGTTTTGTGACATGTTTTGGTGTCATCTCATTCCATCCCACCCTTGTTCAATACCTTGCTCAAATGCCTTGCTTCACCTGAAGGTGACTCTTGGTCCTGACTCTGTACCATGGGAGATCCACCAGTAAGTGAATTATTACAAGTCCTTTGTATGACTGCACGCCCTGTCTACCGTCCTACTATCCTGATTTTTGGTCATGTTGTTCTGTCAATAGTACACCATAAAACTGCCAATTTATACACTTAATAGAAATCCTGCATGTTAACAGCTGCCTTTATTATTTGCAGCTTAGGCCAGTATATTGTGTTGTGGAGTGAGTTTTGGTAGTCTTTCTCGAAACTCTGTTAACATCCTGTTTATCAAAAATAAAGACTTTTAATTTGGTTATATATTGTCAAATGTGAAAAAAACATGCTTAAACTTTGATTTTTGGTGTTTAACAATCCTAACAGCAAACTAAAACGCACACGCACATACCTAAAAACATCAACCTAACACCCAAACATTTTATTCAGCAAATATTAACCAATCATTTTTAATCTTTCCTTTACAGATGAGTGTAGTCCTGATGACCAGTGTCCAAGACCTTCTCTCCCCCTTCCTATTCCAGTAAACCTGGACATAGCTTTCGTTGTTGATGACTTACAGGAAACGGAGACTTCAGAAGTTCAGCATTTCTTAAACTCGATGCTGAACCAGTTTATAAGTTCCCCAGAACCGAAAGCCTCAGATCTTCATCCCCGGGTGGCCCTGGTACAGCACAGACCGGGTTCCATTCCAAGATATGGGAAAGATCCATTTAACCTGGAGTTTGGTGTTCTAGATTACACTGCAAAAACACTGAAGAAGAGGCACATCCAAGACTCATTCAGTCAGCTCGAGGGTTCCTCTGGCATTGGCAATACCATTGAATGGAGCTTGAAGAATTTCTTCTCAAATCTCACAAATCAGCAAACCTACAAGGTTATCTTTACGATATTCTCAGGGGAAACAAGTATTGATGAGAGGAAATTACTGGAAATATCACGAGAAGCCAAATGCAAAGGTTTCATAATTCTTGCACTGACCCTTGGGGAGGTAACTAATGTCACAGTCCTGGAGGAGTTTGTCAGTTTTCCTTTTGATCAACATTTACTTCATCTGGACAGAGCCCTGGAGAGTGAGATGGAATATGCACAAAGATTTGCAGTGGCTTTTCTGAAAAACCTGGCAAGTAAGTGCAGTAATAATCTAATGCAGAGTTTGCATACAAAAATATAACTTCATATAGAAAACAAATACAATAACTCACCCAGTAATGTGATCTGAGTGATTTGCTATTAATCTCTATTGACATGTGTTATATATTGAATTTGGTATGCCATTGAAAACTTACCTTAAGTGTTTAAGGTAATGGTTTGCTGCCACCAGATATATTGAGGGGCACGACATAGTGCTCAAGGGATATGTCTCTCTGCTATCAATGCTAAGCAAGATAATGAGAGTGACGAGGGATCTGGTTGAACACAATTACGTGATGTTTATTACTGGCAACAATTATATACAGTTTTGCATTGGCCTTAATTTAGCCTGTGTCCTGACAGTTACGCAGACTGATTCTTGACTTGACTATATGCCTGACTCAAAGATATACATGATGTCTTACTGCTACAGTCGCAAACAGTAGTGAGTATCTGCAGTAGGGATCACAGGGAATTGTGGACATCTAACGGTGAGACCGTACCTTTTATCCTCCAGCCTTACACACGGTGATGAGATTGTGATGGCGCCATGCAGCTTCTGAGAGCTACATGTCATTTTCCGCTATGAAATGCACCCAATATGACAGCAATTTACACCCTGCAAAATTACAATAGCACCAACATTCCCTATTTCATTTTTTGATAAAAAGAAAAACTTTCAGAGAACAGACATAACAATGAACATCAGGCATAATACGTTTGAGCCTTGGTATAGTCTCTACACATGAAGGTGATGTTTTAGTGGGCGCATGGCATGACCGTATCTTGTCCTCATGTAGTTCTCAGGGTGTTGTCCGATGTTCTGCGAATATGCCGTCTCAGCTGGTGTTTCTTGGTCGTTCACTGTGGGATCCTCTTGTCTTACGGTGTTGGTACTTGTGTGGCTGAAATGACACTCTGTATATGAGGCATCGTCAACCTGATCCGTCTGTGGTTCTCCATGCGCAATGAGAATGTGCCGACGAATCCTTCTGAGGATCTGTTCATTTGGCATCGCACCCTTCTATGACTGTTCCTGTATGCACTTTCGCAGTACCTTTCCTGTACCCAAGTCCTTGTGTGGTGATCCAATATGCACACGCTTTGAACTACATTTAACTCTGTTAACAGTTTTGCTCTCTGATTGTGCTGCTGAGACATCCTATTCCTTTGTTCTAATAGAATATCATGAGCTTCCATCTGGATTGGGAGTAGATGCGACGGAGAGGAGTGGCATGGACTTCCCCCCAAAACATCAAATAGCCGGGTGAGGGTAGACCACTTATGGTGTGGCCTGAAGATTGAGCATAGTGATTCTGAAATCTTGCTCAGTTGCCTTACACTTTAGAAGTGTTACTTTGACTGTCTTGATGGTCCATTCTGCTAACCCACTGGACTGAGGGTGGTATGGGGAAGATGTGATGTGTTTCACACCCCATTTATTTTTTTTGCACATGTCCTGGAAGATGTATCCTGTATATTGGGGATTGGTGTCTGAGATAAGGTTTCAGGCGCACCAAATATGCTGAAAATCACGGTGAGTGCGTCAACAACCATAAAGCTGGTTGTGTCCTTGATCTGGCGAACAAAAGGGAATTTGGTACAGTAGTCAGTTACCAACATGTATCGTCACTGTCTAGTGTTTTTTTTTTACCATGGGACAGAAGGGATTTCATGCGGTAACAATAGTTCTCTGCCCTGCTGTGGTTGGTGCATCTGGCAGATGTGGCATGTTTGAGTCAGTCTGTCACTATTCTTGTGAATACCTGGCCAATAGACCAATTCTCTGACAAGGTATTCTGTTTGCGTTGAGTCCATGTGTTCGTGAATTAACATGGTTTGGCACATTGCCTGAAGTATGAAGACTTATTTGCCTTTAGGACGTTTGCTTCTGCAGATGCCCAGTTCATCTCCATATTGGCCAAATAATACTTTTGTGAATATCCTTGACGTGGTCGGGCCAACCAGCGATAATAACTTGCTTCAGCTGTTGTAGCTATGGGTCGTCTTGGATGGCTGTTGCATCGTTTTAGCTTGACGTTGCCCAAAATGGACCAAGTCATTGGTGGTGTATTGCTTCCACCTTGTGCTCGTTATGTTGATATTCTAGAGGCCCATCTTTGTTGTTGGCCAGCGTGGGTAACCGACTCAGGGTGTCAGAGGTTACCTGTGTGTCATTTATAGGGTCAGGTGTTCCTTTGGTGCTTTCCTGTTTGCTGATAGTGACTTCTGCCACATTGTAGACAGGAACCATGTGATGTCACAGTGAGCTGCTGGCAGACCAATGATTGTCAGGCCATTGGTTTCCACAACATAAAAAATCTCCGATGCCCATCTCGGTGTTGACATTGTATTGTGACAGTGCCAGTGTATGGGGTATCAGAGACTTATTAGGGGGTAAACCTGTTGGATGATGACTGGACTACACTACTATTTTCTCATGTGTGTGGTGTTGGGAAAGTGCAATGGTAAGGTTTTTGTCCGTATAGTACACTGTCCGCAGTGTTGCTGATACAAAGGGCGGGATTCTCTGACCCCCCCCCGCCAGTCGGGGCCATTGGCAGCGGCCCCCCTGGCGATTGTCCGGGCCCGATGGGATGAGCGGCCATCCGTTTTTGGCCAGTCCCTCCGGCGTGGGTTACGTATGGCCCCACACGGCAGGACCAGGCAGGTAAGTCGGCGTGGCGACCCTCTGGGGGAGGGGGGGGCGCAGGGGGATCCGACCCCAGGGGGGCCCCACGGTGGCCTGGCCCGCGATCGGGGCCCACCGATCTGCAGGCGGGCCTGTTTCGTAGGGGCACTTCTTCCTTCCACACCGGCCACTGTAGGGCTCTGCCATGGCTGGTGCGGAGAGGCGAACCCGCCGCGCATGCGCCAAAATATGATGGCCGGTCTGCGCATGCACGGAATCATGCCGGCCGTTCCGCGCATTCGCGAGATCACGGCTGCCGTTCCGCGCATGCGCAAACTCGCGCTGTCCATTCGGCACCAGCTGGAGCGGCGCCAACCACTCTGGCGTCCACCTAGCCCCCGAAACAGGTGAGAATTCCTGGGGGAATGGGGGCCCATTGACGACGGAGTCGTCGACTCCGGTTTTCCCGCCAACGTGGGGACTTAGTCCCCGGAAGGGAGAATCCCGGCCTTCATGTTCACAGTGACAAATGCTTCAGCTCGCCTGACCCTCTCCACAGGAGTGAGGTGACGATTTGTGTGCAGTTTTGTTTGGATCTGTACACTGTGGTGTATTGGGCGTGTCTTTCACTACGTTGATGTGTTTACGTGTTATGACATGCTGGAGAGTATCGGATTTACATGAAATCTCCCTTTGTGGTGAGTTTTGTTCTTTGGGTGTGACTGATTTGTTGCATTTGTGGCATCTTTGTGTCAAATGCTCTTTGGTGGAGCATAGTTTGCACCTGTCAAAATACACTGGCTATTGCCTGGGTAAGTGTGTAAGACCAAAGCACATGCAGGTTTTGGGTGTCTTTGATGTTCTGGTTACCGCAGCAATGGTACATTTGTGATCAAGGGCTTAAAAGTGCTGTTTGCCAGCCACTGATACTTCAAGTTTTCCACCTTCATCCAGTAGTGCCTCTCTTGAGTAATCTATGGCTTTGTCCAGTCACCCTATCTTAAAAGACATGATGGGCAATGAAAAAATGACAGGCTCCATCAACCTCTCCGCAAGCTCACCGGCGTTGAAATCACGTTTGGCCTCTTTACTGCCGGCAGCGGTTTATAAATTGATCAATGCTTTAACGTGGCTGTTGAAGATACGACATGAACCTCAACCTGTGAAGTCTAAAGTTGACTCAGACCTTCAGGTCGATGAGCATGAAGATTTTGTCGGGTTGTTTTGTTCTTCATCAGCTGGACCTGACGGGTTTACCTGCCGAGATCCATTCGTAATTTGGCGTTTTTTTTTTCTTGGGGGGGGGGCTGTACCTGATGGTCCACAAAATATTGGTGAATCTTCTGTCTAAGGAGTTGAAATTCTGCAAGAAGGTTGTCATGTTACTGACCCTGGGGTAACACGGACTGCAACCGGATGCAGTTAGACTGTAAAGCAGACACCAAACTTAGACGTTGGTTCAATAAGATTTATTGAACTTCTGTAACAAGGCACACAGCTTGCTGTGGGTTGACACTCTACTATTCTAAGTATACTAACTCTAACTAACTAGACCAGGCTAGCCCTGAGCCACGTGTAGAAGGTGCTAACTAATATATACACCCTGACTGTCACTACAGTTGTCACCAGTAGAAAGAGGCGGAGTGCTGATGCCACGTGTGTTTTATAGTAGGAAGCCCCCCTCTAGTGTTCTAGTATTGTCTGTGATTGGTTGTGTTCTGTCCTGTGTGTTGATTGGTTAACCTGGGTGTCTATCACTGCCTGTCTTTACCTCATGATGTGTATGAGTGCATATTTTGATAAAGGTCTCCTGATTGCCAGCTCATAATCAAATCTTTGCTTGTGATGTTTTTGGTCATTGGCTGCACAACTGTAGTTGCTGAGTGAATTGCCTCTTTGGCTGAGGAAAGAAAACTGGCTCACCCTTTGCTGTATACTTGAGATGCTTGGCTTTTTTGCAGTGTGGCAAGAAAGAATTTTAAGTTGCAGATCTTTAGCTTGCAGAGATGTTGCCTTGCGTGTTGTTTCTACTGCAGTGTTGAAACTGCGCTGTTTTCTTCTGCTGGGGTGTTATCAACCTTCAATTGTCGTGTCAGGTCAGCTGGCTTGACGCCAAAACTGAAAAAGCAAAATG
This sequence comes from Scyliorhinus torazame, assembly GCF_047496885.1. Lineage (NCBI taxonomy): Eukaryota > Metazoa > Chordata > Chondrichthyes > Carcharhiniformes > Scyliorhinidae > Scyliorhinus > Scyliorhinus torazame. Next base: position 289,182,922 of record NC_092712.1, read on the forward strand.
ATGGAACCAACCGACAGGCGTGCTGAGGCCTACCGAGAGCTGTTGGAACTCTCAGCCTCTCAGCTTGGGGTACAATTGTTTTAACACAAACTCAATACTCTACCCTTCACTGTTAGGCTGAGTGGCTCATAAATGGCTGATCCAGGTGTTCAGCTAAAACAAAGCCTTCTGCCCAATTCACTTGGATTGAGGTCTTTGCTCGCTTCTGAACTCAGACATCTTCTGGAATTAGTCACTGGGCTGAATTATGGGTTCCAAGTTCTTGTGGTTGAAGAACTGGGCTTTTTTGTTTCAAACCGAAGCACCTGGATTGAGGTTCCCTGTGAGTGGCGTGCCTTGAAGCGTGTACTTAGTCTGGATTGGAGATGGGGTGGTGGAATCACGACAGCTGATGTTGCTGTCGAAGTCGTCTTCTGACTTGTGTTCTGGTATCTTCAAGAATTACCTCCACCGCTGTGAGATCTTTATCATAGAATCATAGACTTTACAGTGCAGAAGGAGGACATTCAGCCCATCGAGTCTGCACCGGCTCTTGAAAAGAGCACCCCGAGGTGTTGGGTGCGCTGAGGTACTGACGAACCAACACGGTTGCGATTGGTACAACGCAGTTTCATTCCAACCAACTATTTATACATCTGACTTGGTACTCAGCACGTTGTGACTGTGTGTGTGTCTTGCTAATGAGGTCCTGGCCCTGTGCTGTCTCCAGATGGACTGCCCAGGAAGTGTTGTGTTTCTTGTCTTATACTGTGTCTGTCTTGTCTGTGATTGGCTGTCGTGTTATGTGTGCTAATTGGTCCGTTGGTCTGTCTATCATTATGTATGTGTTATGATGTATGTTTGAATATCATGACACACCCTACCCAAAGTCAACACCTCCACCCTATCCCCATAACCCAGTAACCCCACCCAACACTAAGGGCAATTTTGGACACTAAGGGCAATTTATCATGGCCAATCCACCTAACCTGCACATCTTTGGACTGTGGGAGGAAACCGGAGCACCCGGAGGAAACCCACGCACACACGGGGAGGATATGCAGACTCCGCACAGACAGTGACCCAAGCCGGAATCAAACCTGGGACCCTGGAGCTGTGAAGCAAGTGTGCTATCCACAATGCTACCGTGCAGTTCTTTAGAACTGACCACTGCTGCAACCATAGTGCCTTGAGGTATGCTACTACTGTACATGTTGAGGGTCAGGGAAGGACAGTGGCTCAGTTGTTAGCACTGCTGGTTGGCAGCGCCGAAGATACGAGTTTGATCCCAGCTCGGGTCACTGTCCATGTTGAATTTACAGATTCTCTCCCTGTCTGCGTGGGTCTCACCCCCAAAACCCAGAAAGATGTGCAGGGTAGGTGAATTGGCCACATTAAATTGTCCCTGAATTGGGAAAAAAAGAATTGGGTAGTCTAAATTCATTTTAAAAAGTATATGTTGAGGGTCTTAATGTAGACCTGAAGGAATCTGTCTCCATGTTTTCTATGCTAAGCAAGATATTGAGAGTGATGAGGTTGAATACAATTGCATGAAGTTTAATACTAGCAACAACTATGGATGGGGTTCTCCGTCCAGCAACTCTGGAATCGTGGGACATGATAGGGCGGAGAATTGCACGTCAGCCGAAAACCGAGGCTAGCACCGGCTGCCCAACAGAACGCCATGCTCCGATGACTCACAGTGGCATGAATGCATTCTGTGCCACATGCCGACATGGGCATGCAAATTGTACAGTAATGGTCATTAGCACATCATTAACAGGACTGGCGCGATAGTCTCCTGCCGACACCAGGCAGAACCGACGCAGGTGTGGTTCACTTTTGGTATTTAAAATCGAGAACAGGGCAGTGTGGAGGCTGAGGTTGTGAGAGGAGGTACGCCAAGTGTCCAAACACATAACCGTGGGCTGGTAGCCGTGCCGTTGGGTGGGTGGGTGGGACGGCGTCTGTCAGGACCAGTGGGAGTTGTGGGGGGCAACCAGCCAACAGGCCATGGGTTCAGATTGTCACCCCTGGCATTGGGGCGGCCAGGCGAGCGCCACCATTGCCACGGCCCACAAGGCAGCCACTGTGCTGTGCCCCCACCAGCCCCACCCCAGTACAGGTTGGCACGACCAATGCGCTGCACGCAAGAGCCATGGTCCCGATAGGTGCCCACCAACGCCCGCCCCCCCAACCAGGCGCCACCCAGTTGGCGGGGTACCATGTGACAGGGCCAAAGAGGGCACCCACATCAGATCACACAGGGGGCATGGGACAGAGGCACCCCCAGATGACAAGTCCCAGTGGGGTCAGGGGCACAGTGTGCTAAGCAGGGCGTTGGAGGCAATGGCCGTGGGCAGGGCTCAGACTGGGAGGGGTGAATGGATGGTGGGGTTTGGGATATGCGGGGGAAGGAGCCGCAATGCAGGTCAAGGCCACCGCGAGGCCTGTTGGACATGCCTGGGCACGGGTATACTCACCATGCCAACTACCCCCTGCAGAAAATGGATTTCAGATTATAGCCAGGTGTTGTTGGCATCTGCCTTGCTGCCGGAGCCATGGCTGGTGCCCTGAGGCTGTACAAGCAGGAGCTGCCCTGGGAGGGCCCTGCAGAACAGGAGCCTGCCCCAGAGTCGCAGGGGCTGGTGGTGACGATGGGGAGTCAGCCGTCCAGCAGGCCGAGGAGGAGATGGGAAGGAGGCGTCATATCAGACCTTGTGTATACCTGCAGCACCTGTCATTTGTGGATTTGCCGGTCCAGGCACGCAACCGAAGACTCCGGCTGAGCCTGGACACTGTGCATCACCTGTGATGGGTGATGGCACATCTGGCACTGCAGGGGGCATGGGGGAGGACACCCGCTCGCTGTGGCCATCAAGGTGACGGTCGGCCCGCACCCCTTTGCAACCGAGTACTTCCAGGCGCCAAGCAAGGACCTGTCAGGGATCTCTCAGTCCTCCATGCACAGGTGCATCCGCACCATGACCCATGTCCGATATGCCCAGGCAATGAACTACAACACCTTTGGGATGGCCCATGCCCACCAGGTTGCCCAGATTGCTGGATTCGCCGCCATCGCCCGCATGCCCCAGGTCCAGGGGGTGATTAATGGGACACATGTCTCCCTGATGGCACTGGCGGGTGAGGGTGTGCCCTTCATCAATACAAAAGGGATTCCACTCCCTCAACATTCAGCTGGTACGTGATCACTGCATGCACGTATGTGCCCGCTACCCGGGCAGCTTGTACAATGCCTTTATCCTGGCATACTTGTAGGTGCCAGAAACATTTGAGGCAGTCCCCCATGTGACGAGCTGGCTGCTGAGCAACAGGGGTTATCTGCTGTGACCATGGCTGTTGACTCCTATACAGAGGCCACAGACAGACGTGGAGAATGGCTACAATGATGCACATGCAGCAACCAGGGGCATAATCAGCAATGCATCATCATCCTGAAGGCACGGTTCAGGTGCCTGGACTTCTCTGCAGTCACCCTCCAGTACACCCCTGGGAGGGTGTCCCGCATCTTAGTGGCCTGTGGCATGCTGCACAACATTGCGCAGCAGAGGGGCAACATACTGGAGGAGGAAGTGGAAGAATGGCATGTGTCTTCTGATGAGGAAGACATGGAGGAGGACAAGGACATACGGCCCAGGCAGGCATGCAAATCTGCTCGGCATGTATGCTAGGCTCATCGCGCAAGGTTATTCCAGGTTATAGCTGGACAGGAAGATTCCAGAATGGATCCCAGCTCAAAAAACCATGACATTTATGGCGTGATCTTCCGGCCAATCTGCGGCAGGAAAGCAGCTCACCCGGTGCAGCATGGTCAGTGAAAAGCCGGGAGACCCCGCTCCGGGATCTACCCGGCTTGCAATGTCTTGTGAGATTCAACGCAACCTCCCATGTTGCATTAGTGCTGGGGGGAGGTTGGAGATTATTTTGTGGGCCTCGGAGATCGGGATGCCATTTTAAAATGGCGTCCCAATCTCTCACTATGACGGGGAGTTCTGGCCTCAGAGCTCTCCGTTGTATAAAATGGGGATATGTGTAGTGTCGGCCGCGTGTTCCCCATCTAGGCCCCTTATTCAAAGCGAGTCGCGTTGGATAACCATGTGTTTCTCAGCACTGCGAGTGCCTGGAAACATGCAGCTAAACACGTTCGCAGGGGACTTTGTTCCCTTTTGGGAAGGTCGCGCCCTTTTTATTATAAAAGTGGAAGAACAGAGTCATAGGACCACTGATTAATTTTACCAACAAGAAAAAAACATTAATCAAACATTCAAAATAATGAATTGTAATACAATACTCCTTTGCTCCTCCCTTAACTTAACTGTTACATACAGCTTTTAAGATTAATATTCGTTACAAAGTATATCTTAAGCATTAACACAAAGCCCCTTCAAGCACACATATTGGCTGTGGTCAAATACACAGACTCTGAACTCAAGATAGTGTCTATACGCTTTCTCCTCAGAATCCCCAAGATGATTGTCACGTGAGAGTTTCCAAACTCCACTCCCAAAATCATGTTTTAAAATCTTCTTTCGCAATAATATTTTCTATAAAGAGTTTGCATTCTAAAATCCAGTCCAAGTTTTCTAAATGACTGCTGAACAAAGCATCCGCTCCACTTTTAACGGTGAATCAGTGTCCAGGTTTTACACCATCCCATTTAGGATTTCTTGTCTTGACTGTTGTACAAATTGTCAGAATTTCTTTAACCCTTGATTCCCAGGCTCTATTAAAATGGTATTAGACTTTTGATTTAACTCTCAAGTCTGATTTCCCACTTTAATTCAATCTGGTTAAGGCAATTGTCTTTTTAACTCAGAATACTTTGTTTGCTCTTCCTGTAATTCTTCTGGACAATACTCTGACTCCGCAGTGGTGGAAAACTAGCAGCATTAGATCAGTTGAGCTGATGAACCCTTCTGACCTTTTCAATTTATGGAAGGAAAAATTGAGCAGGGTCTGAAAACAACGGCTAATTGGCTATCATCAGTTTATGCCACAGGCGAAAGTGAAAATTGACTCCAGAGATTCCAATTTCCAATATATAAGCGGCAGAGAGAGAGAAATAAGGAGAAAGGCATGCAAGCCGTTTTTATTTTCCTCATTCTAATATGAAATTAATTTAAAGACATTAGACGGGATTCTCCGTTGGCCGACACCAGGGCCGGATTTTCTGACCCGGCGCCGGGTCGGAGAATCCCGGGGGGGGGGGGGGGCGAGAATCGCGACCCGACGCCGGCTTCCCCATTCTCGGGCGCCTGTGGGATTCCCGCTCCCCCGGCGATTTTCCGGGCCCCGATGAGCCGAGTGGCTGACAAGTTCGGTCGAATTCCGCTGGCATGGGTTACTCAGCGGGACCTGGAAGGTGAGTCTGCAGGGGGACTCTGGAGGGGGGGTGGGGGGGTGGGATGGGGTGCCCACAGTGACCTGGCACGCGATCGGGGCCTACCGATTGGCGGGCGGGCTGGTTCCTTTGAGGCCTATTTTACTCTGCGCCAGGCCCCTGTCGGGATCTGCCATATTGCCCGGGGGCCGGAGAGGAGACGGTAACCCCCGCCATGCGTAGAAATATGCTGGCCGTTCTGCGCATGCGCAAACTCGCGCGGGCCATTCCGCGCCGGCTGGAGCTACGGGGACCACTCCGCAGCCAACCTAGCCCCCTAGGAAGGGGAGCATTCCCCATTATCGGGGACCATTGACGCCGGAGTGGTTGGCGCCGCTTTTCATGCCGCCGTCGGGACGTAGCCGCATTATTGGAGAATCCCGCTCCGGAAATGCAAAACGTGATTGGGTGGAGAATCGTGCGTGAGACAAAATTCATGGTCGCCGCTGGGCGCCCAACAGAATGCCATGCTCTGGTGCTTCATCACCGACATCAATGCATTCTACTCCGCATGTACAGTCAACACCGTTGGGATATCATTAGCAGGCCTGACCCGGTATTTTTGGGGGGCTCCCATGATGCACCACCTCCGCCAGGAGAAATTACTGACGGCGAGTTTCACTTGTGCTTTCAAAAATTGCGAAACAGGCGCCATGGCTGCTGAGGGAGAGAGGGGGGAGTATAAATAGTGTCCAACATCGCTATAGTGTGCTGACAGTTGTGCCACTGGCCAAGAGGGTGGCTTCTGCCAGTGCTGGGGGAGTAGCAGGGGCAGCCAGGAGGTGGGGTGTGGGGTCAGGGTGGACGGTCACAGACCATCATTGCCGCAGCCTGCAAGGCAGCCATGCGGCCACGCATGCTGCTGACTGCTCACTGTGAATTTAATGCCATGGGTCGTATGGGCATCCCCACAAGCCACCCCCCTAGGTATCCTTTGGCCCCAGCCGACCCATCAATGGGATGGGCGCGCTCTATTGCAACCAGTGCCGCCTCGTGGGCTGGAATGAGTGTGTGTGGGGAGAGGAGCACTAAATGCAGCGGCCACTTGTCAGCCTCTCGAGTGGCAATCCCGACCCCAGTGAATCATGCACTGTTTTTCATTGGAATCACTCGCGTCCCACGTGGTGCTGCTCCGAGCCCATTAACGGTTCCGGAATTGCTCCGGGACCAGCGCCAATTTTGCTGTCGTAGAAGTTCACCGATTCTGTCCCGGAATCAGCACTTAGTCTCTGAAATGGAGACTATTTCCGCCCATTAGGTCTGGTAGCACTCCTTTGGATGTTGCAAGTGCTGCTTGGGAATCAAAATGGCATTTGTTACATGCTCACTCTTCAGGTATAAATTGATCCAGCCGCCATCTTGATGAAGGTGTTGCACAGCTAAAATCTGCTGGAACGAGGCTGATCACGATGTCAATCAACTGATTCAATCCTAGTGCAGGGATTCTGGAGATTGACATTCCAGTCACCACTGGTCTCTTAACCTCACTCGGCTGAACATGTATTAAGCAGCAGGGCGAACTACCTGCATCCCCAAACCATTGTTCTTTAAAGGGACGATCAACTACTCACAGCCTTATAACTGGCAAAATAACCATAGTGGAAATAAGAGGATTAAAAAGAAAAACATTTTACACCAAACTGTGGTTCCCCACAGCATGGCCAGCGTACCATTGAAATCTCCACACACATCGGCGGGACTGGAAGATCCCGCCAACATGAAGGGCTGGAAAATTCTGGCCCAAGTTTTGGTCAATGACCCATCAGAAATTGAATAATTTGGATCTGTAACAGACGTTAAACAAGTGCAGAGGTGGGGATAGATGGGAAAGATCATGGATATAGGTTGAGGGGCGGTAGATTTGGAACTGAGGTGAGGAGGAAGTGCTTCTCGCGGAGGGTGGTGACTTTGTGGAACTCGTTGCCCCATCGTGCAGCGGAATCTGAGTCAATAATGGTTTCAAGAAGGAGATAGATATATTTCTAGTTTTTAAAAACAGGTCAAAGGGATATAGAGAACAGGTAGGGAGGTGGATTTGAGACCAGGAAGAGATCAGCCATGATCTGATGGAAAGGCTCGAAGGGCTAATTTACCTAATTCTGTTCCCAGTTCCGATGTTCTCATGTTCCTGTGAAAGGTCAAAAGGAAGGTTTGTGAGAGGGTGGAAAGCCTGAGCGGTCACATGACACGAGATGCGGATGCAAAGCAAAAGAGGATGGTAATGGGATGAGTAAAGAAACAAAAGGTGGGTCTTGAGAAGGTGGAAATGGGAAACTGCAGAATCAATCTGAAATTGTTGTACTCTTGGTTATGTCTAAAGCTGAGGTGTGATTCCTCAAGCTGACATTGATCTTCACTGGAACAGTGTAGGAGACTGAGGACAGATAAATCAGAGCCAGTATGGGCAGAGAATGAACATGACAAGTGACAGGAAGCTCAGGGTCAACTTTGCAGTCTGAATGGCGATGTTCTGCAAAGGGTTTCACCAAGAATGTGTTTAGTCTCTCTAGTGTAGAGGAGATACAAATATACCTTCTCTCCACATTCTTTGATTCCCTTACTGATTAAAATCTGTCTGCCTCAGCCTTGAACATATTCAATGGCCCAACCTCCACAGTCCCCTGTGGTAAAGAATTCCACAGATTCACTACCCTCTGAGAGAAAAAATTCCTCCTCAGCTTCTGCCTTAAATGGGTGACCCCGTATTCTGAGATTATGCTCTGTGGTCTTTGACTCTCCCACAAGGGGAAACAACCTCTCAGCATCGACTCTACCAAGCTCTCGAAGAATCCTATGTGTCTCAATAAGGTTACCTGTCATTCTTCTAAACTCCCATGGACTATCTCCAATGCCAATATATATTTCCTTAGATAAGGGGATCAAAACCATCCAAAGTGTTCCAGGTATGTTCTCATTAGTGCCTTGTATAATTTTAGCAGGGCTTCACTATTTTTATACTCTACTTTCTTTGAAATAAAGGCCAACATTCCATTTGCCTTCCCAATTACCAGCTGAACTTATATGCTATCTTTTTGTGTTTTATGCACAAGGGCCTCCAAATCCCTCTGTCCTTCTGTTTTCTGCAATCTTTTTGGATTTAGATAACATTCAGCTCCTTTATTCTTCCTACCAAAGTGCATAACGTCACGTTTTCCTACATTATATTCCATCCATCAAGCTGTCCATATTGCTCTGCAGACTCATCACCATTTGCCTTCCCACCTATTTTGTGGGATCCGCACACTTGGCAATAGAACATTCACCTCCCTCATCCAAGCCAATATATCTTGTAAATAATTGTGGCCGTGGCACAAATCCCTATGGAAGTCCACTAGTTACCGGTTTCCATCCTAAAAATGGCCCTCATTTCCCAACTCTCTGTCTTCCATTAGTTAACCAAACCTCTACCTAGGCTGGACGAACACGTGTAGATGCAATAGACAGTGAGATTGTAGAATCAAAAAGAATCTGTCAACCTGCACCACACATCCAATAAGCAGCCTCCATAATATCTCCTCCTTTGTCTTGATAAGTATGAATATCCTCACCTGGACCCATTCCAGCTATCCAATCACAGACAGAAAATCCCTTGCAATGGCTTTGTTTGCCATTCCCTCACCGAGGTCCTTCTCCACGAATCTGTCCTTGCAGCTTTATTATTTCAATTCATCATGATGAACCATTGATGACATAGTCTGAAGATTCAATGTCGGGTCCTACCGACAGCCTGCCCCACCTCATTACCTCCTATGTTGACCTCTGAACTTCCCCTGATTTGTAATGCTTCTTGGCTGGCATCCATAATTGGCTGAGCGGAAATTTCTTCTGATCAAATCTTGCGACCTTTTGAGAGCTTTTATTGTCTTTGATCCCATTGTGAACTCCACTGCCAAGCCACTGACTCCATCCCTCTCTGGGCACTGCCTGATGCTGAACCATACTGTTTACCATTAGATCCTGAGTTGAGCTTCTAACTTTATCCTAACCGCTTTGTCTGTGATGAAATTATTGCAACAGCATCTTATTACTGGCCAATTTATGGCAAGCCGACCTTCGAAGCAGATAATCTTTTTCTAAGTTTGAAGGTTTAAACAATACCTGTTGAAGTCATTTATGTTACAGATCAGAAAACATTTGCAGTTATTAGCAAGAATCCAAAGAACATAGAATTGAATTTACATAGAATTTACAGTGCAGAAGGAGGCCATTCGACCCATCAAGTCTGCACCGGCCCTTTGGAAAGAGCACCCTACCTAAGCCCACATCCCCACCCTATCCCCGTAACCCAGTAACCCTACCCAACCTTTTTGGACACTAAGGGCAATTTAGCATGGCCAATCCAACTAACCTAGAGGAAACCGAAGCACCCGGAGGAAACCCACGCAGATATGGGGAGAACGTGCAGACTCCGCACAGTCAGTGACCCAAGCAGAGAATCGAACCTGGGATCCTGGAGCTGTGATGCAATTGTGCTAACCACTATGCTGCTGTTGCCCCCCCTAAACTGAAGATAATTTTTATAAGCGCCTATATTTTGTGCATGATTAAACTAATACATAAGTGAAACACTGTACTGGATGTGTTTGAACAGTCTCAGAACATTTTCCAGCTGCATTCTTGGTGAGTATGCTGGTGGTAAAATGGCAGCTTTATGTCTCCAAGCTAGGATTACATGTTACTCGCCTTCCTATTTTTTTATCCCCTCTGTGAACGGAAGCACAATTTTATTATCTCATAAGGTTTTGTTGTTGTTTTGCCCTCTGGAAATTCTTTCAAATTATTACTTTGTTTTGCTTTTTTCCCCATGTCTAATCCTATGCATGGGAATCTTTTGATTGTTCCCAATGACTGTCTCGTTTACCTCCCAGTAACCGGTGTTGGAGTTTAGTCTGTTTAATTCCTTCCAACTCATAAACATTTTGAGCGGGATTCTCCGGTCCGCCAGCCGTGCATTTCTCGGCCACGCGCCTTTCGCTGGCAGCTGGATTCTATCTTCCCGCCAATTGTCAATGGGATTTCCCATTGTAACTACCCCATGCTGCAGGGAAACACGCTGGCAGGGGTACGCTCCCGGCGGGAAAAGTGAATCACACCAACCAGAGAATTCCGGCCTTTATCTTTCAAGTTGGAACATAAATAAATTCTCTGTACCATAAATTGAAGCATCCAACAGGGAAGCTCTCTACCAAACATCATAATTTCAGAGGCTAAGTCCCGGCTCGAATGGAGAATCTGCGGGAGATTTACACAAAAAAGTCAGCGCCGGCCCCTCACTGATTCCAGGACCAGTGAGAGGCTAGCAGCAGTGCCGACCAAAACTCCCGCCTCCTGTGCTGAAAACAGCTGGAGAATGGCCAGGCCACGCATGCACATGGCTGACGACCTGCATTGCGACTGCACGCGGCATGTGCCGTAATGACGCCATTTCGGAGGGGGCGGAGAATCGCAAACCGGCATCAAACCGGTGCCAGCCCTGATTCCAGCGTCAGAATCAATTCTCCGCCCAATCGCCGATTCTGTTATCGGTGATGGGCAATGGAGAATCTCGTCCCATGTCAGCTGAATAGAATCTGGTTCTCTCCCACAGTCCAAAAGATGTGCAGGTTGCTCTTTCAGAGGGTCAGTGCAGACTCGATGGGCCGAATGACGTCCTTCTGCACTGATGGGATTCTAAGGACTAAAAGCTGGTCCCACACATATTACACCCATTATCCAATATTTAATCTGGTTTTTTTTCCCAACACTTTGCTTGCAATCTTAATTATAGTACCACCAATGTCGATGACTCATAAAGTGGTCCAGAGATATACCCATCGTTTTATTTCATCCAACTAGAAAAAAAAACAATGTTTGTTCTACTTGGCACGGACAAATGTCCTCACTTTCTCTTCAGTAATGGATAAAAGTTACGTTGCACTTAAATATTCAAGAATGCTGCTTTGTGTTGCAGGACACCTCTTAAATCATTAAGAAGGAAATAGTTTCAAGCAAATTCGTGTTTATTTCATTAAACTCCAGCCATATGAACATGCATGAGCAAAACCCCTTGAATGAATTTTAAAACAATGCAAGGTGGGCAAGTTAGCAGAGCTCTATCCAATTACTTTTAGTTAGATACACAGCAACCTAGAAAATTGGCCAAAGCTGAATAACAGCTGAAAGAAAACTGACATAGCTCCCAAAAATGTGCCTAATTTCATTCTTTCAACTGCCTCAGTTCCAGATGCCACACCTCACCCCTGTTTTTGCTGCCTTTTGTTTCCTCTCCCATAGTTTGAGCTGGTACTCCCTTCCCCATTCCCTCACATTAATCTGACCCCTCCTTGCTGCCCAACCTCGTGGGCTACTCCTATCTTTGCTTCAGTTAGGGCAGTACGGCGGCGCAGTGGGTTAGCCCTGCTGCCTCACGGCGCTGAGGTCCCAGGTTTGATCCCGGCTCTGGGTCACTGTCTGTGTGGGCTTTGCACATTCTCCCGTGTTTGCGTGGGTTTCGTCCCCACAGTCCAAAGATGTGCATGTTATGTGGATTGGCCATGCTAAATTGACCCTTAATTGGAAAAAGTTAATTGGGTACTCTAAGTTTTTTTTTAAAACTCTTTGCCCCAGTTACCTCCAAAGCATTACTCCCACCTCCTGCCTGTAACCTTTACTTCTTCATTGCTATCCATTTCCTCTCCTCTTGTCATGCTTTTCCTTCTTAATTGCAGTTATTTTTCCTTCTTTACCATTCGCATCCATTGCCATCTATTTTCCCCACTCCTGTTTTGGGTGGGGGGGGAGAGGCGGTGATGGTGGTAGGCAGGAAGTTGGAGTTCAAGCCACAATCAGAACAGCCATTATCTCATTGAATAGCGAAGCAGATGGGAGGGGCCAAATGGCCTACTCCTGCTCCTACCTATATTCTTGAGCCCCATCTCCTTCATTGGTATCAATTGCCCTCTTCTTCATTGTCACCCTTTATCCTTCCCTTACTCATCCGGCGACACTAGTTAGTCCCCTCTGAACTCCTTGCATTGGCACCAAGCTCCCCTTTTATCATCCGCTTAGTGCCATCGATTTTCCCTTACCTAGCCCCTTCATTCACATCAAGTTCCCACCGCCTCTTCCCACTTCACTGCTATCCATTTCTCATCTTTTCATCTCCCCTCATTACCAGTTCTACCTGAAAATTGCTGCGAGTCATTAAAGCGTTAAATGCATATTGGAGGTGGGAATTCCTTGTCAGAATTCCCATTCACTGTATGGAGCAACTGAAGACTTTTTTCTGAATTGTAACGTTCCTGTGGGAGTCTTGTAAGGGGAAAGGGCATTGGTTTGTACTGGTTTTTGTCAGAAAATGCAAACTTATGGAATAGGACACCAAAACACTGTCAAACTGAAACATTAATAATTGGCATGCATGTTGCTCCAAGATCTGGAAATGATTTAAGGGAAATCAGGGATAACTGAAATCGCTGTGAGAACAATCATATTTTCTGCTTGACAGCTTTGAGAAAATTGTCTTCCTGAGCATCGGGAGTCATGGCATCAGCTGGGATTTGCCAGATGCAAGATCCAAATTTACTCTTTCAGCCTTGTTCTGAGTGTTTGTGTTTTAGAGCAGTTCTTGAGTCCTCTCAGACAACGCCTGGTTCTCAATGAGGCCTTCGGGCAGGATTTTGACCTCCAAGGCGAGTAGCTCAAGTTGGGATATTTCACGACACCCTGGACAGCCTCGTTAAAAAGTACCACAAAACACAGGAGTGGGGCTGTTGTTCAGGGGCTGGGGGTGTGTGGGATAGAGCACAGGAGCCACGGAACCAAAAGAGTACTGGGGCGGGCTGGATAGAATGGCCACCTCAATTCTCTGGGACTTTGTCCCAGTTGTTTTGGAAGATGTTAGGCCCTGTAGCCCTGACTCCTTCTACCATCTCATCCCTGCACTCGTCCCCCATGACCACTCAAACACTCAAGGACCTACTCACCTCCCCCCCCCCCCCCCATGCACCTCATACACTTCATGCCACCTCCATAGCCAATCACTCATTATCCACCATAGCAAGGCCTCAGAAGCCTGTGGAAACTTAGAGAAACATCGAACTACAAACTTGATAGCAGGAAAAAACTAACATTCGTAAAGTCTAGTCAAAGCTTTTAAATCTTCTCAGATAGTTAATTTCTTATAAAAAACAAGAAAACCTCTATTCTATTCTGACCCCACATTATATGTATTCTAATCCTTTAATGACCTCTTCTGTCTGTCAATCAAACTGTGAGCTGACCCCCTCCCCACCCCCCACTGGGTAACTGGAGCTTTTAAAACTCAGACACAGATTAATATTGGCATTTAAAAATCTTTAGGTCAGAATAGTTATTCAGACCTGATTTGCCTTTCAAGAGCATTTTCATTTACTTGTATCAATTTGTGACTCCCACACTGCAGGTCAAGGTCCTTGGACCAGGCAAAATGGGGTCTGTTTGAACTCGGCACTGGAAGAAATTGTATCTGTTGGATACATGTTCTGCATCCTGACTCTGTGAAAATCATGCCCTTACTTTCATTTCTACTTTCCTGTCTGTACACTCTTTCAAACCCTGAAAATTGTGCCAGTGATAGGGGCAACAATTATCCTACAAAGTCGCATTAGCATTCATAAGCATAATCTGAAAAATGCTTTCAACATTAAGAGCTCATTTTATACTTTCAATATTCAGAGATACAGAGAATCTAGATTCCTATTTTCTTTTTGAAGGAAAAAATGACACACATCAATAAGTGCTACAACTAAACAAAGCATCAAAGTTAGATCTTAACCATTGATCATTAACCCACAGCTTCACAATACAAGTTAGTCTCAACCATTTCAATCGATGGAAGACTTGGGTGCAGAATGTTGTAACTATTAGTGCAGTCTCCCTTAATAGCTTTCTATAGCATTATAACATTTTTATTTTTCCAAAGTTAAAGGTGACCAATGAATCAAGGAAGATTAAAATGGCTGAATAGAGATTTGATGCAGCCATGGAAAATTATTCCTTTTATGCTAATTGTCACTAGAATCTCCACTACAGCATTTGTTTTTAATTGTTTGAGTTAGCTAGTTTGTTTATGGCTTGATGTGTCCTGTGCCGATGGAGGATTGAAAGGATTGACTGAGCTAACAAAGATATAGGGCTGTATCCGTCTAGTCTTACGACCAGAAAGTCGGCGCAGCCACCGCACCAATCCTCCGCACGGTGGGGGGGGGGCTAGTAGCCGTGCAGCGTAAAGCCCCCGGCTTTATCTGCAGATATGGCCACAGAATGGCCGGGTCCATGGCCGTGCATGTGCATGGCGGTGGCCGCGTTGTGCAAGATGGCGCCAGCATCGCGTGAACCCGGCCTGCCAAAAACTGCCCCCCCCCGCAACCATCCTCGCCACCCCCAGACCACCCCCCACGAGTCCTCCCAACCCCACTGAAGCCTCCCCCTGCCAGCGGAACGGCTCCCCCCGCGGACTGTGGCGGCGCTGGACACAGTCCGCAGCTGCCATGAGAGGTCCCCGAACAGTGCGAGTACACGTGAGCGACGCTGTCGGGTACTAGGCCCATCGGGGAGGGCTTCAGGTGACGTTCTGAGGCCGTCCATACGGCGTGCAGCGTACTCCCCGAGTACGCCGTTTTTGAGGATGCGGAGCATTGCAAAAGCGACGACGCCCCCGATTCCAGTGTAAACATGGATTCTCCGGCCGATTGCCGAACGCGATTTCAGCGATCGGAAACTCCAGCCCAAAGGGTGGGATTCTGCCCCACCTCCACTTGTGGCGTGTGCTGCAGCAGCAGAGACGGCTCACCATTGTCTGATGGCGGGGACTGCTGGTCTCGCCGCTGTCGACGAGGTTTCCCATTGTTCACACCCTTCGCCACTGGGAACCCGCGATGGAGGGTTACCGTCGACGGGACTGGACGATCCCGCCAGCGGCAACGGCTGGAGAATCCCGCCCATAGTAGTTGAATTATGTACTGATCTTACTGAAAAACTCCTTCATGAAAATTGCACATTGCTGTAATGTTGTTACATTTTATATTATTGTGTGGCTGTCTTGCTGCGAATCCGAAAATGCCTGAAACATTTTATTTACTGTTCCAGCTGGAATCAACAACTATCCACCTCCATCTCTAAAGAGGGAATGTGAAGTAATCAATTCTCACAACACAAAAGAACCAGAAACATTTCCTGATATGGCGTATGTTTTATAGACATCTCCTATCAAATTTTGGTCTTAGGGTGTGCCTTTCCTTCAATGATTAATCTATTACTTCCTCATTGCAGCGTGAATATTAGACAAGATTTTGCAGAACAGAAGGATGACACCAATATTTATGGTAAGCGGGCAAACACATTTCCATTAAGAGAGGATTTTCTCTGAGAATGGGTTTCAGAAAGGCACGGGGCGACTGCATCAATTTGAAGACAAAGCTAATTGACCTCCCAGGTCTCAGCTACATCCCAGTGACCAGCTAACCATGTGAAGTAAGCACAAAATGGCCGTCTGCCGGCAACTACAGATCAACCATCTAGAGAGGTTGCCAGTCACAATATAGTCAGTACCCAGGTCGGTTTATTGGGGTGGTGTCTCTCCGGGTCTTCCAGGTGGGAAGAGAGGAAAGAAACCTTGGCAGGAAGGAAGCAGAAATGTGGCAGTATCTTCCCTGCCACATTTTCTCTGTTAAAATGTCATCAGGATCCTAATGACAAGCAGGAACCTCATTTTGCAAGTAAGGTGAGGGCCTTGATAACCTTAAAAAGACCCTGGTTAAAGCAGTAACCAGTGTGAATGGAGTTAGAACACAACAGTAGACTAATGGAGAATTCAGAAGAAACCTTTTTATCTGAAAAGTGGTCAGAATGTAGAATTCACTACCAGAGAGAATGGTTGAAGTGAACAGTTTCCATGCATTTAAGGGCAAACTGGATAAGCATTTGAGGGAGAATGGGGTTCGATGGTTACCGTGGTAAATTTAGATGAGCTAACATGAGAAGAGGCTCGAGTGGCGGATAAACACTGGCATGGGCTGGATAAGCCGAATGGTCAGTTTTGGTGCTAACTATCCCATGCAAAGTAAATTTATGGAGACAGTTTTCACTGTGCGGGTATTCCATTGAGAAGAATGCACTCAAATTAGATCCTTTGCTGGATTTTTGCTCCCGTTGCAAGTGTGCAGAGTTGGGAAATCTTCAAGATTGTGACACCCTCCTTGCAGAAAAGTGCCCTGAATGGTGGGATCTTTGTTCTGGGGAGAGGAGGAAAGGGATAGCTACTCCCAGATGATGATCAGAGGAGGACACATGTGCTAGTTGTTGTAAACATCAGGCCTTCTCAGCCTCAGTGAACACTCCCTAATACCCCATCCACTCCTCCTTCCCATACATGCCAACTCATGTCTCCACCCATCCTATGAACCCTCATAGAACTTATGCCAACCTAGTGCCAACTCATGCAATCCATGCCCCCATCCATCACCATGGGACGACCTCAGAATCCATGCTGAGAAATCAAATAACATTTTAGACATCTATTACAGATTTTCCCATATGAAAAACACTCAAAACTCTCATTCACGAATGCCCATTCAATATATTTAAATCACCAAAAGCACTTAATCCATTATAAAAACAAACATTTATATTCATAAACCAGCATGAAAGACAGCTAATCCTTCAATAACCTCTTGCAGACGTCAATCAAACTCTGAACTTAAAGTCTCCCCCTCACCTCCCGCTCCCCCCCTGCCCACCCCCCCCCCCCATCTCTGTGGTAATGACAGGTTTTAGAGGAAGTCAATTAGTAATGATAGCACACCGGATTTGTCATTTTAAAAAAAATTCATTTACAGGATTTGGTTGTCGCTGGTTAGGCCAGCATTTATTGCCCATCCCTAGTTGCCCTTCAGAAGACGGTGGTGAGTTGCTTTATTGAACTGCTGCAGTCCTTCAGGTGTAGATACACCCATTGTGCTGTTAGGGAGGGAGTTACAGGATTTTGTCCCATTGACAGCTAAGGAACAGTGATATATTTCCAAATCAGGATGGTAAGTAGCTTGGAGGGGAATCTCCAGGTAGTGGGCTTCCCAGGTATCTTCTGCTCTTGTCTTTCTAGATGGTAGTGGTTGTGGGTTTGGAAGGTGCCGTCAATGGAACCTTGGTGAGTTACTGCAGTGCATCTTGTAGATTGTACACAAGGCTGCTACTGTTCATCGGTGGTGGAGGGTTTGAATGTTTGTGGAAGGAGGAGCAATCAAGCGGGCTGCTTTGTACTGGATGGTGTCACGCTTCTTGAGTGTTGTTGGAGCTGCATTCTTCCAGACAAGTGGAGAATATTCCATTACACTCATGACCTGTGCCTTGTAGATGGTTGGCAGTCTTTGGGAGTCAGGAGGTGAGTTACTCGCCGTAGGATTCCTAGCCTTTGACCTGCCCTGGTAGCCAGTATTAATGTGGCTAGTACAGTTCAGTTTTTGTACAATGGTAACCCCCAGGATGTTGGTTGTGGGGGATTTAGTGATGGTAATGCCATGAATGTCAAGGGGCGATGGTTAGATCCTCTCTTGTAGGAGATGGTCATTGCCTGACACTTGTGTGGCGCAAATGGAACTTGCACTTGTCAGCCCACGCCTGGATATTGTCCAGGTCTTACTGCATTTGGATACAGACTGCTTAATTGTCTGAGGAGTCGTGAATGGTTCTGATCATTGTGCAGTCATCCGCAAACAGCCCCACTTGTGACCTTATGATGGAATGGAGGTCATTGATGAAGCAGCTGAAGATGGTTGGGCCTAGGACACTACCCTGAGGAACTCCTGCAGTGATGTCCTAGAGCGGAGATGATTGACCTCCAACCACCACAACCATCTTCCTTTGTGCCAGGTATGACTCCAACCAGTGGAGAGCTTACTGCCAATTCCCATTGACTCCAGTTTAGCTAGGGTTCCCTAATGCCATACTCAGCCAAATGCTGCCTTGATGTCAACAAACAGCAGTTGATACTGGAAGCACAGTTTTTTTTTAAACTGAGAAGAATTTTGTAAAGGGCAGGGGATTTAAAATTCCTGCTTGACAGTTCCACAGACCTTATCCACCCTTCAGGAGTATTAATATTTTCCCTAAACATGTGTATCTCACGCAAGATAAGACCGCCCAGTAATAATGGGGTCTATTGTAACTCACACAGAGTTCAAATCCCCTACTGAACAGGGGATTCCCAATTCGGGAATAATATCCTTGTACTCCTACAAGTCAAAATAGGATCCGTTGGAAATAGGTGTGGGACTTCTGGATCCAGGGGCGCGATTCTCCGAACCCCCGCCGGGTCGGAGAATCGCTGGGGGCTGGCGTGAATCCCACCCCCGCCGGTTGCCGAATTCTCCGGCATCGGATATTCGGCGGGGGTGGGAATTGCGCCGCGCCGGTTGGCGGGGCCCCCCCCGGCGATTCTCCGGCCCGTGATGGGCCGAAGTCCCACTGCTGGATTGCCTGTCCCGCTGGCGAGAATCAAACCACCTCTCTTACCGGCGGGACAAGGCGGCGCGGGCGGGCTCCGGGGTCCTGGGGGGGCGCGGGGCGATCTGGACCTGGGGGGTGCCCCCACGGTGGCCTGGCCCGCGATCGCGGCCCACCGATCCGCGGGCGGGCCTGTGCCGTGGGGGCACTCGTTTCCTTCCGCCTTCGCCACGGTCTCCGTTATGGCAGAGGCGGAAGAGACCCCCTCCACTGCGCATGCGCGGGGATGCCATGAGCGGCCGCTGACGCTCCCGCGCATGCGCCACACGGCAAAGTCTTTTCCGCGCCAGCTGGCGGGGCACCAAAGGCCTTTCCCGGCAGTTGACGGGGCACCAAAGGCCTTTCCCGCCAGCTGGCGGGGCGGAAATCAGTCCGGCGCGGGCCTAGCCCCTCAAGGTGAGGGCTCAGCCCCTCAAGATGCGGAGAATGCCGCACCTTTGGGGCGGCGCGATGCCGGACTAATTCACGCCGTTTATGGCGCCGGTCGGTGGACATCGCGCCAATTGCGGAGAATCCCTCCCATGTTCACAATGTGGCCATATTTAAGTGAGCTTCTGTTTGCTCATTTGGCAAGAAGGAGCTTGCCAGTGTCAAAGAGTAGGATAGGAGAAAGTGCAGCAGGATTGCTGCTATTGCTCTGAAAAGGGAAACATTTGCAGCTTTATGGGAATTTTCTGAGACCGAGATCTCCAAAGATGTGCAGGTTAGGTGGACTGGCGATGTCCTTTAGTGTCTTGGGATGAGCAGGTTAGGTTGTGGCAGGGAGTGGACCTGGTTAGAGTGCTCTTTTGGAGGGCCGGTGCAGACTCAGTGGGCTGAATGGCCTCCTTCGGCACTGTAGGGATCCTATGATTCTATATAGGAACTAAACTGAAGCAAGAATAGGCCTCTACTGAAAAAGGGACATCCATCAGGAAAATTCTCTACAAATTGTGATCTTGCTCCTGTTGGCATTTATATGTAGTGGGCCAGTAAGAAGCAGCCGGGAGTATCTGGGGAACTAAACCTCCCGGTGGGGAAGAACCGGTAGATTGTACCCGAAAACCTTTTGTCCAACTTTTGTGCTGCTATATTCTACCCGATCGTGCGGGGAAATCCAGCTCCTACGTTCTTTCAGCCCCTCATAGAGGGAATATTACATAAAGTTTGCGATTTTTGATGTTTTCAATCAAAAGCTTCTGTTCATTTAATCTGATTCAATCAAAGGGATAGACTCAATTAATGTAAATATTTAACAAGTGTGTTTCTTCCTCTCTGGAGAACGTAATGTTTAGCCCTCCCACAGCCTCACCAAAAACAATCACCTGGTCATTATCACAGTTATTTAGGGGAGTTTGCTATAAGCAAATTAATTAGTACATTTCCTAAATTACAACAGCGATTACACTTCAAACATATTTCGCTCACTGTGAAATGCTTAGGGATGTCTAATGCTCAGGAAAAGTGCTCTGTATGTATATATACACACAAATGAAAGTCTCTGTTTCTTTCCATTCTAGACGAGTGTGCACTGAATCCCAACCAAGGGACCTGTTACAACTACAGCTTAAAATGGTACTTTGAAAGAACATTGCGGATCTGCAAACGGTTCTGGTATGGTGGCTGCGGAGGAAACAAGAACAGATTTGAAACCCGCGAGGAATGTGAAGCCTTATGTCTAAAACCTGCCTTCTAAATGCTATGGTGCTGTTGATTTCTGATAAACTTGACACAAACATACCATTTCAGTGTACCATACCACTTCCTATTTACATATAGAATACCTCATTTATACTGATGCTTCATGTTTATACTTCCTAACATTCTTTTTTTGAATAATAATTGGGAATTAGAACTATCCCATTTACACACTGTGTCTCAACGCTGGGACAGCCCCACAATGGATAAGTCGCACTTTTCTGCTGTGAATGGTTTTTTTCTCCCAAAAATTGTCCAGAAATGATGACCGGACATCAAAAGGGTTCCAAGAATTTTTTTAAGATTACAAATTTGCAAACAATTTAAATTAAATTAAAATGTAACAGTGGTGTGAAGGCAGCTTCGCCTGTTTTTCTTCCTCTGGGCTTTTTGTATGGCCTTGCAGAATTCCAGGAGCAATCGAAACCTTGCACGTGCTAACATGCCGGAGGAAGTGTTAGCACAGCAGCAGGGCTGCTGAGGTTAGACCATCCCACAGCTGCTGGAGACCGTCAGTCAAAGATCCTGAATGCTTCCCATTGCCCAGGATGGGAAGGGGGAAGGATGATCGAGAATAAGTTTCTACTGAAATGTGAATGTCTTTTGGCCTGTTCCTCATGTCTGTTCCTCATGTCAGCTTTTGAAAGGTGACCATCGCTGGGATATTGGCCAACACAAATAGGTGAAGAATGAGGCAACACACCAGGGAAATTCCGCCTTTATCTCATTCCCATTTTGATACCGAGACAGGAGGCATAACATACGCGGGTCAAACGGCACTGCAGGCAAATTTCAAGGCTGTCCGGTGGAAATAGAGGCACAAGATCCCTTCACCTCATTATCTCCTCCTCTGCATTCTGGGACTTCCCTTGAACAAAATAAAGGAAAAATTACCCTTTTCTCTACTCAGCACGAAGTAAAGTCGCCATAGTCCCCCATGACCACAGGCTGCTTTCCCCTTTGAGGAGGAGAGCTGACTGGTGGTGATTTAACCTGACGATCCCCACACCTCAGATGAGGGGCAAGGTTGAGAAGGTGGGGTCTTCATGAATAACTTCAGCCGGCATTGGAATTGAACCCGATTTGTTGGCCTTGCTCTGCATCACAAACCAGCTGTCTAGCCAAGTGAGCTCGTCCCCAGCCTAAATGCGAAAAGTAGTAGAATGTATCATAATGTGGGAAATAGATGGGCTGCTTTATTTCCTGATTATATGGAATGAATGAAAACTAATTGGTTTCACTCAAGTGGTTGCTTTGCAATAGAGAAGCTTGACTAGCTACACGCAAAGAGGCAGACTTTTTGGTGTGGTTCATTTTGAGAAGTTTATATTTGAATGGTGATTGTAATGTAGTAATTAAGGAGACCTTGTGGCGCAATGGGTAGTGCCCCTATCTCGGAGTCAGAAGCTCTGGGTTCACATCCGACTGTGGGGCTTGATAGCCAAGGTAGGTGTGTCCCTAATGCGGTCAAACAGGTTGAGTGTGCCAACCTGCAAAACTCTTCCAATGTGCCAATGGCTGGGATAAGAGCGAGAGAGACCCTGGCCAACCAAGCTTGATGTGGAGTGGCACTCCTCAAGCTATACACCCCTGGTGACAGACTAGCGATCTGTTCAAGGAATTACTAGCTATGGAAACAGACCAAAGCCTGCCTTAGTGCAGCACCAGGCATGGGAAGAGCATTGGAATGTAATGTATTGCAGTATTGAGCAAATTGCATGTAAAATCCTTACCCAAATTAAAAAGCCCCATGTTTTTGGTGGTGGTAATTGCAATCCATTGTTATTTAAATCTGCTGCCATATTTAAGTTTGAGACCAGAGCCTTCCAGAAATGTAATTTCTTTTGTGTAAATTTTGTTTCTATTAATGATTTATTGGTTTTCATGTGCTGAATTGGTTAATTTAATATTAAACAGCTGGTGATGCAAACATTATTGTACTATTATTTACAGAGATACTGTTCAAAGTATAGTTCTGCTTCAAGTACAAAAGGTACTGGTGAATTAGTTATGTATTTACCAGAATTTAATCCAAATGCATATAAAAAATACATGTAAAGTGAATTTTGGAGAGGCTGTTATGAGTGGAATCAGTACCCAGGGTTACTAAAGGGCAAATTAGAGGTTTCAATTCAGGCCAAAAGGGTTTATTGATAATGTTGAGTATGGCAACATTCCCCACTTGCATTTTCCTCTCATTGAATCATAGAATTTACAGTGCAGAAGGAGGCCATTCGGCCCATCGAGTCTGCACTGGTCCTTGGAAATAGCATCCCACTTCAGCCCTCACCCATAACCCAGTAACCCCACCTAATCTTTTTGGACACTAAGGGAAATTTAGCTTGGCCAATCCACCTCACCTGCATATCTTTGGACTGTGGGAGGAAACCGGAGCACCCGGAGGAAATCCACGCAGACACGGGGAGAATGTGCAGACTCTGCACAAACAGTGACCCAAGCCGGGAATCGAACCCGGGACCTTGGAGTTGTGATGCAACTGTGCTAACCGCTGTGCTACCATGCTGCCCTCACATTCACACAAGGCCATTCATTTATAATGCCTGCAAAGTTCAACAAAATGTTTGTGTGCTGCACCAGAAGCTTATAATCGTTTCTTTGTTAATCAGTTCCGTCCACTAAATGTTTGATGTTGATTTTCGGTGTGGTCAGACCAACGACACATTAAAAAATGATTCTTGGCATCAGCGTTGGAAATGAAGATAATTCTGCTTTTGTTTTCTGTAATGTTTGTTTCAAGTGAAAAATTATTGCTCTTTGCTCAGGGTAGGGTATGTGGTTATTTGTATATTACTTTGTATCTTCGAACCATCAGTCAATGATGCATGTGGGACTGGGCTCGAAGAGTAGCCTAATGAAGTCAAAGAAATGCCAGTTTGATGATGTGAAAATTACAGCTTTTTTATATAATAACATTTATTACTCTTTTGATATAAAGTGCATTTATGAACTCAGTTCTGGTTTTGTTTTTTTATATAGAATTACTTGCAGCTCACTCTTATGGGTCCGTGCAAGATGTTCTCCATGAATAATAACCATGCCAGAGTTTTCATGGTCGTGAGAAATTTCTTGGGCTGGATTCTCGGCTGGCGGGATTCTCCGTTGCGCTGGCAGCGCACCCACGCCTGGGGATTTCCCGACCGCGTGGGGCTGCCCACAATGGAAAAACCCATTGGCCGGCTGGCGAGACAGAGAATCCCGCCACCGGCGAGGGCGTGCCGCACCAAAGAACTGGTGGGGCGGGATGGAGAATCCCGCCCCTTATTTATATGTGTCAGGTCAGCGCAAGGGCCACCTCAGGCTGAAAAACCTGAAATCGATGGAACAAAGTTCCTTTTTTGAAAAAGGTAAACAAGTGGGGTTGCCTCTTGTTCGGCACAGGCCCCAGTGTACAGGAACACCGATAGGGATACCAGTACAGTTCAAATGACTTGGTCTACTGCCTATCACTTTGTGATGTTCTGCAACGAATGTATCAGATCAAAGCTCTGTAGTCCTACCACATCCAGCCGTAAATGGAGGTGGACAATTAAACAACTCACTGGAGGAGAAGGCTCCACAAATATTCCCATCCTCAATGATGGAGGAGTCCAGCACATATGTACAAAAGATAAGACTGAGGCATTCGCAATGATCTTCAGGCAAAAGTGCCGAGTGGGTGATCCATCTCGGTCTCCTCCAGAGCTTACCAGCATCACAAATGTCAGTCTTCAGCCAATACGATTCACTCCACGTTACATCAAGAAACAGCTGAAGGCACTGGATACTGCAAAGGCTATGGACCCTGACAATATCCTGGCAATAGTACTGAAGACTTGTGCTCCAGAACTGGCCGCACCCCAAGCCAAGCTGTTCCAGTACAGCTACAACACTGGCATCTACCTGGCAATGTGGAAATTGCCCAGGTGTGTCCTGTACACAAGAAATTCAACCCAGCCAATTACTGCCCTGTCAGTCTACTCTCCATCATCAGCAAAGTGATGGAGGGAGTCATCAACAATGCTATCAAACGGCATTTACTCAGCAATAACCTGCTCAAGGAAACTCAGTTTTGGTTCCGCCAGGGCCACTCAGCTCCTGACCTCATTACAGCCTTGGTTCAAACATGGACAAAAACGCTGAATGCCAGAAGTGAGGTGAAAGTGACTGCCCCTGACAGCAAGGCGCCATTTGACTGAGTATAGCATCAAGGAGCCCCAGCTAAACTGGAGTCAATGGGAATCAGGGGGAAACTCTCTGGTGGTTGGAGTCATACCTGGCACAAAGCAAGATGTTTGTGGTGGTTGAGGTCAATCATCTCAGCTCCAGGACATCACTGCAGGAGTTCCTCAGGGTAGTGTCCAAGGCCAACCACCTTCAGTTGTTTCATCAATGACCTCCCTTCCATCATAAGGTTAGAAGTGGGGATGTTTGCAGATGACTGCACAATGTTCAGCACCATTCATGACTCCTCAGAGAATGAAGCAGTCTGTGTCCAAATGTAGTAAGACCCGGACAATATCCAGGCTTGGGCTGACAAGTGGCAAGTTAGATCTGCGGCACACAAGTGGCAGGCAATGGAGCGGAGATGATTGACCTCCAACCACCACAACCATCTTCCTTTGTGCCAGGTATGACTCCAACCAATGGAGAGTTTTTCCCCCTGATTCCCATTGACTCCAATTTAGCTGGGGCTCCTTGATGCTACACTCAGTCAAATGCCTCCTTGATGTCTACTTCTCAAACATGGTCACCATATATTTTTTGAGGCCCCGCCACTTGCCTGCCAAATCCATGTAGAATTTTGGCCACCTTGATCACACTGATTTCAAAACTCATTTCCATGGATGTCTGTGTCTTAGATACGATCATGGAGGAAGGCACTTCAATGCAGTACCAGACAGTGTTGGGTTTCAGATGGAATACCAAATTGAGCCCCCATCTGTCCACTCAAGTGGTGCTACCCAATGCCCTAGATCACATTTGTTCTTTACCTAAACCACCAAAGCGGTTCAAACCATCCAGCAGAGGGCAGTAGAGCGGAGATGCTGATTGGCTGTTGCGGGGGAAATTTGCATACGTCCGTGTGCTCACCCTAACTTGAAGGACGTTTGTGGAGGAGCTGTTGTCAAGTGACATTTAAACCTGAAACACTTCTTCAGTGTTTCCCTCCCTTCCCCCTCCTCTAACCAAACGAAGACAAGCGCTGTAACGATAAAGAGGAAGGCTCGAGGGCAGGTAAATGTAAAAAAGAAGTTGAACCGTGACGTTACAGCCTGCAGGTAAGGGATTGGCTGGTGACTGGTAAGTAGTTGTTCTTTTCTTTTCCCTCAGGTGTTATCGTGCGGGGCGCAGAGGTTGCTGAGTGAGTGCTTGCTGAGAAGGGGACTGAATAACAGGGAAGCTCTTTCTTTCGTTTTCTTTTATTTTATCTAGAGGGGATGGCAGGGAAGGTAGTGCAATGTTCCTCCTGCAGAATGAAGTGAGGGACGCCGTCAGTGTCCCTGCTGAGTTCATCTGTGGGAAGTGCACCCATCTCCAGCTCCTCATAAACCGCATTAGGGAACTGGAGCTGGATGAACTTCGGATCATTTGGGAGGCAGAGGTGGTCATAGATAGAAGCTTCAGGGATGTAGTTACTCCGAATAATAAAGATAGATGGGTGACGGTGAGAGGGGCTGGGAGGAAGCAGTCAGTACAGGGATCCCCTGTGGTCGTTCCCCTTAGTAACAAGTATACCGCTTTGGATACTGTTGGGTGGGACGACTTACCAGGGGTAAGCCATGGGGTACAGGTCTGTGGCACAGAGTCTGTCCCTGTTGCTCAAAGGGAAGGGGGGAGGAATAGAGCATTAGTCATTGGAGACTCCATAGTTAGGGGGATAGATAGGAGATTCTGTGGGAATGAGAGAGACTCGCGGTTGGTGTGTTGCCTCCCAGGTGCCAGGGTGCATGATGTCTCTGATCGTGTTTTCGGGATCCTTAAGGGGGAGGGGGAGCAGCCCCAAGTCGTGGTCCACATAGGTACCAATGACATAGGTAGGAAAAGGGATACGGATGTAAGGCAGGAATTCAGGGAGCTAGGGTGGAAACTTAGATCTAGGACAAACAGAGTTATTATCTCTGGGTTGTTACCCGTGCCACATGATAGCGAGACAAGGAATAGGGAGAGAGAGGAGTTGAACACGTGGCTACAGGGTTGGTGCAGGAGGGAGGGTTTCAGATTTCTGGATAATTGGGGTTCATTCTGGGGTCGGTGGGACCTCTACAAACGGGATGGTCTACACCTGGACCAGAGGGGTACCAATATCCTGGGGGGGGGGGAAATTTGCTAATGCTCTTCGGGAGGGTTTAAACTAGTTCAGCAGGGGCTTGGGAACCTGAATTGTAGCTCCAGTATACAGGAGGTTGAGAGTAGTGAATTCATGAGTAAGGTTTCAAAGTTGCAGGAGTGTACCGGCAGGCAGGAAGGTGGTCTAAAGTGTGTCTTCTTCAATGCCAGGAGCATCCGGAATAAGGTGGGTGATCTTGCAGCATGGGTTGGTACATGGGACTTCGATGTTGTGGCCATTTCGGAGACATGGATAGAGCAGGGACAGGAATGGTTGTTGCAGGTGCCTGGGTTCAGATAATTCAGTAAGCTCAGGGAAGGTGGTAAAAGAGGGGGAGGGGTGGCAGTTAGTCAAGGACAGTATTACGGTGGCAGAAAGGACGTTTGATGAGGACTCGTCTACTGAGGTAGTATGGGCTGAGGTTAGAAACAGGAAAGGAGAGGTAACCCTGTTAGGGGTTTTCTATAGGCCTCCGAAAAGCTCCAGAGATGTAGAGGAAAGGATTGCAAAGATGATTCTGGATAGGAGCGAAAGCAACAGGGTAGTTGTCATGGGGGACTTTAACTTCCCAAACATTGACTGGAAACGCTATAGTTCGAGTACTTTAGATGGGTCAGTTTTTGTCCAATGTGTGCAGGAGGGTTTCCTGACACAGTATGTAGCTAGGCCAACGAGAGGCGAGGCCATATTGGATTTGGTACTGGGTAATGAACCAGGACAGGTGTTAGATTTGGAGGTAGGTGAGCACTTTGGTGATAGTGACCACAATTCGATTATGTTTACTTTAGTGATGGAAAGGGATAGTATATACCACAGGGCAAGAGTTCTATCTTGGGAAAGGCAATTATGATGCGATGAGGCAAGACTTAGGATGCATCGGATGGAGAGGAAAACTGCAGGGGATGGGCACAATGGAAATGTGGCGCTTGTTCAAGGAACAGCTACTGCATGTCCTTGATAAGTATGTACCTGTCAGGCAGGGAGGAAGTGGTCGAGCAAGGGAACCGTGGTTTACTAAAGCAGTCGAAACGCTTGTCAAGAGGAAGAAGGAGGCTTATGTAAAGATGAGACGTGAAGGTTCAGTTAGGGTGCTCGAGAGTTACAAGTTAGCTAGGAAGGACCTAAAGAGAGAGCTAAGAAGAGCCAGGAGGGGACATGAGAAGTCTTTGGCAGGTAGGATCAAGGATAACCCTAAAGCTTTCTATAGATATGTCAGGAATAAACGAATGACTAGGGTAAGAGTAGGGCCAGTCAAGGACAGTGGGAAGTTGCGCTTGGAGTCCGAGGAGATAGGAGAGGTGCTAAATGAATATTTTTCGTCAGTATTCACACAGGAAAAAGAAAATGTTGTCGAGGAGAATACTGAGATTCAGGCTACTAGACTAGAAGGGCTTGAGGTTCAAAAGGAGGAGGTGTTAGCAGTTCTGGAAAGTGTGAAAATTGATAAGTCCCCGGATGGGATTTATTCTAGGATTCTCTGGGAAGCTAGGGAGAAGATTGCTGAGCCTTTGGCTTTGATCTTTAAGTCATCTTTGTCTACAGGAATAGTGCCAGAAGATTGGAGGATATCAAATGGTGTCCCCTTGTTCAAGAAGGGGAGTAGAGACAACCCCGGTAACTATAGACCAGTGAGTCTTACTTCTGTTGTGGGCAAAATCTTGGAAAGGTTTGTAAGAGATAGGATGTATAATCATCTGGAAAGGAATAATTTGATTAGAGATAGTCAACACGGTTTTGTGAAGGGTAGGTCGTGCCTCACAAACCTTATTGAGTTCTTTGAGAAGGTGACCAAACAGGTGGATGAGGGTAAAGCAGTTGATGTGGTGTATATGGATTTCAGTAAAGCGTTTGATAAGGTTCCCCATGGTAGGCTACTGCAGAAAATACGGAGGCATGGGATTCAGGGTGATTTAGCAGTTTGGATCAGAAATTTGCTAGCTGGAAGAAGACAAAGGGTGGTGGTTGATGGGAAATGTTCAGACTGGAGTCCAGTTACTAGTGGTGTACCACAACGATCTGTTTTGGGGCCACTGCTGTTTGTCATTTTTATAAATGACCTGGAGGAGGGCGTAGAAGGATGGGTGAGCAAATTTGCAGATGACACTAAAGTCGGTGGAGTTGTGGACAGTGCGGAAGGATGTTACAAGTTACAAAGACATAGATAAGCTGCAGTGCTGGGCTGAGAGGTGGCAAATGGAGTTTAATGCAGAAAAGTGTGATTCATTTTGGAAGGAATAACAGGAAGACAGAGTACTGGGCTAATGGTAAGATTCTTGGCAGTGTGGATGAGCAGAGAGATCTTGGTGTCCATGTACATAGATCCCTGAAAGTTGCCACCCAGGTTGAGAGGGTTGTTAAGAAGGCTTTTATTGGCAGAGGGATTGAGTTTCGGAGCCATGATGTCATGTTGCAGCTGTACAAAACTCTGGTGCGGCCGCATTTGGAGTATTGCGTGCAAATCTGGTCGCCGCATTATAGGAAGGATGTGGAAGCATTGGAAAGGGTGCAGAGGAGATTTACCAGAATGTTGCCCAGTATGGAGGGAAGATCTTATGAGGAAAGGCTGAGGGACTTGAGGCTGTTTTCCTTTGAGAGAAGAAGGTTAAGAGGTGACTTAATTGAGGCATACAAGATGATCAGAGGATTGGATAGGGTGGACAGTGAGAGCCTTCTTCCTCGGATGGTGATGTCGTACAAAGGGACATAGCTTTAAGTTGAGGGGAGATAGATATAAGACAGATGTCAGAGGTAGGTTCTTTACTCAGAGAGTAGTAAGGGCGTGGAATGCCCTGCCTGCAACAGTAGTGGACTCGCCAACACAAAGGGCATTCAAATGGTCATTGGATAGACATATGGATGATAAGGGAATAGTGTAGATAGGCTTTAGAGTGGTTTCACTTGTCGGCGCAACATTGACGGCCGATGGGCCTGTACTGCGCTGTCATGTTCTATGTTCTA
The DNA here is from genome assembly GCF_047496885.1 of Scyliorhinus torazame. Classification (NCBI taxonomy): domain Eukaryota; kingdom Metazoa; phylum Chordata; class Chondrichthyes; order Carcharhiniformes; family Scyliorhinidae; genus Scyliorhinus; species Scyliorhinus torazame. Next base: position 289,212,783 of record NC_092712.1, read on the forward strand.
TGTTTGTAGCACCGTATGTATAAATTAGTTGCTGTGTTTCCCACAGTATGACATTGAATACCCCAAAAGAACTTCTTTGATTGTAAAACACAATTTAGGATATCTGAAGGTCATGAAAACTCAGTGCCAAATAGGAGACCGATGTTGATAACCATCTGGTTTAGCATCAGACAGTGGCCAAGGAGAAAGATGGAGTTGGTGGCTGGGGATTGGGGATTGTGGCAGGGAGTGAAGACAATGGTTTGAATATTCCCAATATTTAATTGAAGGATTTTCTGCTGACCCAGTACTAAATTTCAGACAAGTAACAAGACAAACTACAGACTGAAGAGGAGTTAACGGTGAGATGGAGGGGTGGAGGCAGGTGGTGGTGGTGAGGTAGAGGGGTTGAGGGAGGCAGTGGTGAGATAGAGGGGTTGAGGTAGAGGGGTTGAGGGAGGTGGTGGTGAGGTGGAGGGGTTGAGGCCGTTGCTGGTGGTGAGGTCTAGGGGTTGGAGGGAGGCAGCGGCGAGGTGGAGGGGTTGAGATGGGCGGTGGTGAAGTCGAGGGCTTGACGGAGGCAGTGGTGAGGTAGAGGGGTTGAGGGAGGCGGTGGTGAGGTGGAGGTGTTGAGGGAGCCAGTGGTGACGTGGATAAGTTGAGGGAGGCATTGGTGAGGAAGAGGGGTTGAGGGAGGTAGTGGTGAGGTGGATGAGTTGAGGGAAGCAGTGGTGAGGTAGAGGAGTTGAGTGAGTCAGTGGTGAGGTGGATGAGTTGAGGGAGGCAGTGGTGAGGTGGATAAGTTGAGGGAGGCAGTGATGAGGTAGAAGGGTTGAGGCAGGCAGTTGTGAGGTAGTGTTTGAAGCAGGTGGTGGAGGGGTCGAGGGAGGAGGTGGTAATTCCCGATGAATGAATAAAAAATTTGAAACCTGATTGGAGGGTTTCGAACATGGGGCCTCCAGCCAGCGGCAGGAAAGGAGATGGCCGGTGAATCATATGTTTCATACGGGCTGCAACAGTATTCTGAGATGGGAGCACCCCTCAAAAATGACGCCCCTATCTCTGAGGAGCAGGACTTGTCAGAGAGATTAGGTCCTGCGCCCCCTCAGGCCCAGCAGAAGTACCAATGTGCCATTGCTAACGTCAGCGGGAAACACTCCGGAGTTTTTGGAAAGATGAATATTGATTTGAGGAGCTGACAAAAGGTTCAGTGGCAGATTAATTAAGTGAACTTCATATTCCACAGTCTTCTCTAAGGATGTGTGAGGTCAATGAATTTGTATCCATGAAAGACAAACGTAAGTATTTTTTAAATGGTAAGAAACCAGATACCATTGAGTAGAGATTTGTGTCCCCAGGTACATAAGTTGCAAAATGTTTGTGCACACGTATAAAAAGTGACTTAAAAAGGATGCTCAAATTTTAGCTTTTATATGAATGAAGGAGGATAAAGTACAACTGCAATGAACTCTGACAACTGGCTAAGTAACCTACGGTGTGGCAACCTGCTTATCCTTTGTTTATATTGTGAGTAAAATTAAACCCCACCAAAACATTAAAAACAAACCTGGCAAGAGGATGTTTTTCCAGTGAAATAGTCAGGAAATAAATCAGCCGGGGCAGCACGGTGGCGCAGTTGGTTAGCCCTGCTGCCTCACGGCGCCGAGGTCCCAGGTTCAATCCCGGCCCTGGGTCAGTGTCCGTGTGGAGTTTGCACATTCTCCCCGTGTTTGTGTGGGTTTTGTCCCCACAACCCAAAGATGTGCAGGTTCGGTGGATTGGCCACGCTAAATTGCCCCTTAATTGGAAAAGAAAAATGAATTGGGTATTCTAAATTTATTTTAAAAAAAGGAAATAAATCAGCCAGACTTGGACCTCGAGGTGAAGATCCATTTTCGGGAGACCACTCTAACATTTATGAATGTGCGGTAAAACTAGCCACCAGCAACCATTTTAGCCTTGCTAATGGTCCAGTTCATTTTAGAAGGGAGAGAGTCGTAGAGGTTTACAGCATGGAAACAGGCCCTTCGGCCCAACCTATCCATGCTGCTCAAATTTTACCGCTAAGCTAGTCCCCAATTGCCCATATCCCTCTATGCCCATCTTTCCCATAAAACTGTCTAAATGCTTCTTAAAAGGCAAAATTGTACCTGCCTCCCTCGTTCCAGACACTCACCACCCTCTGTGTGAAAAATTTGCCCATCCGGACCCTTTTGTATCTCTCCCCCTCACCTTAAACCTTTGCCCTCTAGTTTTAGATTCCCCTATCTTTGGGAAAAGATGTTGACTATCTAACTTATCTATGCCCCTCATTATTTTGCAGACCTCCATACGATCATCCCTAAGCCTCCTATGCTTTGGTGAAAAAGTCACAGTCTATCCAGCCACTCCTTACAACTTAAACCATCAAGTCCCGGTTGCATCCTAGTAAATCTTTTCTGCACTCTTTCTAGTTTAATAATATCCTTTCTGCAATAGGGTGACCAGAACTGTACACAGTACTCCAAGTGTGGCCTGATTAATGTCTTGTACAACTTCAACAAGACGTCCCAACTCCTGTATTCAATGTTCTGACCAATGAAACCAAGCATGCCAAATGCCTTCTTCACCACCCTGTCCACCTGTGAATCCACTTTCAAGGAGCTATGAACTTGTACTCCAAGATTTCTTTGTTCTAAAACACTCCTCCACACACTACAATTAACTGAGTAAGCCCTGCCCTGATTCGATCTACCAAAATGCATCACCTCACATTTATCTAAATTAAACTCCATTGATCAAGATCCCCTTGCAATTTTAAATAATCTTCTTCACTGTCCACTATGCCATCAATCTTGGTGTCATCTGCAAACTTATTAACCATGACTCCTAATAATTGATATAAATAACAGGTAACAGTGGACCCAGCACTGACCTCGAAAGCACACCGCTGCTCACAGGCCTCCAGTCTTCAAGCCAATTTTGTATACAATTGATGGAAAGCACTCAGGACCACTCTTACATTTTTTTCTACGCGACTGCGATCCGGGAGCGCTCCGAGAATCGGAGGCAGGAAGCTTTTTCAGCCAGAGCGTTGACTGTTGTGTCAGTCGAGTTGCACAATTGCGGGACTCAGAAACAAAACAAACATCCTGGAAAAGAGAGAGCCAGGAAATAAGGGGGCGGGCTGTAAAAACATGAGTTATTTATCGAGCTGGGGAGTTTTTCCAGCTGCGTGCCTTCACACGTGGAGGGCCACAGCATCGGGTCCTCGGATTCGGCGGGAGAAAGACCTACTTTTGGGAAAAGCAATTGTTCAAAATGGAAAAATAACGCAATAATATCCAAGATTGGTCAATCTGCAAATTTGTCGTTACATGTGATAAAAGGAGATTTTCGGGCACTTTTTGGAAGTGCATGGTTGAACAAAATCAAACTAAATTAATAGGAGCACTTAAAGAATTGGGATGACGCAATGAAGCAAATTGAAGGACACAATGCGGAATTCTCCGTCGGCGGGATCCTCCGCTCCACCGGCAGCGCACCCACGCCCACACGTTTCCTGATGGCAAGGGGTGGCTGCAATGGGAAATCCCATTGGCCGTCTGATGGAATGGAGGACCCCGCTGCCAACGCGGATGCGCCACGCAGGAAAGTTCAGCTGGCAGACTGGAGAATCCCACCCACAATCCTCACATCAAGAGAGAGAAGTGTGAATTTTTCCAATCATCAATAAGCTATCTTGGCCGTGTAATTGATAAGGACAGGCATTATATTAGCCTTTTTGATCATTTTCTGTACTTGTTTGTGATATTTTGAAGGTTAATGCACCTGAACCCTTGAATCTCTTTGGACATCCACTGACTTAACCTCTTCCCATTTAGAAAGTACTCTGTTATATCCTTTTTTGGCCCAAAATAGATAACCTCACACTTGCTTGCATTGAATTCCATCTACCGCAATTCTGCCCATTCACCTAGCCTGTCAATAACTCCTTGCAATTTTATACTATCATCTAGACTGTCTACAATGCCACCTAACTTTGTATCATCAGCAAATTTGAATATATGACTTTCTATGTCAGCACCCAAGTCATTAATGAATAATGTGAATACGTGAAGCCCTAACACAGATCCCTGAGGTACACCACTCGTCGCATCCTGCCAATTAGAATACTTACCCATTATACCCACTCAGTCACCTGCCACCCAACCAATTTTCTAATCAGCGACCGACCGCGTTGCACCTGGCACGGATCTGGGCACGCTGGGTGAATAGTGAGAGAGGGCAAAATCGAGATGCGCACTGGGCGCAAACCGTTTTGCGATTCACCTGGCCCGCTCCCGACGAGTTCCAGATTTCGCCCAAAATGGCGAGAATATCATTAAGCCTAATTTGAATTCATTTCAATCTCATTAACGAGATTGAAGTAGGTTGCAGCAGCCTCCCGGGAGTTACCCGACTCCCCAGCGAGATGTCACGCAGGTGTCGTTTAGCACTCTGTTACAAGAATGTGAAGCTAGTGCAATCGCTACTGAGGGGAACTGAGGAGGTGAGAAGCCCTTTCATTTAGTGGTAGGCAGCTCAAGGCACCGGAGCTGCTACTCAGGATTGAGGGAGGAAGGGGGCCTTCAGACAGGTTGGGCTTAGTCAGGGGTCTGGAAGAGTCGGGGTGGGGATCGTTCCAGGGCCAGGGTGGGGGTGAGAGGCTTTGCATCTGTTGGGCCTTCATGCCATCGTTAAATATTGTTGAGGCCCATAACAGAGTAACCATAGCTGTAGCCTGTCTGTCCTACCAAATTCTCCCAGGACAGAGCCATTCTGTGGCTTCTGTCCTGAAATTCAATTTCACTCCCTTTGACTGTGAGTAGCCTCAAGCTTCACAGCTGAAGGCAATTTAAATGAGGAATTAGCCTTGTTGGTTGTGATATCACTTCAAGCTCCTCAACTCTGAAGTACCTACTCGAAGATAGAGTTGCCATGTCTCACAGGATGATAAGTGCACTCATTGTCCAGCAATCTTTGAAGCTTAAACAGTGTGCCAGTACTCTGGGAGCATCAGCACCATAGAGGCAGCTGCCAACAATCAAACACCAAAGGGCAGGTCTTAACCACTGAGGATCCCCTCGAGGCCAAAGGGTCAGTGTCTGGATGAGTGGAGGGCAGATGACCACAGCCACCCTAATGTTTCCAGCAGAAGTCTGGCGTCTATAGGCTCCTGATCTGGTCAGAGGTGAGTGTGCGGAGTGAGGTTTTCCAGCACAACTGGCTTACTGGATGGCACTCTGACAGAAGGCAGAAGAGTTGTGGTAAGGGCGGGGAGGCCTGGGGAATCTGAGATCCTGGGATGGAAGCCCTAACTGATTGTCAGTGTCTCTCCTTCTCCAATTCCTTCCAGGAAGAAAAATGTTTGCTGATGGCAGCACAGTGGTTAGCACTCCAGCTTCACAGCACTAGAGACCTAGCTTCAATTCCAACCTCGGGTGACTGTGTGGGGTTTGCATGTTCTCCCCGTGTCTGCATGCTTTCTTCCGGGTGTTCCCTTTTCTTCCTATAGTCCAAAGATGTGCACATTAGGTGGATTGGCCATTCTAAACTGTCCCTAGTGTTCAAAGGTTGGGTGGGTTGGGTTGCGGGGATAGAACAAGGGATTGGGCCTGGGTAGGGTGTTCTTTCGGAGGGTAGGTGCAGACTGGATGGCCTCGTTCTGCACTGTATGGATTCTATGATTATATGTGGATCCGGCAGAGCCTGCCCTCGCTGTGCTTGTGCCGAGGCAGGCAGACGCGGTCGCTGGCCTCGGGAAGGCCACCGATAGCCCAAGGTATACTGACGTTGTTGGTCCTTCCATGAGCTGACAGACAGCATATGCCACAGAGGGTTCCGTCTCAACAGAGGGACAGTGCATCACCTGTGCCATGTCTTCGCGATCATGGCACCCCATGGAGGAGGACACACGCTCCCAGTGGCCGTAAAGATCACTGCAGCACTAAATCTTTCCACCACTGGGCAATTCCACGGCTCGAGTGGCAGCCTGTGTGGCATCTCCCAATTGTCAGCAGCCCACAAGTGCATCCAGTAGGTGACCAATGCTCCATGTGCCCGGGGATCAGATGATACCACCTTCATCCTGGATCAGGCCCACCAATATGCCCTGGGCTGCAGGATTTGCTGCCATCGCCGAGATGCCCAGGTCAAGAGGGCAATCGATGGCACACATGTCGCCCTACAATCATGGGGCATCAACGAGTGCCCTATATTGACAGGTATGGGGTCCCAATCCCTGAATGTTCAAATCGTGTGCGACCACCACCTCTGAATCAGTGTATGCCCGCTACACTGAGAGTGTGCATGTCAGCTTCATCCTGGGGCACTTGGAGATCCCTGGTATCTTTGAGAACCACCCCAGGGTAGCCGGTTGGCTCCTGGGGGACAAGAGATACCCGCTGAGGACCTGGCTGATGGCTCCAGTGCGGAAGCCTGTGAACAAGGCAGAGAACTGATGCATGAGGTCCACGTTGCTCCCAGTGCTGTCAATGAGCAGTGCATCGGACTGCTCAAAATGTGGTTCCAATGCCTGGACCACTCTGGCAGTGCCCTGCAATGTACCCTCAAAAGGGTCTCCCGCTTTGTGGGGGTCTGCTGTGCCCTCCACAATCAGGCACAGCAGTGGGGTGACATGCTGGAGGATGAGGAGGAGGAGGTAGAGAGATATGAGGCCTCATCTGAGGAGGAGGCAGATCAGGAGGGGCTGGAGGATAAGATGAAAGAGGAGTTGGAGGATGGAGGAGAAACTGCGATGAGGGTCCAACATGCCAGGAGGACCAGGGAAGCCATCATCCCATCAGCTTAACACCACCCTGCCATTCACCACCCCTCCTATTCACCCTCCCATTCCCACCCTAAACCTCTCCCCCCATCAGAACGCCTCCTCCAAGGGTTTGTTTCCCCCCTCCAAGGTTCTCTGCAACATCACTCCAGGGTGATTGGCCTGTGTTGACACTGTCAGCGGGTCACTATACAAGGAGATAAGTGATGGTCACTTGCTGTGGGAAGGCCAGGTGCTCCTCAGGATCTCATTAAGTCTGAATTCTGTCTTTCTGCTCACAGGGCGCTCATACCCATACCCGGGATGGAGGAGTCTGCATAGAGGATGATCTTCGATCAGTGCGCTGAGGGGGGGGCTGCAGGGAGGCCGGGGGGGGGGGGGGGGGGAGGGGGGAGGGGGGAGGGGGGGGAGATTAAAGTGACAGGCGCTTCACATGTATCAGGTATGAATTTTTTAATAGTGAACATTTTAATGTGCTAGATTTCCATTCCCCCTAGTGACCACAGATAGTGACCACATCAGTGCTCGCTCAGTGCTCCTCACTCTTCTTGATCTTTCGTGGTCTCCTGCTCCATCTAGGTGCGTCCCCAGGCTGCCCATCAGAGGTGGAAGCACTCTGCTGCTTTCTGTGCCCTGTAGCCTTCGATGCCCTTGACCGACGTCTTCTGGAGGCCCTGGAGCCGGGGAGCTGACTTGCCAGTGTCACAGGTGACCCTATAGCACAGAGGGGCAGCTGAAGTGAGCTCCAGCAACTTCTGAGTCACTTGGCTCTGGCAGGCCTGGAGGCTCCTCATTGACTGCACCACAGTGTTGACACACTCAGTGATGGTCCTCAGAGACTGGGCCACGATTTGGATTGCCTTGGCAATCTTCACCTGTGTCTGGAACATGTCTCTCATCGACTGCGACATGATGTCGAGGCCCTCAGCCATGATCGTCACCGACAGAGCCATGCCTTGGACACCACCACTAAAGGTGCATGCCTTGGACACCACCACTAAAGGTGCAGAGGTCATACTCCAGGTTTTCCACTGTGGTCGCCATCCAAGCAGTGTTGGCTTGGATGCCTAGCATTGCCGGGACCATCTCCTGCACCTGAAGGCTTTGGGATTCCCCACTTGGTCTTGCAGTCGCCAACACCCGCTCCTGAATTTCATTGTTCTGGCCTATTGTAGCGATAAGACCCTATTGGTGCTAAACTGGCTGATTGCAGGCATGATGGGAAGGTTTTGGTCAACTTGCCTTCTGACCATTGACCTAGTTAAAGTCTGCAATGCTCCCATGGAAAGATTGCGAAATCTTGAGTTGGCACCTTGAACCACAATGTCTGAAGAATGGATCTGTGGCTAGAAGGACGGCGTCATTCGCCAGTTCAAAGTAGGACGAAGTTGACCTGTCTTGGACATGGGTCAGAAAGATTATATGAATCACGCATCGAAGATTCTGCATCAGCGACGACCTAGGGTCAACAGACGCGAAGGGAGTGATCCTAAGTGAAGGATTAGAGAACAGAACAGATCTCCGAGAAGAATTTGGCCAATTCAGTTCAAAGGGGTAAGGTCTACTTATGTCTGAAGCTGTGAGTCTTGAGACATATTGTGATTAGTTGTATAGCTTAAGATTTGAATACATTGTGGTCAGGATCCTCCGTTAGCCCACGGCGAAATCGGGAAAGACGGTTGGGTTAAGAATGCCAGAGGACTGGAGGACAGCAAATGTGGTCCCTTTGTTCAAAAAGGGGAGCAGAGACAACCCCGGCAACTATAGACCGGTGAGCCTCACGTCTGTAGTGGGTAAAGTCTTGGAGGGGATTATAAGAGACAAGATTTATAATCATCTAGATAGGAATAATATGATCAGGGATAGTCAGCATGGCTTTGTGAAGGGTAGGTCATGCCTCACAAACCTTATTGAGTTCTTTGAGAAGGTGACTGAACAGGTAGACGAGGGTAGAGCAGTTGATGTGGTGTATATGGATTTCAGCAAAGCGTTTGATAAGGTTCCCCACGGTAGGCTATTGCAAAAAATACGGAGGCTGGGGATTGAGGGTGATTTAGAGATGTGGATCAGAAATTGGCTAGCTGAAAGAAGACAGAGGGTGGTGGTTGATGGGAAATGTTCAGAATGGAGTACAGTCACAAGTGGAGTACCACAAGGATCTGTTCTGGGGCCGTTGCTGTTTGTCATTTTTATCAATGACCTAGAGGAAGGCGCAGAAGGGTGGGTGAGTAAATTTGCAGACGATACTAAAGTCGGTGGTGTTGTCGATAGTGTGGAAGGATGTAGCAGGTTACAGAGGGATATAGATAAGCTGCAGAGCTGGGCTGTGAGGTGGCAAATGGAGTTTAATGTAGAGAAGTGTGAGGTGATTCACTTTGGAAGGAATAACAGGAACGCGGAATATTTGGCTAATGGTAAAGTTCTTGAAAGTGTGGATGAGCAGAGGGATCTAGGTGTCCATGTACATAGATCCCTGAAAGTTGCCACCCAGGTTGATAGGGTTGTGAAGAAGGCCTATGGAGTGTTGGCCTTTATTGGTAGAGGGATTGAGTTCCGGAGTCGGGAGGTCATGTTGCAGCTGTACAGAACTCTGGTACGGCCGCATTTGGAGTATTGCGTACAGTTCTGGTCACCGCATTATAGGAAGGACGTGGAGGCTTTGGAGCGGGTGCAGAGGAGATTTACCAGGATGTTGCCTGGTATGGAGGGAAAATCTTATGAGGAAAGGCTGATGGACTTGAGGTTGTTTTCGTTGGAGAGAAGAAGGTTAAGAGGAGACTTAATAGAGGCATACAAAATGATCAGGGGGTTAGATAGGGTGGACAGTGAGAGCCTTCTCCCGCGGATGGAAATGGCTGGCACGAGGGGACATAGCTTTAAACTGAGGGGTAATAGATATAGGACAGAGGTCAGAGGTAGGTTCTTTACGCAAAGAGTAGTGAGGCCGTGGAATGCCCTACCTGCTACAGTAGTGAACTCGCCAACATTGAGGGCATTTAAAAGTTTATTGGATAAACATATGGATGATAATGGCATAGTGTAGGTTAGATGGCTTTTGTTTCGGTGCAACATCGTGGGCCGAAGGGCCTGTACTGCGCTGTATTGTTCTATGTTCTATGTTCTATGTAATCGGTTCTGATGCCGAGATCACGGCCGGCGTCGATTTGACGCCAAATCGCAATGCTCCAGCACCTCAAAAACGGAGTCAATTCATTTCACTCCACATGTACAGTAGGCACCGTTTGCATATCATTAGCGGGCCCAATCGGGCACTCTCCAGAGCCTCTGTGATTCTCCGCCTCCAATGGACCGAGTTCCCGATGGCGTGCTACACTTGTGCTTTTAAAAATCCTGAAACCAACGTGACGGCTGCTGAGGGAGAGAGGGGGATAGGGAAGGTGTCCAACATCGCCATAGTTTGTTGACAGTTGTGCCGCTGGCTGGGGGGCTTCTGCCAGGGCTGGGGGGGGAGTAGTGGGGGTGGCAAGGAGGTGGGCTGTGTGGACGGGTAGGGAACGCCATTACCGCAGCCGGCAAGGACGCCATGCAGCTGCGCACACCACTAAAAGCCCACTTTGAACCTGGGGCCAAGGGTCAGAAGGTTGTCCCCCCAGGGCACCCTCCTGGGTAACCTCTGGTCCCAGGTGACCCATCAGCTGTGTGGGCGTGCTCCAGCACAACCAGTGCCATCTGAAAATCGGTTCTGATTTTTCAGTGGAATCGAGTGTTGACACCTGGGGAGGGGTTTTCTGATTGCCGATGCCAAAATCGTGTTCGGCGATTGGCCAGAGAATCCGTCCCCTCAATAAACGGTGTAATCGCTGAGTGCACCGCACTTGGGTAGCCGCCGCACCACGTAAAGCCCCGGCTTCACCTGCAGATACGGGTGGAGAATTGGCGGGTCTGTGGCTGCGCATACGCACGGCTATGGCCTACGGCGGCCGTGCAGTACAACATGGCGTCAGCCGCGCACGAACCCGGCCTGCCGGATAGTGCCCCTCTGTAACCCCCCTCGCCACTCCCGGACTACTCCCCACCAGTGCCCCCAGCCGCCGCCGAAACCACCCCCCCCCGGCCAGTGGAACGGCTCCCCCCACCACCACCAGCTGTGGCGGCGCTGGGCACAGTCCTCGGCCGCCACGCAAGGTCCCAAAAACTGTGAGCACACGCGACCGATGCCTCGGGAAGTTGGCCCATCGGGGGCGGAGCATCGAGGGAGGGCCTGGTGGGGGTCCTGAGGCCGTCCAAATGGTGTGCGGCGTATGCAGTGATTACGCTGTTTTTGAGGAGGCAGAGAGTCCGAAAAATGGCGCCGCCCCCAATTTCGGCAGAAAAACGGATCCTCTGGTGAACTGCCGAATGCGATTTTAGCATCGGCAATCGGAGAATCCAGCCCCAGATTTCCCCAGCCGTTCTCCCAGGCAGGATTCTCCATTCCCACTGATGGTGCGCTGTTGCCGTAGGTTTCCCGGCAGCATGGAGTGGATTCAATGGGAAATCCCATTGACAGTGGCAGGACCAGAAGATCCCGTCGCCACGTTCCGCTTCCGTGAAACACGCGGCGGGGAGGCCGGAGAATCCCGCCCTAGGTCTCCTCTTCCCTTGCTCACATAAGCCTCACTGTGACAATATGGACAATATATTAATAAAATGGTGCTGCACAACTATAATGTAATCAAAGCAAATGACTATGATACTTAGACATTGCTGAGACTTTGGTGCATCATTTTAAATCTTGACAGCTGTCTGTCATAATATACATCTATATACATAATGGAGTGCAGACAGGCAGTGATTGACACACAGGATGACCAGTAAGCACACAGAACAGAGCAGCCAATCACCAGACAGGACACGACCACTATAAAGCCAGAGGGCACCAGTTTTCCCACTCTCTCGGGACCCAGCCTCGTGGACAGTCAGAGTTAGTGAGCTGGCCAGTGCAAACACCATGTGGTAGCTAGTAAGTCTGGTTAGGCTAGTGTCAGGTCTCCAGTCAAGTCAGCATAGTGTCAACCCACAGTTGAACATGTATAATAGTTTAGATGTTAAATAAAATCGTGTTGCATCTTATCAAGTGTTGGAGGTCTGTCTCTCGCTACACTGCATCAAGTGCAGTCCACATCGACCCAGCCTACCCAAAACATCATGGTACCAGTGAGCGATGCTGAAAATTGACGGACCTACCTTGAGTGAATCAGTGTTGACCAGCAAACAGCCATCCGGTGACATGGAAAACGTTCGCCCTCCTCCACAGCTCCGCGTCGCCGGCAACCTCGGTGCAAATTGGAAGATCTTCAAACAAAAGTTCCAAATCTATCTGGAAGCTACCGACCTCGAGGCCGCATCGGACGCCAGGAAGATCGCACTATTCCTCTCCACAGCCGGGGACCACGCCATCCACATCGACAACTCCCTTACATTCGCTGAAGGCGAAGACAAGACAAAATTTAAAACAGTCCGACTGAGGTTCGACAGCCACTGCGACATTGAGGTGAATGAGAGCTTTGAACATTACGTTTTCCAGCAGAGGCTTCAGGGTAAGGATGAGCCTTTTCAATCCTTTCTGACCCATCTCCGCATCCTCGTGCAGTCAAGTAACTATGACTCAACGGCTGATTCCATGATCCGGGATCAGATCGTTTTCGGGGTCCACTCCGATTCCCTTCATCAGCAGCTCCTGAAAATCAAGCAGCTCACCCTCACGATCGCTATCGAAACGTGCGTTCTCCATGAACTTGCTAACAATCGGTACTCCCACATCAGGGCGGCAGAAACGGCAATGCTAACCTCCCACGAGGCGGAACGGGTGCAGGCCATCGCACAAATGCAGGGCCTAAGTATCGACGAGAGTGGCTATTCCGCGCGCTTTTCCCGGGCACCTGCGCGTACACGCCACGACTGAGGGGACGGCGAGACCGACGACCAGACTGCGCAAGGAACACGCTGACGTTGGCGTCATGACGTGTCCGAATTGTGGCTCCGCCTATTTAAAGCGGCAATGTCTGGCAAAATCACGACGGTGTCTACAGTGTGGCAAGCCTGGCCACTCGCATCCCTTTGCAAATCTGCTCCACGGCCCAGCATCCAGTGATCCCAGCCGCGGCGCAGAAGTGTCCATTCAATACAGCAGGCCGTGCCAGACTCCGACCCCGACAGCCCAACAGATCCAGATGCTGCATGCCTCAAATCTCCATACCGGGTGGGCATCATTACGAAGCATGCGCTGCCTTCCTCCAAGACAGCGAAGCACCTCCCGATCCTCAGCGTGGATCCCGACAACGAGTGGTATGCTGTCTGCACAGTCAACAAGGCTCGCATCCGGTTCAAACCTCATCTTCAAATCCGACACCATCCGCGTCAGACCAAGCATTCTTCCACCGGCCTGCAAGCTCCTTGACTACAATGGCAATGCCATAGCTGCCAGTGGCTCATACCAACTCGGGAGTTTCCAATAAGTCATTTAAAGCGACACTGCGATTTGAGATTGAGGGACCTGACAGAGCATCCCTGCTCGGTGCTCGGGCCTGCAAACTCCTGAACTTGGTTCAGCGAGTCCACACCATGTCATCCTCACAGGCGACGGCCTCACCTGATGAGAACTTCCAGGCTGAAATTGATGACATCATCACGCAGTACCACAGCGTGTTCGACGGAATGGGCACACTCCCATACCGATACTAAATCCTGCTCAAACCGAATGCCACCCCTGTGATCCACGCACCACGTCGGGTGCCGGCACCCCTCAAGGATCGCCTCAAGCAGCAGTTACAGGGTCTCCAGGACCAGGGCATCATATCAAGGGTCACAGAACCCACGGACTGGGTCAGCTCCATGGTCTGCGTCAAGAAGCCATCAGGGGAGCTTCGAATCTGCATCGACCCCAAGGATTTAAACCGCAACATCATGAGGGAACATTACCCGATACCAAAACGAGAAGAGTTGACCAGCGAGATGGCTCATGCCAAACTCTTTACGAAGCTGGACTCCTCCAAGGGATTCTGGCAAATACAGCTGGATGCATCCAGTCACAAGCTGTGCACATTCAATACCCTGTTCGGTCGCTACTGCTACAACCGGATGCCTTTTGGCATCATCTCTGCCTCAGAGGTATTTCACCGCATCATGGAACAGATGGAGGGTATCGAGGGGGTGCACATGTTTGTTGACGATGTCATAATCTGGTCCACAACTCCTCAAGAACACATCGATCGCCTCAAGCAGGTATTCCACAGAATCCATGAGCATGGCCTCCGACTCAACAGAGCCAAGTGCTCGTTCGGTCAATCAGAAATCAAATTCCTTGGTGACCACATCTCGCAGCAAGGCGTGAGGCCAGATGCTGACAAGGTCTCGGCGATCAACGCCATGAAGACCCCAGAGGACAAGAAGGTGGTCCTCCGCTTTCTAGGGATGGTCAACTTCCTCGGGAAGTTCATTCCCAACATGGCGGCACACAACACTAGCCCTCCGCCATCTCGTCAAAAAGTCGACGGAAGTCCAGTGGCTGCCCACTCATGAGAACGAATGGCGTGAGCTCAGGGCAAAACTCACCACAGCCCTGGTTCTGGTGTTCTTCGACCCTACCAAAGAGACCAAAATATCCACTGACGCGAGCCAGGACGATATTGGGGCGGTGCTCCTCCAGCAGGATGACTCCTCCGCATGGGCCCCAGTTGCGTATACCTCCAGAGCCATGACGGCCACTGAGCAACGGTACGCTCAGATTGAAAAGGAATGCCTGGGCCTCCTAACGGGAATCGACAAATTTCATGACAATGTGTATGGCCTCCCAAAATTCATGGTTGAATCGGACCACAGGCCATTAGTCCACATAATCCAGAAGGATTTGAATGACATGACACCTCGGGAACAACAAATCATTCTCAAGCTACGCCGCTATGATTTTGAACTTGTCTACACGCCAGGCAAAGAATGCTGCTCTTTTATTTGCAATGCTCTTTCCAGGTCTATCACCACACCATGTGAACAAACTGACTTTGTCTGCCAAATCGATGCGCAGGTGCAATTGTGTGCCTCCAACCTTCCGGCCACTGATGAGAGGGTCATCCAAATTCGTGAGGAAACGGCCAAGGATCCTCTGCTACAGCGTGTGATGCAGCACCTCACGAATGGCTGGCAGAAGGGACAGTGTCCCCAGTTTTACAACATCAAGATCGACCTGATGGTGGTGGAATGCATCCTCATGAAGCTCGATGGGATTGTGATTCCGCAGAGCATGCGAGCTATGGTGCTCGGCCAACTCCATGAGGGTCACCTGGGGGTCGAGAAATGTCGACTCAGAGCTCAAGAAGCAGTCTATTTGCCGGGCATCAGCCAGGACGTTGCCAAGACTGTCCTCAACTGCCCCACATGTCAGAAGTTTCAGCCAGCTCAACCCAAAGAAACTCTGCAGCAACATGAGATAGTGACCTCCCCATGGTCCAAAGTCAGTGTCGGCCTTTTCCACGCCAAGGGGCGTGACTGTGTCCTCCTGGTCGACTACTTCTCCAATTACCCTGAAGTGATGAAACTGTCCGACCTCACGTCGAAGGCGGTGATTAAAGCATGCAAAGAAACGTTTGCCAGGCATGGGATACCGCTCACGGTGATGAGTGACAACGGTCCCTGTTTTTACAGCCAGGAATGGTCTGATTTTGCCCCCCTATACAACTTTCGTCACGTAACCTCCAGCCCCCACTACCCGCAGTCAAACGGGAAGGCCAAAAAAGGGGTCCATATCGTCAAGAGATTACTATGCAAGGCTGCAGACTCAGGCTCCGACTTCAACCTGGCGCTGCTGGCATACAGAACATCCCCGCTGTCCACTGGGTTGTCTCCCACGTAGATGCTCATGATCCGCACTCTGCGAACCATGGTTCCAGCCATCCATGTTCCAGACCTTGACCACCTCACGGTCATACAAAAGATGCAGAAGTCTCGGGCCCAACAGAAATCAGCATACGACGCTCATGCCACGGATCTCCCCAAGCTGGTCCCAATTGATCGTGTTCGTGTGCAGTTGCCTGACGGCGGCTGGTCCGCCACAGCTGTGGTGGTCAAGCAAGTGGCCCCGAGATCGTTCCTCGTCCGCATGGCTGATGGCTCCTTCCTACGACGCAACAGACGGGCGCTGCACAGAGTTCCACGCCCGCCACCTAACTATGATGTCCCACCTCATACAATGCTTCCTCCAGACGTGCCCTACCACGAGGCCATCGATCTACCTGCAATCCTGCCGACCTCTGCAACCACGGCATTGGCGGCAGTCCCGCCTATCCAAGTGCAGGCGGCCCCTGATCCACCCTTGAGGCGGTCAACCAGAATTCGTCGCCCACCACAGAGACTGAACTTATAGACTGAACTTATGCACAACTGTGTTACCTAATCGTTTTGACCTCTGTAAATATTGTTTTTTACCATTTCATCTGCCCTATATCTGCACTAGCGACACCCTCCTGTGTACATAAGGTCATTTTAGCACATTCTGTATATAGTCACGCACATATACACATCCACACGCACATGCACCTTAATATTTATTATCTCAACACACACAATACAAAAAAAAAGGGGAAGATGTCATAATATACATCTATGTATATAATGGAGTGCAGACAGGCAGTGATTGACACACAGGATGACCAGTAAGCACACAGATCAGAGCAGCCAATCACCAGACAGGACACGACCACTATAAAGCCAGAGGGCACCAGTTTTCCCACTCTCTCAGGACCCAGCCTCGTGGACAGTCAGAGTTAGTGAGCTGGCCAGTGCAAACACCATGTGGTAGCTAGTAAGTCTGGTTAGGCTAGTATCTGGTCTCCAGTCAAGTCAGCATAGTGTCAACCCACAGTTGAACATGTATAATAGTTTAGATGTTAAATAAAATTGTGTTGCATCTTATCAAGTGTTGGAGGTCTGTCTCTCGCTACACTGCATCAAGTGCAGTTCACCTCGACCCAGCCTACCCAACACATCACTGTCGAATGCTCTCTCCACAGCTTTTGGTTTACAAAATACACTCTAACATTTTTACCAGCTTTTCCCACACTTTGTATTGAAATGTTGGCTCTGTAACCATGTTGGATTGAATACCAGAATGTCCTTCCTTTGCTTCAGCTGTGAATACACAGGGGAATGAAACATAAACATCCAGAGGTCTCAAAATGCTCTTTGCATGTTTTAAAAGCCGAGTTTGGGATTAATGTGACATCTCTTTGCAGAAAATGGAAACATTATTATTTATTATCATCAATTTCAATTTAAATTCTGGCACTCATTATTGAAGATGAAGCCAGTCGTACAGTCGAGAAGCCTATAGAACAAATCTAAACTGATTATCAGTTTTACAGCACCAATATGTCTCATTATATATGAGCTGCACAGGCAGCTAATTGTTTGCAAACATATTCCTAATAGAGATTTTGGATTAATGCATAATGGAAATTTTGGCTTCATCCCCAATGCTGTTAAGACACAACCAGGCTGCCTTTTCACATCAGGTTCAGCAGGATTTCTGGCACAACTCAGTTCATTAGAGTGTAGCAACAGGCTAGCAAAACAATATCACAAGGCTCAACACTGATTAAAGCAACAAAGCAAGGCCTACATTAAATAAAACTAATATCTAGTACTGCGTCTCGCTGCAATAATAACGGACAAGAGAAACAGTGTCAAGCATTACACTCGTTAAGATATATTATCGACAAGCAAGTTCAATCGGGGCTGGTTCAGCACAGGGCTAAATTGCTGGCTTTGAAAGCAAACCAAGATAGGCCAGCAGCATGGTTCAATTCCCGTACCAGCCTCCCCGAACAGGCGCCGGAATGTGGCGACGAGGGGCTTTTCATTTGAAGCCAACTTGTGACAATAAGAGATTTTCATTACATTTCATTTTCAATATAGCATTACAGCCAGAAAGAAAATAATGGAGGCTTTTGGTTTTTGATTCAGATTGATCCAGACAACCATCTCAGCCTTCAGCCGATACTGTTTGAAGTGGACAAAGGCTGTTTTGCGCACTATGTCATCTCAAAACAAAAATCAGCCAGAGTGTTACTTAATGCGACTGTCCAAGACATCATTTTACTTTCCAGGTACAATAATTGCCCAGTGATAAATTGAAAGATTAATAGAGGAAGTGAAAATGTGAAGCCAAAACAGATCATGGTGGAAATAGAGAGGAAGTATGGATTCTCTGCTCTCCCAGCCACATGCTTCTCGGCGACCCGTCATTCACTGCCGGTGGGATTTTCTCTTCCCACCAGTGGGATTTCCCATTGAAGCCATCCCATGCTGCCTGGGAACCCGTGGGTGGGAGTGGGCTGCCAGCGGGAAAAAAGAATCCCAACGGTCAGTAAATCAATATGAAGGCAGGTTGTTGTGTTTGTTTATACATAATTAAATAAACAATGGTTTACATGTCGCAGGGTGCCTCATAAAGCATAAGCAGTGAAGAGAGCATTGGACAGCTGTCAAATTTTAAAATAATGCACCAAAGTACAACAGCAATGTCAGAGTGCAGAATCATCTGCTTAGCTGTGCAGCACTATAATAAACTATTGTTTTATTCATATATTGTCCATTTGTCACATTGAGGTTTATGAGAGTAAGGGGAGAGGAGACTTTGTCATTCAGAATTCCTCATTAGGATAATCAAATTAGGCACAGGGAATAAGGTGTAGAAGGTCCTAAAGGACTCAGATAAGTCCTCCTTGGGTTCGGGGGAAGGGGGGTTTGAATCTCGGCCCTGGAGGTTGGTTTGGAACAGGCCTGGTCTGAGCTTCCGGGGACGGGGACGGGGATGTTTGGTGTGGGCCTGGAGTGGGTCTTCGGTCCTGGGTCTGGGAGTGTGTTGGATGCGGATCTTGTGTGAGCCTCCGTTCTCAGGTCTGAGGGGATATTGAGCACAGATCTGATGTGGGCCTCCGGTCTTGGGGCTGGGGAGCGGGGTGGGAACGGGTGTTGGGCATGAACCTGGGGGGGGGGGGGGGGGAGCGGACATTAGTGTGGCATCTTGCGGGGAGGGTTGGTGTGACATCTGGGGGGGGGGGCATTAATGTTGCCTCCTGCAATTCAGGGCACCTTTGCAGGAATGTTAGCTCTGGCTGCTGAGAGGGAATGGCAATTCTAGTTGCTCAAAGTGAGTTGGCGGGGGCAGCTCCTGTGTCAGCACAGGGGCGAAGGTGATGTTCCTAGGTGGGAGGTGAGAGCCATTTCTGGGTGGCTGGCTATTGTGGGGGACATTTGGCAGGGGGTTATGCTTTGTTCTATAAGTGGACAAGGATGCTGAGGCTGAGGGGGCAACAATGCCACAAACCTGGGTCACCCACCCTCAGGCTGCAATCCACAGCTGTAGGCCCTGCCACTGGTCCACTGGTCCAGGAAGCTTAACCACCTGGGCCGTGGGTGGTTGGGTGTACAACTCTGGGGAGCTGGGGGCTTGATGCACTATCAATTACCACAAAGACGAGAGTAGTGGAATAATCAAGGCTTTATTGAGCAAAGATGTTGTGCCTCCTGTAGCTGGAACCAGAATGGCTGCAGCACCGGCGAGCACACACATTTATACGCCGCCTACTGGGCGGAGCCAACAGGCAGTGATTTACCCATTTACCTCTGGTATACGTGTCTTACCGTAATACATATAATACTGCTAGTGGTGACTACCACATTCACCCCCTGTTTTAAAAAAAAGAGTCCGGCGGGGGTGGTGGAAAAAATTTCAAGTTCAGTCTGTCGGGGGCCTTAACCCTCCTCTGCGATCGCCTCAGTCCTGGTGGTGATGTGCGCAGCGACTTGGTCACCTGTGACTCCGGGAGCGTGTTGTCCTCGTCTTAGTCACCCCTGAGTGGAACCACTGGGAGGACGGATCCTCCTGGGGTGGGGACTGCGGTGAGGTTCGCTGGGGGGAGGGATGAGTGGCGGCGCAGGGGTGAATGAGGCAACCGGGGGGGGGGGCGGTGTTGGGATGGGGGCCGTGGGTGGGGATCCAGCAGGTCCAAGGTCCCAGAGGGAGACTGTGTCCTGGCGCCCGCCGGGGTGTGCCGTGTAGGCGTACTGTGGGTTCGCGTGTAGGAGGTGGATCCTTTCGACTAAGGGGTCCGACTTATGGGTCCGCACATGCTTGCGAAGGAGGGCGGGTCGTCCTGTTCGAGGCGATGCCCTTGCTGAGCAGGAACTGATGCAGCTCATCACTCATAAAAGATGATCCCCGATCGCTGTGGACATAGATGGGGGAAACCAAACAGTGTGAAGATGCTGTGGAGGGCTTTAATGACCGTGGCAGAAGTCATATCAGGGCATGGGATAGCGAAAGGGAACCGGGAGTACTCGTCGGTCACATTCAGAAAGTACGTGTTGCTGTCGGTGGATGGGAGGTATCATGTGAGAGTACCTTTTAAGAAATGGGTGTTTAAGAAATGTACCCTTAAGAAATGGAGCTGCTCATGTTACTGGAGTGATGTCAGAGTGTAGGTGGAGCTGAGCTCCACTTCTGCTTTCTTAGTTTCAGTTTGAGGAAAAGCTTGGGTGTGTCTGTGAGCTGCAGTGCTGTTGATCTCTGCTATCCAAAAACTACATATGATTCATTTGGTGAATTCAGAAGAAGTATAATTGTTTTCAGTCTTGAATGCAAACATTGATGTGCTCCTGTTTGGAGGTATGTTAAGTCTTTTGGATGATAAAAGAACAGCATACAGATTACTTAGTGTTGTAGTCTTTGGGGTTGTATTTGAATTAATGGCTGCTAAGATGTTCACTGTTTGTTTTAGAAGCATTAACTTGAGTTCATAGAATAAACATTGTCTTGTTTTAAAAAATGCTCGTCCATTTCGGTTGTACCATACCTGTGGAGTGAGCAGTGTGCTCCCCATACCACAATCTATTAAAAGTTGTGGGTCAGGTGAACTCCATGATACACTTTGGAATTCTCTAAACCCTGACCCATAACAGAGGGGCCCTTTGAAGTCCATGCTGAGGCGTTCAAAGGGGCGGGAGGCCTTCACCAGGTGTGCTCGATCTGGCCGGTAGAAGTGCGGCTTGCACTCCGCGTAGACCTGGCAGTCTCTGGTGACAGTCCTGACCTCCTCAATGGAGTAGGGCAGGTTGCGGGCCTTGATGAAATGGAGGAACCGGGTGACCCCTGGGTGGCAGAGGTCATAGTGGAGCGCTCGGAGTCGGTCCACTTGTGCGCTGGCACATGTACCTCGGGATAGGGCATCACGGGGTTCATTGTGCTTCCCCGGGCGAGACAAAATCTCGTAATTAACCTCCACCTCAAGATCTTATCGTTTTTGATCTTGCCCCACTGTGTGTTATTGAACACAAAGGCAACCAACCGTTGGTCAGTGAGGAGAGTGAATCTCCTGCCAGCCAGGTAATGCCTCCAATGTCGCACAGCTTCCACAATGGCTTGGGCCTCCTTTTCGACAGAGGAGTGCTGAATTTCAGAGGCATGGAGGGTGCGGGAAAAGAAGGCCACCGGCCTGGCCACCTCGTTGAGGGTGGCGGTCAGAGCTACGTCCGATGCATCGCTCTCGATCTGGAAGGGGAGGGACTCGTCAACTGCGTGCATCGTGGCCTTGGTGATGTCTGCCTTCATGCGGTTGAAGGCCTGGCGGGCCTCAGCCATCAGGGGAAAAACTGGACTGAATGAGTGGGCGGGCCTTGTCCGCATAGTTAGGGGCCCACTGGGCATAGAGGAGAAAAACCCCAGGCATCGTTTCAGGGCCTTGGGTCATGGGGGAGTGGGAGTTCCATGAGGAGCCGCATGCGGTCGGGGTCGGGCCCTAGAACTCCATTTTCCACGACATAGCCAAGGATGGCTAAGCGGTTGGTGCGGAATACGCATTTCTCCTTATTGTACGTGAGGTTAAGGAGTTTGGCGGTCTGGAGGAATTTTTGGAGGTTAGCGTCGTGGTCCTGCTGATCGTGGCCGCAGATGGTAACATTGTCTAGGTATGGGAAGGTGGCCCGCAGTCCGTACCGGTTAACCATTCGGTCCATCTCAGGTTGGAAAACCGAGACCCCATTAGTGACGCCGAAGGAAGTGATAGAGGAGGCCATCTGCTTCGAAGAGGCCATCTGCTTCGAAGGCAGTGTATTGATGGTCCTCCGGGCGGATGGGGAGCTGGTGGTAGGCGGACTTCAGGTCCGCTGTGGAAAAGACCCGATACTGCGCAATCTGATTGACCATATCAGATATGTGTGGGAGGGGTTATGCACCGAGCTGCGTGTACCGATTGATGGTCTGACTGTAGTCAATGACCATCCTGTGCTTCTCCCCAGTCTTTACTACTACCACTTGGGCTCTCCAGGGGCTGTTGCTGTCCTCAATGATGCCTTCCCGCAGAAGCCATTAGGCCTCCGACCTGATGAAGGTCCTGTCCTGGGCACTGTACCGTCTGCTCCTGATGGCGACGGGTTTGCAATCCGGGGTGAGGTTCGCAAACAAGGAAGGTGGATCGACCTTAAGGGTCATGAGGCTGCATACGGTGAGGGGGGGTAGGGGTCTGCCGAATTTTAAGGTTAAGCTCTGGAGGTGGCACTGGAAGCCCAGGCATAGTAACAGGGCAGTGCAGAGGTGCGGGAGGACGTAGAGCCGGAAGTTGCTAAACTCCAAGCCCTGGACGGTGAGGGTCGCGATGCAGTATCCCCGGATTTCCACAGAATGCGATCCGGAGGCCAGGGAGGTCTTCTGGGTGACGGGGTGTACCGCGAGGGAGCAGCGTCTTACCGTCGTGGGGTGGGTGAAGCTCTCTGTGCTCCCGGAGTCAAAAAGGCAGGACATCTCATGCCCATCGATCTTCACCGTCGTCGTTGCGGTCGCGAGGTTACAGGGCCGGGACTGGTCCAGGGTGGATCGAGGCGAGCTGCGGCAGATGCTGGGAGGCCCCGGGCTGGTCAGCGGTGGTGGAGGTAGCGGCAGGCGTGAACAGCCAGACGAGCTCCGGACGGGCAGGGGTCCTGAGGCGCCATCCAAAATGGCACCGAAGATGGTGGCGCATGGCGGGCGGCATCAAAGGTGGGGGCGCTCACAGGCCGCACGTGACTTGTGAGGAGGAAAATGGCGGCGCCCCTGGGTCGCACGTGGGGTTGCAGGAATGCTGGGCCTGGATACGGCGGCGACTGACCGGGCCTGGCAAACAGAAACTAAGTGTCCTTCCTTTCCACATCCATTGCAAGTCGCGCTCCACGCCAGGCAGCGCTGGCAGGGGTGTTTGTTCTGCCTGCAAAAATAGCACTTAGACCCCCCAGGGTTGGCTGGCTGACGCGCGGCGCAAGCTTGCAGTGAGCTGGAGTCGGCAGCTGGTGGGGCCCATGATGCCCATGAGGGTGGGGCGCAGTCAGGGGCGTACGACTGGACATTACGGGAGGCCACTGTTAACGAGTTTGTGAGCTGACTAGTTCCCGCAAGGTCAAGCATACCCCCTTCCAAAAGGCGCTGGAGGACATACGCAGACCTCATGCCCGTAAGGAAGGCGTCTCGGATTAAAAGTTCTGTGTGCTGGACTGCCGAAACTGCCTGGCAGTCACAGTTCCTACCTAGGATGTGCAGGGCACGCCAGAAATCGTCCAGGAACTCACCGGGGAGTTGCTGTCTCGTGGACAGGAGGTGCCTGGCGTATAGTTGATTGACTGGCCGAACATAATGTCCCTTCAGGAGCTCCATTGCTTCGGAGTAAGTGGCGCATCCCGGATGAGAGGAAAAATGTCAGGGCTCACCCGTGAATAAAGGACTTGGAGCTTCTGCGCGTCCGAGGGTTCCTCAGTGGATGTTCGGAGGTAGCTTTCGACGCAGGCTAGCCAGTGGTCAAAAGCGGACGTTGCGTTGGCTGCTTGAGGTCTCAGCTGCAGGTGATCAGGCTTGATGCGAAGATCCATCATTTTAAAAATCTTTGCTCAATAAGTTGATGCACTATCAATTACCACAAAGACGAGAGTAGTGGAATAATCGAGGCTTTATTGAGCAAAGATGTTGTGCCTCCTGTAGCTGCTACCAGAATGGGAGCAGCACCGGCGAGCGCACACATTTATACGCCGCCTACTGGGCGGAGCCAGCAGGTGGGGATGTACCTCTAGTATATGTGTCTTACCGTAATACATATAGTACTGCTAGTGGTGACTACCACAGGGCTGCAAGTGATTGTTTATGATAAAATAAAGTTTAATCTGAAGGCTTGACAATAATCAGCGCACCCATACCTGTCACAGGAGGTGCATTTTAGAATTCATAATCAAATTTTGCCATCGGCTGTGGTGGGATATGAACCTGGAACCCCAGAAGATTGCCTTAAATTTGTGGATTCCCAGTTCAGTGACCTATATCTTATTCTGTGGCAAATCAAATAAATCAAACAAACTGAAGGACAAATTAAATGTACAACTCCTCAAATACTGCCTGAATCGAAAAAGCAAATCACAATTGAAACTTTCAACCTAAATCTGATTTAAAGGGGTCGATAAGGCACCCCACCCCCTTGAGCATCGTGGCGTCAATGACGCCGGTAGTCACCACGTGCTTCCTCTCCAGGGACACCCAGCCGCGAATGTAGCCATGCAAGGAGAGCAGGCAGTTGGGTCGGATGACCCCCTTAGTCACCCACTGCCTGGACCTGTTGATGGGGAGTTTGACTGCGCCCAGGGGCAGGTTCACAGGGAGGTCCTCCTCTTTCAGGGTCCCTCTCTGCAGGTGCCCGTAGATCAGGAGCATAGGGCTGAAGTACAAATAAATCTGTAACAAAAGATTTTTTCAAGGAACTAAAAAGGGGATGCATCTCCAACAGCTTACAGCATGGTCCACAGATTTCACAAGGCTGCAAAAAAGTCAGACTTCTTAGAAGACCGTGAACCAATATAACCTCCCTTTGCTCTCATAAACCTCACTGTAACCTATAACATATGGGACTGCTGCGTGCAAAAAACCTCCAACCCAGGTCCCCGAGTTTAAGAGGGAGGACTCCTCTGTAGAAGACTGAGAAACAGTGAGAGATGGAGACTGTGAATGTCCCTGGGATGGGCAAACACCTTTGCCAGCTAATGCAGGAGTTGGCACCACATGAGCTGGGAGGTCACGCAGTACCTGTTGCCCTGAAGGTGACAGCCGCCCGGACGTTTCTGGCTAGTGGCTTGTTTCAGTACTGCATGCGTGACCTTTGCGGCATCTTCCATCTGCTACACATCAGGGAGATTATCAATGCGGTCTTCGCAAAGTCGTAGAACTAGATTAACTCTGGCTGTGGCCAGAAGAGCCAAGATACCAGAAGAATGAAGTTCACACATATTGCTACATTTTCCCCAAGAGCAGGGAGTAATTGACTGCATGAACATGGTTCTGCATTTCTCATTCATGAACTGCAAGGCGTTCCACTCTCTAAATGTACAGATTCTCTGTGACAGTGCCAAGCACATACTGCAGGTCTGTGCACTGTTCCCGGGGAGGGTCCACTACAGCTACATCCTTGGTTGCTCTCAGTTCTTTGAGTGAGAGCAATGGCTGGAGTATGGAGTTGATGTGTCTCATGACCAACCACTCGAAGCACTTCATGCTGATAGATGTCAAGCCCACCGGACAGTAGTCGTTGAGGCATGTTGCCTGGTTCTTCTTTGGCACCGGTATGATGGAGATCTTCTTGAAGCAGGTGGGAACTTCGGAACGGAGGAGGAAGAGGTTGAAGATGTCCTCAAACACACCCGCCAATTGGTAAGGCTGCGTACTTAGCCCCCTACTGCACTTCCTATACATACATGACTGTGTGGCAAAATTTGGTTCTGACTCCATCTACAAGTTTGCTTTTGACACGACCATAGTGAGTCGGATCTCGAACTATGATGAGTCAGAGTACAGGAGGGAGATAGAGAACCTAGATGCATGGTGTAATGACAACAATCTCTCCCTCAACGTCAGCAAAACTAAAGAGCTTGTCATTGACTTCAGAAGCAAAGTGTCGTACACACCCCTGTCTGCATCAATGGTGCCGAGGTGGAGATGGTTGACAGCTTCAAACCCAGGTGTGCACATCATCAACAATCTGTCCTGGTCCACCCATGTCGATGCTATGACCAGAAAAGCACAACAGCACCTATACTTCCTCAGGAAACCATGGAAATTTGGCGTGTCCACATTGACTCTTACCAATTTTTACAGATGCACCATAGAAAACATCATTTCTGGCTGCACCACAGTCTGGTATGGCAACTGCTTGGCCTAAGACCGTAAGAAACTATAGAGAATCATGAACACAGCCCAGCCCATCACGCAAAACCTCCTCCCATCTCTATCTGCACCTCCGCTGTCTTGGGAAAGTGGACAGCATAATCAAAGACCACTCGCACCCTAACAGGTTCAAAAGCAATTTCTTTCCCACTGTTACCAGACTCCTGAATGGCCCTCTTATGGACTGAACTGATCTCTCCACGCATCTTCTCTACTGAGTAGTACTACACTCCGCATGCTCACCTAATGTCTGTGGCTATGTATTTACATTGTGTATTTATGTATGTCCTATGTATTTTCATGTATGGAACGCTCTGTCTCGACTGTACGCAGAACAATACTTTTCACTGTACCTTGGTACACGTGACAATAAATCAAATCAATTAATCAATCAATGAAAGGAAACAATTTGGCATTAGTGCATGGCTGGGTAACAGGTTAGCAGAGAAATAACTGACGTGAGGCTAGCACCATGGCTGAATTTGTTGAGAGTTCTCACTTTTGTCTCTTTCCCCGACCTCACCTTCAGGTGCACAGGTGCCGTCCTGATACTCTCCTTCCTGCTCAAGGGCTCTTTCCTAAAACAGAATAAGTGTCTTCAGCTTGGACAATACTCCGGCAGGCTGTGGCCAGTACCGTTGATTGTGTTTAAGCTCATCGTGCAGTGAGACAGATGGGAAGAGTGTAGTCCGAACGTGTGCCGGGTCTGATGGTAATGATTTCTGACATGCTTGTTTGGTGAACAGGAGCTGGGATGTGATGAGGAGATGAGCTGTAGGGGGGATAAGGAGGGGTATGGGGGGGGGGGGGGGGGGGGCGAGTGGTGCGACCCCGTGAGTTGGGAGTGAGTGAGCTCCAGGTGATGGATGTGTGAGTGGATGGGTGGTGACAAATGAGAAGGCGAGCTTACCCTGGCGGCTTGAAAGAGGTCACTCGTTTTTTTCGGGAACTGGATAGCGGTGTGCCTGTGTAGCGAGCTGGCGCTCACTGGCGCTGCCACAGCCTCCCACGCGGGGTTGGTTACCTTGCTGGCAGGACTTCTGCCCATTTGCGGATAGAGTATGTCCCGCCTCTGCTCCATTCCATCCAGCACCTTCATTAGGGCTCCCTCCGGGAACCTCGGGGCTGTCTTCCTGGCTGCTATCCCCAAGTTTGATTTGGACCAAGTGCTGGCAAGGTGTTTAAACAGTGCACCTCCTGATCGATTAACTTAAGTGATGCTGGGGATAAGCGAATCAGAGGCAGGTCACCACGAGCACACTGTTAAACACGTGAAAGGTGGCTGAAGATTCGCTGCAATTTCCCGCCACCCATGCCAATGGGATACTGTCCGGTTTTCCCGCTAAAATTGACATTTAGCCAGAATTTTGGGAGATTCCAGTCTTTTTTCTTCCTCCACAGAAATTGGAAGCAAGGAGAAAAAACAGACTGAGAGAAATGTAACCTTCAATAGCAACTGCCAGCTGGAATTCACTCAAACCATCATTCATCCTCTCACTCCTGCTCAACGCCCTGGGTTGACTCCCTTGGGGTGATGGAGTGTAGATCTGGAGGACACACTGGATGATGCACAACACACAAATAAATCAGGAATAGGATGTCCCTTTGCAGACAAGGTTGAGAAAAGACCAACCCTTGGACTAAGAACGTTTGGAAACTCACAAAGGGATTGTAAACCCTAAATATAAATCAAAAGGCCGCACTGACAGCTGTGGTGATATGCATCACTGTAAATACACAAGGGGTTAATGTAGATACACTAGGGCACTGTAAATACACAAGGGGTTAATGTAAATACACTAGAACTAAATAAACATTAGAGGGAGCACCAGAGACATCATGACACACAGACATTCAACCAATAAGCCAGTAAGATAGGACACGACCAATGGGCATTCAAGACACACCCAGAGGTGACACTACCACAAGGGGGCTACCCATATAAAAGGACAGGGCCGCATGCTCTTTCTCTCAGTCCTGCATTGAAATATCAGCCTGGAGTTTCATGCTCAAGACTGGAATGGGATTTGGACCCGCAATCTTTTGACTCAGATGCAAGAATGCTGTTAACTGAATGAAACCTGGAACACTATAGGAAGCACCTGATATCCTGACCCCATCTGTAATGGGAGAAGATTCTGCCTTCCCTCAAGACAGCAGAACCTTGCTGAGTTTTCTGGTCAATCCCTTCACAGAAGAAGGTCAGACAGACAACCAAATCTGTGGAGATTATTAGCCGAGAAATGCAGTCCCTTGTGGTTTTATCACAGGATTCAGTGGTCTCAAGATGGTTATTATCATGCCAAGAGACCATATTTATGTTGGCCAGCCTGACACCCCTTGGCTGCAAACTGTAAGCGAGCACTTAGAAGTGTTAGAATAGGACAAAGAGAACTAGAAATGGCACCAGAAGAGTGCACAATGGTGAAATTACGTGGTTTTCAGTTAAGAAGATCCAGAAGCATTAGCAGAAGTTTTACCAGCCCTTTGGAGAAGGATAGGAGGGAGGGGCTGTGGTAAAATTGTGTTGCAAGGCATGGGGAAGGAAGTCTGATGTGTTCCCACCACAGGGGATTATCCCAGCAGTGGGAATGGTAGCATAGAGGTGGGTATCATAGTATTTACAGTGCAGAAGGAGGCCATTCAGCCCATCGAGTCTGCACCGGCCCTTGGAAAGAGCACCCTACTTAAGCCCCACACCTCCACCCTATCCCCCTTTATCCCCATAACCCAGTAACCCCACCTAACCTTTTTGGAAACTAAGGGCAATTTAGAATAGCCAATTCACCTAACCTGTACATCTTTGGACTGTGGGAGGAAACCGAAGCACCCGGAGGAAACCCACGCACAAACCCACGTAAACGTGCAGACTCCACGCAGACAGTGACCCAAGCTGGGAATCAAACCTGGGACCCTGGAGCTGTGAGCAAACTGTGCTAATCACAATGCTACCGTGCTAGCCAATTAAGATAATGGATTGGCCAATTGACAGTTACCAGGAGGGCAGCATTTTACCAGGATTGGAAGGGCATCACCCCACTAGGAGAGACTCCCACCTACATTGAGGTGGCCTCCCGGTGACTTCCTAGAATCAGATTGGGGGAGGGTCTTCCTTTCTGAATGGTCCACGGCCCAGTCGTGGCAACGACCAATCCTGCCGCTCTGATGTCACTGTTGGAGGTTTCACCCCTCCATTCAATACACTAATATTTATTATGCTGGCCCTTCAAGAAGTAGCATGAAGGTATCAACTGGATTGTTTACAGTGCAGCAGGTGTAGCCATCTGGGATGGCCACGTCCCGGTTGCAAAATGAAATGAAATGAAATGAAAATCGCTTCTTGTCACAAGTAGGCTTCAATGAAGTTACTGTGAAAAGCCTCTAGTCGCCACATTCCGGCGCCTGTTCGGGGAGGCTGGTATGGGAATTGAACCGTGCTGCTGGCCTGCCTTGGTCTGTTTTCAAAGCCAGCGATTTAGCTGTGTGCTAACCAGCCCCAAATGGACACTTGCAAAGAATTCAGGGAAAATTGGACAATACTAAGAAACAAGCAGGTGCAAGGTCTGTCTGTTGATTAGAACCTTAAGCTCTCAGACAGGACAGAAACTGCCAAGCAATCTACATACTAATGAGCCATCTCCGAGGACAAAGGGAAACATTTAGATACACAATGTTAAGGCAGACACCCTGGCGCCAGAAGAGACTAAAACAAAGCAGACCAACGGTCACCTAGGACACGCCCAACAATCAGGGAACCACCCCTCTATTGGAGGAAGATTGATACGAATGATTGGGAAAGACCCAATTAATTGAGACCAAGTTCAAGGCCCACCCAAATGTGCGCAAAGTCTTTTTAGTATAAAAGGTATTCCCCAAGGGAAAATCGTTCTTCTTTGGCTTTGGCTCTCAGCGAAGAGAGAGACCTGCCTAGCAGCTACATCAGACCAAGTAAG
Source organism: Scyliorhinus torazame (assembly GCF_047496885.1). NCBI lineage: Eukaryota > Metazoa > Chordata > Chondrichthyes > Carcharhiniformes > Scyliorhinidae > Scyliorhinus > Scyliorhinus torazame. The sequence goes on from NC_092712.1 coordinate 289,242,742, forward strand.
TTCCAAGTCAGCGCACGCTACGAGATAGACCCTCCTAGTTGCTATCCTATAAACAGCTCAACCCAGCTGCCTCAGAACCGAGGAACAGCCATTGTTCCTCTGACTGAGTAGGCACCCAAAGCTAAGTATAGGCTTTAGTAATAGTGGTAGTTTAGTTTGTAGAGTTTATGCATGAGTAGATTTGACTGTGTGTAAATAAATGAGCATTATTTTTGAACTTACTAACTGGTGTATTGAGTCATTGATCAGTATTCAGTTCTGAACCTTGTGGTAGTGTCGAAAGATACCTGGCGACTCTTGAGCAAACGTAATTAAACAGAGCTAAATTAAGAAACAGCCAAAGTTAGCAACATAAGGCAGAGTGCATACATCTGGAATTTGGTGCAGTTAAGGGGGAGGTACTGTCCTGGCCTTTTACACAAAGCAGCAAGTTCTGAAGCCTGGATACATTAAGTATGTGTGAAGGTAGGTAATTAGTGAGTTTTTAACTTTTTATTCCCCCTAAACTGGAGCAGAGGTTTAAACTGGGACTGGAGAGATATAAACCTAGTAATACATTTTTAGCATCTCTAGTAAAACTTTATAACAAAACTACACATAATCATTGTGATATTCCAAACTTGCGACCTAATAGTTAATTAAAAACAAAATAACAATGGCAAGAGAGGTGATTTGCTGCAGCTGCAACACGTGGGAAGTGATGGATGCCCATGTGATCCATGACAACCATGCAGTAAATCTCTGCCGCTCGAGGAACTATGGCTCCGAGCTGATGAGGCGGGGTTCCGAATTTAGGACATTGCGATACACCAAGGAGGGCAAATGTTACATGGGCACTTTGTTCCAAAGGGTATTCACACCTTTTACACTGAGTACACCAGATTTGGTCAGTGGTCAGGGGCAGGATAAGATCACCTCTCATGTGGCCATAAGAGAGGCAGGTATGCAGACCCAGAGGGGAGCAATGGAGGAACCTCAGCCCATGCAATTGTCCTATATTTTTGATGATCTTGGCCACGCTAAATTGCCCCTTAATTTGAAAACAAAATATAAAAAATATATATATATTCATTACTTGGATAAAGGGACAAAGTGTATTGTAGCCACATTTGCTGATGACACAAAGGTAGTTAGGAAACCAATTTATGGGGCCCATACACAGTCTGTAGAGGAATATGGATACATTAAGTGAGTAGACAGAAAATTGGAGTGTAATGTAGAAAAATGTGGAGTAGTTCACTTTGACAGGGAGATTAGAAAAGTAGAATATTATATAAATGGATAGAGACTGCAGAGTGATGCAGTACAGAGGACGTCCTTGCACTTGAATCACAAAAGGTTAGCATGCAGGTCCAGCAAGTAATTAGGAAGGAAACTTCGGGTTGGGGGTGGCCAAGTATAAAAGTAGGGATGTCTTGCTACTGCTGTGAGACCACACCCAGCGTATTGGGTAGAGGTTTGGTCACCTCACTTAAGGAAGCATATACTTGCATTGGAAACAATTCAGAGAAATTTCATTATGCTGATTCCTAGGATCAAGGGAGGAAAGCTTGCACAGTTTGGGTATATTTTCATTGGAGTTTCAAAGGATGAGAGGTGATCTTATTGCAATATATAAGATTCTGAGGAGGCTTGAAAGGTAGATGCTGGGAGGAGTTATCTGTCGTGGGGTAATCTAAATCTAGAGGGGACAGTTTAATTGGATTTCCCATTTAAGACATGAATGACGAAAAGACCCTTCTTTCAGAAGGTTTCGTTTTTTGAATTTTCTTCTGCAGAGAGTAGTAGAAATTGGGATATTGGCCACATTCAGTGCTAGTTAGAATTTTGATTGTTGAGGGACGTAAGGGTTATGTGGGACAGCCAGGAAGGTGGAGTTAAAGTCACAATCAAATGAGCCATGATCTTAATGACGAGCAGGTTCAATGGACCGAATGGTTTACGCCTATTTTCGAAATTCTACGGCCATTGGGATTTTCTGTTCCCGCCGGCAGCACACTCCTGCCCATGGGTTTCTCAGAGGCTTGGGGTGTCCTCAATGGGTAATCCCATTGACAATCAGCAGACGTAGAGAATTTCACCACCCGTGAATGGCACGCCACCGAGAAACACACGGCTGGGGAACTGGAGAATCCAGCCCATGGTCTTATTATGCCTCAAAATGCAAGTGCCATCTCCCTTCCTCCTGCACGCTCAGCCGTGACCACTTCCATTGGTGCAAAGCAGCTAGCCTTCAAATTGGGCATGCTAATTGGCTGCAGTTGTACTGGTTATTTGAGGTCTCTCTGGTGACTTCAGTGGTTGAACAGTAAGTGTTTATTGGTAACATGTAACTAGATATATCTCCAAAGTTACTGGTACCAGCTTCATGCTAGATGCTGCTAGACTACTACTGTGCTCAGTCCACTACCATGTGACTCTCTACATCATACTGTGGGCAGCACTGTTCTCCAGTCCCACATTAACCCTTGCTATGCTGAACATTCTTATACTACAGCTGCCGTCAGTAAAATTGCCATCATGGTCTTGCTGTTCAGTCCTGCAGGTTCAGGACCTGCATTTGATCTTGATGTTGGGGAATGTGGTGTGCTGCTAATATTTCATGATGGTCATGAGTTTTAATTGGTAACCTAAAAAGGATTTGAAATGAAAATAGAACTTTACAGACTGGAATCTCCTCCCCACAGTCTGGGGCCCAGAAATGATCCCTCCAGGAGGAACAGGGTTGAATTGTACTTCTTTCAGTTTTAATTACTGTGTTCACTATTCGTGCTGCAGTTACCAGGGAGACAAGTGTCAGGAACCCACGAATGAGAAGCCCAACAATTTGCAATTTGTAAGACTATGAAGGAAGACTACCAAGCCACAGGAGTGATAACACTGACCAATAGACGTTAAAACAAACTTTAATTCAAACACAGAAATGTGTTGCTAACACCTTAGCAACACATGATGTGGAGATGCCGGCGGTGGACTGGGGTGAGCACAGTAAGAAGTCTTACAACACCAGGTTACAGTCCAACAGGTTTGTTTCAAATCACTAGCTTTCAGAGTACTGCTCCTTCCTCAGGTGAATGGCAACATTAGCAACACAGTAATGGCTACACTAGCAACACATTTATAGCTTTCAAATTAACACTTAAAACAGTTCTTAAATAAAAGGATAAAAACCTTACCTACCTATCTACACCTGTGGCTATATATTCCAATTAAGCAACCCAATATAGTTCAAATGCCACTTATAAATAAAGTTAACAATCAGGGTTACTTTCTTCTCTGTGCAGAGCATTCTCCAGTCTCCTTCCATTAAGATGTTCCATGATCTGCTTAGCTAGGACGAGACACTGTACCTCATAAATTATCTACACCCCAGGGATCCTTCAAAATAAAAACAATGCGGGGAGCACAGTGGCGCAGTGGATAGCACTGGGACTGCAGCGCTGAGGACCCGGGTTCGAATCCCGGCCCTGGGTCACTGTTTGTGTGTAGTCTTCACATTCTCCCCGTGTCTGCGTGGATTTCGACATCACAACCCAAAGATGTGTAGGTTAGGTGGATTGGCCACGCTAAATTGGCCCTTAATTGGAAAAAAATAATTGGGTACTCTAAATTTATTTTAAAAATAAAAACAATGCTCCATTAGCCATCCCTCTGTAAACAAGTAAAGGGTCAAAATCAATGATTACTTCCCCTTTATAGCCCCTTAATAACAGCTTTAGCAGACATACTGTCTGTATGTATTTGAACCTAGCGTTTTTAAAACATTACAACAACAAAATATGAAATATAATATATAACAATTTCCTACGCTCTTCACAATAGGGAGGCCAAACAAAGGTTGGGTATTTGCTTTGCTGATCACTTCTGAAGCATGGCCTTGAGTTTCCAATCGTTGACCTGAAACACTAACTTTGTTTCTCCTTCCACATATGCTGCCAGGCCTGCTGAAGAATTCCAGAATTTTCTGTTCCACATTAAGAATCCAGTTTTTTCAGGTAGTCTTTCAGTCAAATGACACAGTAGCATTATATTGTTATCTGCAGAAAGCATCTCTCCCACACCATCGAGATACCACTTATTTATTTTTTCAGCTTGTCTCCGGTGAAAGGCTTCTATTCGTGTCGGTGATGCCCTAAAAGTTGTATAGCAAGAGCAAATCAAAAGAGAAGCTGGGCATTTAGGTCTCCATTCCTTTTTCCTCATTCACGTGCCCTGAAAACTGATGCCAGGCACAGGAAAGCTGGTTGGCTTACTTAAGTCATGATGAAAAGCAGAAATCCCTCTCATTCACGATAAATCCTTTGTCCTTGATTTCAATGTATAGAGTTTTCCCCTCGCTGAAATTCCTAACGATATACTTGGCCCATTTTAATTATCTAATGACTATTAGATGTTGCTTACATCTGCTTTTTTGGTTTGGCCATTTGGATTTGGACAAAATTCAATTTTAATAACAGCTGTTAGTTAGCACACATTAACCAATATAGTAAATCTGCAGTAAATGACTTGATTTGCGGAACATAGGCTCAGAAAAAATTCCTATAACGCTACAAGCCAAGATCATAAATGTTATACTTTTTACAGTTTGAAGAGTGAGTTACAATGGTTATCTTTAAGAACGGTCCTGCAATTCACGATCACTGTGCTCATTCATGATAGTTTGATGGGCAGGGAATTGATGGCACTTTTATCAATAAAGGTTTCAATCAGGAGCATGGTCAAAACAGCAAGGTCATACACATAAAATAGAAAATTGAGAAAGTACAGAGCAACATATAAATGTGTTCAGTGGGACCTCTTCATAGGCGATGTGCACCATGTTCTATCATAAACTCTGCCTCCATTATTTGTTCTCCTGAGGAAAGGCTCGGCAAAGATTTTCTTCCATCCTCACTAAGATAAATCAAGCCAGACTCAAAAATATTTTGCTGATCCTACAATTGATCTTGTTTGGCCTCGACTGGTTCACAGGCCCGTGTGGGGCGATTTTCCAGTTTGGTGTACTTAGCACATCCTCTCCACTCCCTTGATGCAATGTCTTTCCAGAATGCTTTTTCAAATGGAATTGTGGGCTTGTCGTTTCAGGGTTTTCCTCCATTTTAAGGCTGCTATCTTTGATTCTGTGTTAGCCTGTTCTGAACTGAGGGAAATTGGGCTAAGAATTGTTCCACACCTTTCCTCAGTTGCGGTTGGTATGATTCGCAATCTGGCTATGCCGGTTTCTATTGAGGCATACGGCCACCAACTTCATGTTGCTTCCTTATTTATATGATTACAACATTCAGCTGAGCATGCCCTGTACCACTGGGTGGCTCACCACTCAACAAAGGACATTGCAGCTTTAGAGGCGAGCACCTATCTCAGTTAGACTTCTGCTCTTAAAGCCAGTCTTCCTCTCCTAAAGGAGAGCTGCAGTGACTAAAAAGAGGATGCTGTTGACTATCAGGACTGCATTTGACTGCAAGAAAAAAAAAGAAGAAGAATCAGTGAAGAGATAGGGCTCGTATGTTCATGGATGCAGTAATGGAGGGCAACTGGGTGAGGAAAGAGGCCGTGTTTCTATAGGGAAACAGGAGGTCCTCAGGGAGTTCCCTCCAAGGGAAATAGAGGCAGCTGACCAGTGAGACTAATGCAAGGAGTCTGACCCTGATGGCATAGTTGCAGTGCCGTAAAAAGGTTAATAACCTCATGTAGGTGGTCAAGGTCAGTGAATGCATCATCATATTTTTTGTTGGGCTCCTCTGATTGGGCCAGAATCTATTACCCATCCATAATTTCCCATGAACTGAGTGGCTTGCTGGGCCATTTCGGAGGGCAATTAAGAGTCAACATGCCTGGAGTCTCATGTAGGCCATACCTGGTCGGGGTGGCAGAATTCCTTCCCTGAAGGACATTAGTGAACCAGACGTTTTTAATAACAATCAAAGAACAAAGAACAAAGAACAATACAGCAAAGGAACAGACCCTTTGGCCCTCCAAGCCTGTACCGGTCATTATACCAACCTTGGTAAAAAGAAACCTCAGCACCTCCTTGTGCCGTATCCCTTGATACCCATTCTATCCATGTGTTTGTCAAGATGTCCTTTGAACACCGTTAATGTATCTGCTTCCACAGCCCCTGGCAACGCGTCCCAGGCACTCACCACTCTGTGGCAAAAATCTGCTTCGCACATTTCCTCTAAACTTTGCCCCATGGACCTTAAACCTATGCCTCCTGGTGACTGACTCCTCCATCCTGGTAAAGAGTGCCTGCCCATCCATTCTATTCATGTCCCTCACAACCATGGTTTTATGGTCATCATTAGACTTTTAATTCTAGATATTTACTGAATTCATATTTCACCATCTGCCATGGTGGGATTTGGACCTGGGTCCCTGAAGCATTACCCTGGGTCTGTGAATTACTACTTCTGAGGTAATAGCACTACACCTCCGCCTCCCCTCTCCTACCCACCACTATGTTATGCTAATAAGTCAGACACCCAATGGACCAGAGTACATGGGAAAGATTTTAACTCCCTGCTTGTGGGTGGATTTTGAATGGGCTAAAATTCAATTCCAAGAGTACAATTCCCACCAATACAGTTTAAAAAACCTAATTCAGTTAAAAAGAAACATAGAAATAATAGGAAAAGTAACTTTAAGGCTGTTGGACAGTTGAAAAAATCCAGCTGAAATGGAAAATTACAGACCTTGACGAACTTGGATGATGTGCGGCTCCAGTCCCACACCAATATGGTTTACTCCTAATTGACCCTGAAGTGTTTTAACAAGTCAGCCAGTTATGTCAAACCACTAATAAAGGGAAACGAAAGCAGATGGATCACTCGGCTGCAACCCAAATGTAGAATGATGTCACAACAAAAGCACATTTAAGGTCCTCTTCACTAGCCTCTGGCGACTCCGACCAAAGTTGGGAGTGCTATTGCTTAGAGCAGTCAAGCAACAACCTGACATGGCCTTGCTCACAGCACAATAATAACCGTCAGTCAATGCTCCAGATCCCTCCATCGCTGAACATGCCCTTTTTCTCCTGCAGGACAGATCCAGCAAAAGTGACAGTACAGTAGTAAGGTAAGGTATGCAAACAAAGAACAACTAAAGTGTGGGGGTTGGAGATTGGTGGGGTTGGGGTGGGGAGGGGGGGGGGGGGGTTGAATTTCCCTGCGGTTCCTCAATATTGACTCCAAAACCCATGAGGACCCTTGGATCCAAGTCAAACAGGGGCAAGAAAATCTGCTGATTATCTTTGGCTGAGCTGATGAGTCAATGCTCCTCCTTGTTTAAGATCAGAGAAAGCTCTGGCATTAGCAAAGGCACAGAATGTACATGAGGTGGCAGACTTTATACCTAAGAGTGGCTATCACATAGCCCTTCTGGAGATCCCTGTCCCTTTGTCATACTGAGGATGCCCTGCGTTGTGTCATGTGGCACTCCCCTCATGCTTTGTGGATAGGATTAAGGACACATCTCGGACCTCAAAACCAGCCATTAGATTGTGTTGAGTTATATACCATCACTAGACACAACCCCACAGTCCGGCATATCTCTCGCAGCTCCTTTACAATCAAACTAAGTTACCAACCCTACTTCAATGATGAATGCAGAAAAGCACACCAGGAGCTGCACCACATGTTGATTTCCAAATTTCTTTCTCCGTCAGTCTGGCCTCAATAAAAGTCGAGATGGATTTGCAAGTAAAAAGAAGTTATTTTATTCAGCTTGCAAGCTACCTAGTCCACAGTGATACAGACAACATGTTGCTGTCTGCAGTCCCGGGAACTAAGTGAAGGTCCCAGACAAAGAGATCAGTACTCATACATTCAAATGGCATCAAGTTTCACATACTCGACACCCATAGGTCATCCTATGTCCCTCCTGACTTGTTTGATCTATTCTGATTGGCTCACTTCCAATCCCTTTCTCCGGCCCCTATCAATGCAGCATCACTCTCATAGACACACCTCTTCCTGCTTTTTCCATGCGGTCTCAAATCCCTTTGTCTCTACCTGCCAGAATCAAAGTGGCTTATTTCTACATTACATTAACTAATATCTCTAAAGTAACTATTTTATATCACATTCGTCATTCCCTCCTTTTATCATTCCATGATAACCGAACTATCCAATCCATAGCTACGGTTCCTCATCTAAAAAGATCCGTCGCTGCATTTCCAATTCCTGTCTTAGCCCCCCTTCATCTGCCTCACCCTCATGGATTTTAACAGTTAAATTTTTTTTTTTCGGTGATTGGGGCGGTGATCTGATCCAGTGCACCCCGCATTCTACCCATCACACATTTAAGGATGGCCAGGCCCACAAAGATGCAGCCGATAGCTACCACTAGATACATGGCCATATTTATCAACCAGTCCTTCCATCCTCCAAATCCCCAGTTACCCCAAGAGCCAGGATCCTGCATCCCGTCCAAGTGATCCCGTATGCGATCCATAAATTTAGTGATGTTAGCGGTCAAGTCCTGAACTCCCATGATACACTTGCCCTGTACTGTGGCGCATACCCCACCCTCACGGGCCAGAAGATAGTCAAGAGCATACCGGTTCTGCATTGCAAACAACCGTAGCTGAGACAACTCCTTGGTTATTGCCCCGAGGGCTCCCAAGGTTTCATTTCCCAAGATGGTAAGGCCGCAAATAAAATAATTCCGATCACTGACAGCCAAGGAACCCCCCACACCTCCCAGTGTCAATACGCTCAGAATGCCCCACCCGGCTGAGTGGCCCCAGTTGGGTGCGAGAACCTGAGGTTTTTTCCAGTTCTCGCAAAATTCAGCCGAGACTGCCCGGCGTGCTAACTGATTATGCAGGTTCCACGCCGAAGGGCAGGGGACTGTAGTAGGGACTAGAGTCCCTATAGCAATTCGGCGGGGAAATGGGGGTGACAAAACGTTGGTCGCTGTGCCATTAAATAAAAAGTAGTATCCTTGCTCCGTGTGCAGGCTAGCATCACAATCAGCATATCGGTTGCGTAAGGACCCCCCAGTAGCCCCCAGTTTATCCAACTTTGAAATGCCCATTCGGGCCACCCAGCAATGCGGAAAGCCCTAGTCCCAACAGTGATATGAGAGACATTCACCCAGCCACAGAGGAGCTGGAGGCCGGCGTTCAATGGAACGCAAGTGGTGTTGTAACAAACGCATTGGCCAGACGTCTGGGTGATATGGCACCTCCTGTCCGTACAGGTGGGAAACAGACATGTTATATTTGTGTCCACCTCTACCAGCAAACAGCCATATCCTTCACTGCTGAAGCAATTCTCGTACGACCGGGAATCCCTATTGGGAGTGAAGTGGCTTGGTATGTACGCCCTCCACCGTCGCAGCCTATCGTACTGTGAATGGGAATTATCCCGAGGAAGGGGAAGGCAAATAGCCGGTGGTGCTGAACCCGGATCGTAAGGAAGAGTGACCTGATTCGGCAGTGGTTCGGAATGCTGACAATGAACCACCGTTTGGGGAGTGCCCCAAAGCGGTGAAACAGAAAATAACCTAGACACCGCTGCGGGGTTTGGGTAGCAGACAACCCGTCCCTGGCCATACAAGCGGTGGTAAATCTGGTAGAAGAGATTCATACTACCCGGGTTTTCCTCAGTTTGGCCTTTAATTAACTTAAGTGTATCTCCCGGTAACCTACGTTCTAGCTGTACTTCCCTTCTCAGACGCCCCGTCCTCTCTCTAGTCCCTTTCTCTTTCTCATAGCCTCTTCCTACACTCTTCTGACAGCCTGATTTTACCTTTATTGTACCACTCTTAACACATCCAAAATCGAATTTACATGTATTCCGAAAACAAGGCAATGTCCATATAATGTTCCCTTCCCATCGCCGGGACCGGTGCAACTGCTTCATGACTCCTGCATTCTCCTTAACTTTGATGACCTTCCATGAGTCGATACCATGTCCTCGTATATGGGGGCAGCGAAGAACATCACCTTTGCAGAGGTGATGTAACCTTGTAGATTGGTTGGGGCTTCACAGATACATAATATTCCCCTTTTCCATGTCCATCGCCAATAACACGCCAAGCAAAGTGAGGCCAAATATCAGACAGACGATGCGTAGCCACTCCATCATGCTCCACACCTGTAAAATAGCACTGGAGAAGGGAGGCAGGTTAGTATCTGACCTTTTACAGTAGTGGAGATGGACTCAATTTACAGTGATGTAGGTGGACCCAAGCACTTCGCCCCTCCACTTTAACTGCTGTGGGGGTGGTAAGGAGAACTTGGAAGGGCCCGTCCCATCGCGGCTCCGACCCCTTCCTAGTCCAATTTTTGACCATGACATAACTACCGGGCTGGACTGAAAGTGAGCTAGGTACTGGGGGCAATGGCTGGTGAGCCGCGCGGACCTGGCCATGGAGTTCCTTGAGCACTTGCGTGAGGGCTAGAACATAGGTGGTCATTTCTTCAGTCATCTGATGAAACTGAATCAGTCTGGGAACCTGCAGTCTCCAGGGAGTTCTAAGAGGCCTGCCATAAAGAATCTCGGCGGGAGAGAGCCGGGCCGGTCCCGCAGGTGTAACCCGCAGCTGGAAGAGGGCAGCGGGGAGCAACTTAAGCCATGTCAGTCCCGTGTCTGCTCTTAATTTAGCCAATTTAGTTTTGAGGGTCTGATTGTGTCTCTCAACCAACCCGGCCGCCTGCGGTCTGTAAGCACAGTGTAACTGCTGGCGTATGCCCAACTGGGAGCAAAACTCCTTGTTAATTTGTCCAATAAAATGAGGCCCATTATCAGAACTTAACTGAGCTGGTATACCGTACCGGGGAATGATTTCCCTCATCAAGACTTTAACCACAGTAGCAGCTTTATTATCGATAGTCGGATACGCCTCAACCCATCTGCTGAACACATCCACAATGACCAAAACATATTTATAACATTGACACCTTTCCTACTCAATGTAATCCATTTGGAGCGTCTCAAAGGGACCACTGGGCAACGGGGTTTGCCCCTTCCCACAAGGGATACCTTTTCAGGTGTTATATTGCTGACAAATCAAACACCGATTACTGATACTTTGGGCCAACCCCTGCATTTTAGGGTGCCACCAAGTGTCCAGCAACAAATCACTAGTCCCTCGAGCCCCACAATGAGTTGCAAAGTGTACACATCCAATGACCCATAAAGCCAGCACATCAGACATACAAGTCTGATGTGCAGGCGTGGTCCATAAAGAGGAAATAGAATCATATGTACAACCTAACCGTTTCCACATTTGTTTATCACTCTCAGGAGCGTTCTCCTGTATCCTTATGACGTCTTGGATGGTTGGCATTGACTTGTCAGAAGCAGACATATTTATAGTAGATCGTTTAGTCTGACTTAACATCTTAGGCACCATCACTTGCTGAATTTGCGCGGCTGTTCGCGCTGCACAATCTGCTCTTCAATACCAACGTCAACTGGGGTTGTACCATTCGTGTGGGCAGTGCAATTTTATAACGGAAATCTGCGCGGGCATAAGGAGGGCCTGCAGTAGGTCATTAACTAAACCCCGGTGGGATATTTGACCACACATAATCATGTCAGGTTGTTCTGACGAAATGTCACTCAAATCATCCCTTATTGTGGTAGTTTCCTGAATCAAGGCTAAACAGTCGTGTCCAGGTGCGTCTTCATGGACAGGGGGACCACTAAAAAAACAGGCTGTATTGATAGTGGTGCAGTGTTTAAATGTCAGACGTGGATTGTTCAAAAGGTATATCTCATACCTATTCTGACGAGCTGCGGTAAGATGCTGAGTCTGCAGTTGCCTCAGTAGTGCGATGACCGAGTGGGAGCTATACACCGTAATATCCTGTTGGAGGGTGAGAGCATGTAACAGCTGTGCGATGGCATTGATTGAACGTAAATCCTGTACTAATCGGTACTGGTCTGGTTTGGCTGGTTTAGGCACAGCAAGTACATTCTGATTGGCAAGGGACCAAAATACCCTGTTTCAACAGCTCTTGAATTAATGTATCTATTGATGGAGCAGCTCGAGATTTCAGGGGGTATTGTCGAATGGAAGATAGCTTTACATGATCCTTAATCATCACCTTAATAGGTGTAACATTTGTCTTTCCCACTTGTGATGGGTATTCCGCCCAGACCTGTGGATTGACATATTCCAACACATCATGTCCCCTGTGATGCTGCAGTCGAGTGTTAATCGTTTCAGGGACCTCAAAATATTTTATGGTAGTGCCGTCCGGTATGACTTGAAGTGCGTAGTCTGTTGGATCCGAATGATCCACTGCCCTCCTGACCATTCGCCCCATATCCCTGGCATGGTACTGGTCATGGACCTGACGTGTAATATGAGGGCTTACCGAAGCTGACTGTGGCCATAAATGTGGTGATATTGTAACAAAATCGGCTGTACCTTCTTTTCCCGTGACTGTGGCTGCAACTTTGACTGGCCATTCGGTCTCAAGTAATGGCCGGTATTTGTCCTCCAACTCCCTGTTTCGTCCAGTTCTGTCATAGGCCAGGGTAACGTGATGCAGTGACTGTTCAACGTCTAACGTCCACCACTGGGGGGTGATAGAAATATAGCACTGTTGTCTCATCCTCCATGATGTAACCGTTACCCCCTCATCTCCGCATTCTAGCTGTAGCTGGAAGATACAAAGTAAATCTCGGGCCAACAAGTTACAGTCCAATCCAGTAGTCACTACAAACTGATGATCTGCAGACTTATTCTCGTAAGTGACTGTCACAGGTTCAGAAATAGGATACTCACACACCTGTCCTTGGAACCCTGACAATTGCTGCGTGTGGTCGGATAATGGTAATTTAAGTGCTGATTGCACAGAAGACATGGCTGCCCCGTCCTCTTCTTCCAGTAGACCAATGGCCCCTCAGAGGGGGCTGCGGTTGTAGAGCTATTGATTCGTTCAGTGGGCCATAAAAAGGGGGTGAGGGTCCCTTTGAGTGGGTTTGGTATCCTCCTCTTCGCTGATCCACCCACCCAAAGTCACTATTTTGGGGCTCCTGCTGGTAAACTACCATTTCTGCCGCTTGTTGGGGTCGCAGATCATCCTTTTTCATTACATACTCAGTCTTAACCTTTGTAACTGAGCCTCCTTCTTGGCCTACACCCTCCTTCCAGTAAAATCTGACTGCCCTTGCCATCTGGGAAGGGTCGTTCTCTGTCCAATTCATGTTATTACATTTCACAGCAGTAACCACAGAAGGTGGTAGGCAATGCATTAACATAGCACAGTATTGAGGGGAATTCTGACCATTTTGATACAGCAAATCGCCTGACTGTCCCCGGTAGATTTCATTAAAACGCTCCAGAAATTCCTCTGGCTCTTCAGTCTTCTTAGGTTTTAGGTATAAGATAACAGAAAGATTTATGGGCCTTTGAAATGTGCTATTCAACGCATTCAAGATCTGTGTCCTTCTATCGTCGTCTAACGCATAGGCCTACTGGAGTGCGGCATGACTAGCATAATTCAGGTGGTTAAGATAATTGCGGTACTCTGCTGGGGTTAAAATCTGCTGCACTAGGGCCCAGAGGTCCCTTGAATCAGCTTGATAAATTGAGATGGTAGTTCTCAAGGAATCCATGAAGGCAGCAGGAGATTTTTTCTATCTGGGATTGTAGACATAATAGCCATCATCTCACTGGGTGTCCATGGGAAGTAAACGTCTATCGTGGGGTTCGCACCCGCAGTCACTGGGTCGGGGTTTCGCATCTTCCTAATCGGTAACTGTCTCCAAATGTCACCAGGGGGCACTCTAGCTATCTCTAGCTATTTCCCCTGGTTGTTCCAAGACTTCAACGTCTCTCCCTGTCACTAGGGGGAGTTCTTTCTCTTCAAAAGAAGTTGTTTCAGCTTCCTTTGTTCCCGAATCTTGTGGTTTCTGCTTAGTTTGGAGAGACTTAGGTGATATGCTTACTTTTCCAAATTATTGAATTTTTCTTTTTCTGTCAATTCAAGGCCAGCCATTGAACTACGTAGCTCCTCTCTTGTTTGACCCGCGCCTTTCCTCTACTTGCGCTTTTTTTTTAAAACTTAAAAATGTTTGAAAATTCAAATTGAATTACTGCAACTTGCAAGCTTAGCTCTGATCTCAACTCAGAACTAAATTTACAATTTGCTTAACACAAACTTGTATAACATTTACAACTTAATTATTTCTTTATCTTAACAATTTTTCTTTTATCAATTTTTTTTTTTACATACACGTAAGTATTAGCAAAATCAACTATCATCTCCAGATTGACACTTTTTAAAATGGTGTCCATGATCTTCTTTAAGTTTCTATTAATCTCCAGATAAAATGAGATAAACCTTATTTCAAGTAAGTAAAACTTAAGATTCTGGCAATTTCAGTCAATTGCTTTCGAAAATAATAACTTTTATCAAAGAGGTGGAGAAACCCACTGGTTTCCTTTAATTAATTCAAAACGTAACTTTGCTGGTGTTCACTGACTCAAAGGAAAGGTATCCGATTACACTAGCGACTGGTGCTGTTATCTCAAGGCCTGAGTGAGACGCACTGTCTGCCTTTAACTTTGCCTGCTGCTGTTAACCCTTTGAGAGACTTCTGCTTCAACCAATATGCAGCATTCCCCACAATCTCAACTAGTCCTCGGAACTGCGTTTTTCGCCAATACAGTCCAAGGAGACAATTTTAGCTTAATCAACTATATATTTAAAACACTCACACATAGAGTTGAACCATCTTCAGATTTAAAAACAGTTATACTGGACTGAACCTTCAGTACTGAAGTCCCATCAGCCCCTGAACCCATATAATAGACTGAACCTTCATTACTGAAGTCCCATCAGCCTCTGAACCCATATAATAGACTGAACCTTCATTACTGAAGTCCCATCAGCCTCTGAACCCTTATACTTGGAATTGAATCATCATTTGAGATGTCACATCAACCCAAAACCCTAACCCAAGCCGAAACAACAATATGAAATCCCATCAATTAAATTGCTAATCCCCAGACTGACCTGTGATTTCGTCGAGGCGGTCTTTCTGTGCCAACCGCGAGTGACCAGACTAATCAGACGATAAGAAGAGGGGAACAATCAATGCGCGTTCGTTTTCCAGTTCTACATTGAGGGCCCTTTGTTCCCCATCCTCCTGTTCCTAATCAGTCTAATTCTGATTTCGCAGTTGGATCAGGATCGCCCTGAGAAATCCCGGGTTTCGGCACCAAATGTTGATTTCCAAATTTCTTTCTCCGTCAGTCTGGCCTCAATAAAAGTCGAGATGGATTTGCAAGTAAAAAGAAGTTATTTTATTCAGCTTGCAAGCTACCTAGTCCACAGTGATACAGACAACATGTTGCTGTCTGCAGTCCCGGGAACTAAGTGAAGGTCCCAGACAAAGAGATCAGTACTCATACATTCAAATGGCATCAAGTTTCACATACTCGACACCCATAGGTCATCCTATGTCCCTCCTGACTTGTTTGATCTATTCTGATTGGCTCACTTCCAATCCCTTTCTCCGGCCCCTATCAATGCAGCATCGCTCTCATAGACACACCTCTTCCTGCTTTTTCCATGCGGTCTCAAATCCCTTTGTCTCTACCTGCCAGAATCAAAGTGGCTTATTTCTACATTACATTAACTAATATCTCTAAAGTAACTATTTTATATCACATTCGTCACACATACTCCCCATAATGAGGTATTCAGTTGCAACATAATCTGGCATGCATGTTAACCAGCAAAAGCAACACGATATAGGTATGACATAAGTTGAGTTAAGTGACCCCACAACATATGATTCAGGCCAAAGCTCTGCAACCCTCCACAACGAGTCATAAATAGTAGCGGACAATTACGCATCTAATCGGAGGAGAATGCTCCATAAACATCCGCACCCTTATTGATGGCAAACCCCAGCATGTGTACACAACAATCTTCAGCCAGCACCCTGTGAATAATTCTTCTCAGTGGGTTCCTGCAATCTCCATCATCACAGTCTTAAGTTAATTCAATGCACTCCACATCGAATCAGGAAATGGCTGACTAGACTGGACTCAGCAATGGTCATGGACTTTGACAGCATCCTGGCTGTCCAGGATTAATGGTGCAGCTAAACTGTTTTACTGCAGCTACAATACTTGCTTCTACCCAACAAAATGGAAAATTGCCTCGGTATGTGCTGTCCACATAAAATCAAGAAAAATCCAAGCCACCTGTTGTCCTGTCAACTGTGGTAAAAGGGTCTGGCAACGATAAGGTTAACATGGGACTGAGAGTACTGCCCACACAGTGATGTCAGGGAACACTTGATCTGCACCTACAGGTTCCATCTTGTGTTGGATAGAGCTGTGTAGACAAGCAAGCATGGAGATAGCTCCTAGCTTGAACTTTTTACTCTATAAATGTACAGTTCTTGTAGTTAATAAATATATACAGTTAACCTACTTAAGAATATGAAGACTTCATTAAGACCTACTGAAAGGTATCCAACATCCTATAACATGGTGGCAGTAAATGGAAAAACCAAGCCTCGTAGACAATGCAGGAAAACACCAAAATCCTGCAAAACTTGAGAAACAATCTGATCTGAAGAAAAGCTTGAGAGGCAGATATGCAGAGGAAAATTGCTGGGGAAAAGCTCCAAAGAAAGGCTTGGAAGCTGAAGGCAGAAATGTTAAGATCCTCATCATGGCAGTGCAATGCAAGCAGCTGGCTTTAAATGATGGAAAGCCATCTGAATAGATCCAAAGTAAACAAACCCTGAAAAAGGAAAATTAAATAAGTTTGGAAAATGGTTGTATTAGAACAGAAATGGAAGATTTAAAACTCAAGATTCAAGCTCAGTATATTCCCTTGAAAATGCATGAGGCACTAAATTTGAATGGGGGAGATGGGGTAGGAATGATGATGTAAATAAAAGGTGTCCTATCTAGACCGACCGCCTATATCTTTCTATAGCCCGTCTGTTCATCTGCCTATCCAGATAAGTCTTAAAGGTCGCTAACGTATCTGCCTCAACCACCTCACATGGCAGTCCATTCCAGGCCACCACCACCCTCTGTGTAAAAAACTTACCCCACACATCTCTACTGAACCTGTCCCCCCTCACCTTGAACTTGTGCCCCCTTGTAATCTTCAATTCCGTCCTGGGAAAAAGTCTCCAACTGTTCACCCTATCTATACCCCTAATAATTTTATAAACTTCTATCAGGTTGCCCCTCAGCCTCCGTCTCTCTAGGGAGAACAATCCCAGTTTAATCAATCTCTCCTCATAGCTAATACTCTTTATACCAGGCAACATCCTAGTATACCTTTTCTGTATTCTCTCCAAAGCCTCCACGTCCTTCTGGTAGTGCGGTACCAGAATTGGACACAGTATTCCAAATGTGGTCTAACCAACGTTTTATATAAATGTGTCATAATTTTTGAGCTTTTATACTCTATGCCTTGTCCTATGAAGGCAAGCATGCCATATGCTTTCTTTACTACCATTTCCACTTGTGCTGCCACTTTTAAGGATCTGTGGACCTGCACGTCCAGATCTCTCTGTGTCTCTCTGCTCCTGATGGTTCTGCCATTTATATTTTAGCTCCTGCCTGAATTGGGTCTACCAAAATGCATTTGTCCGGGTTAAATTCCATCTGCCATTTCTCTGCCCAATTTTGCAGCCTATCTATATCCTGTTGTATTCTCTGTCAATCTTCATCATTATCCGCAACTCCTGCAATTTTAGTATCATTTGCAAACTTGCTAATCAGAACCGCTACGTTTTCTTCCATGTCATTTATATGTATTACAAAGAGCAGAGATCCCAGTACTGATCCCTGCAGAACACCACTAGTTACAGACCTCCATTCGGAAAAACACCCTCTGTCTTCTATGGCCAAGCCAGGTCTGAATCCATCCAGCTAGTTCATCCCTGATGCCATGTGATTTAATGTTTTGCACCAGCTTGCATGAGGGACCTTATCAAATGCTTTACTAAAGTCCATGTAGACAACATCCAGAGCCCGTCCCTCGTCAATCATTTTTGTCATCTCCTCAAAAAACTCAATTAAATTAGTTAGACATGAACTCCCTCATACAAAACTATGCTGTCTGTGGCTAATAAGACCATTCACTTCCAAATGCGCACAGATCCTGGCCGGGATTCTCCAATCCTGCGGCCAAATTCTGACGCCGGCGTGAAAAGCGGTGCGAGCCACGCCGGCTTCAACGGGACTCACCTGGCAGCTATCCACCCCTTCTTCGGGGGCTGGTATGGCATCGGAGTGGTCTCCGCAGCTCCGGCGCCCGAAAGCTGGCACTCCATGGCCGACACGAGTTTGCGCATGCGCGCCATGGCCGGCGCGAATTCGTGCATGCGCGTGGGTTCCAGTCTCCCCGCCGGCCCCCGGGCAATATGGCGGAGCCCTACAGGGGCCCGGTGCGGAGGAACATAGCCCGCCCGCTGATTGGTAGGCCCCGATTGCGGGCCAGGTCACCGTGGAGGCCCCCCCCCGCACCGGGGTCAGATCCCACCGGCCCCCCCCCCCACCAGGACGGGCCCCACAGACAGAGCTCCGAGGTCCCGCCGTGTGAGACTCTGCCAAACTCGGCGGGCACTCGGCCTCTTCGAGGCCCGGAGAATCGCCGGGGGGGACAGCTTTCAACGGCCCCCGACCGGCGCGGCGGCGATCCCGCGGGCACCCGAAAATCGCCGCCGGAGAATCGGCGAGCTGGCATCGGGGCGGCGTGGCGCGATTCTCGCGGCCCCCCCCGGGAATTCTCCGACCTGGCGTGGGGTCGGAGAATCCCTTCCCCCATCTCTGAGAATCTTTTCCAACAATACCTTCATTCAGCAGGACCTGGACAACATCAACGCTTGGATTGTTAAATGGAAAATGTCATTTGTGTCACATAAGTACCAGGCAATGACTATCTCCACCAAGTGAGCCCTATCAGATTTCCATATTATTGAATTACATTACCCGCCATCAACATTCTGGGAGTTGGGAGATTTATTCATAGATGGGACTTTTGCGAGCTTGGGAGCATTGGAGGAAAAGTATAAGTTACCCCGGGGAAATTTCTTGAGATATATGCAGGTGAGGGAATTTCCGTTGCTCCCGACACAGGGGATACAGGACAGGGTGCTTTCAGGGGTGTGGATCGGAGAGGGCAAGGTGTCAGAGATTTACAGAGAGATGAGGGAAGAGGGGGAGGAGTCGGTGGGAGAACTAAAGGGAAGGTGGGAAGAAGAATTAGGGGAGGAGATAGAAGAGGGTATGTGGGCTGATGCCCTAAGCAGGGTAAACTCCTCTTCCTCATGCGCCAGGCTTAGCCTGATTCAATTTAAGGTGCTACATAGAGCACACATAACGGGGGCAAGATTGAGCAGGTTCTTTGGAGTGGAGAACAGATGTGGGAGGTGTGGCGGGAGCCCGGCAAACCACGCACATATGTTTTGGGCGTGCCCGGCACTGGAAGGATATTGGAAGGGAGTGACGGGAGTGATCTCGCAGGTGGTGAATGCCCGGGTCAAACCAAGCTGGGGGTTAGCTCTATTTGGAGTTGCGGAAGAGCCGGGAGTGCAGGAGGCGAAAGAGGCCGATGTCGTGGCCTTTGCGTCCCTAGTAGCCCGGCGCAGGATCCTACTTATGTGGAAGGAGGCGAAACCCCCCGGACGGGAGGCCAGGGTAAACGATATGGCGGGGTTTATTAAACTGGAGCAGATAAAGTTTGCCCTGAGAGGATCGGCTCAAGGGTTCACCAGGCAGTGGCAGCCATTTCTCGACTACCTAAGGGAACGTTAGAGGGAATACAGATGACCAGCAGCAGCAACCCAGGGGGAAGGGGGGGGGGGGGAGGGGGGGGGTTTAGTTTAGTATAGGTCAATAGAGAATGGGGTTTTGTTACTTGAGTATTGTTAAAAATTTCTATTTTGTTATCGTTCCGTTTGTTTTGTAAGAGGGAAAAATGTTGTTTAGAAAAAATGTTCAATAAAATATATTTTAAAAAAAAACATTCTGGGAGTTCACCCAGAGAATTAACTTTAACAGCCATATAAATACTATGGCTACAGGAGCACGTCAGGAGCTGGGTATTTTGCAGCAAACGTCTCACCTCCTGACCCTCTAAAGGTTGATTTGGGTATGGAGAGATTTTCTTGTGAGGAGAGGTTGAGGAGATTGGGCCTGTA
Source organism: Scyliorhinus torazame (assembly GCF_047496885.1). Taxonomy (NCBI): domain Eukaryota; kingdom Metazoa; phylum Chordata; class Chondrichthyes; order Carcharhiniformes; family Scyliorhinidae; genus Scyliorhinus; species Scyliorhinus torazame. The sequence goes on from NC_092712.1 coordinate 289,262,889, forward strand.
CTTATTGTAGTTTAGAAGAATGAAAAGCGACATTATTGAGATATATAGGATTCTCAGGGGGCTTGACATGGTAGATGCAGAGAGGCTGTTTCCCCTTGTGGGCGAGTCTAGGACCATAGGGCGGAATCTCAGAGTAAGTGGTCGCACATTTAAAACACCGATGAGGTGGAATTTCTTCTCTCAGAGGATAGTGAATCTGTGGAATTTATCACCGCAGAGATCTGTAGAGGCTAGGTCGTTAATATGTTCAAATCTGAGATAGGCAGATATTTTTTATGTTTTTTTGAAATATATTTTATTCAAGATTTTTGGCCAAACATAACAGTACGTAGTGTTTCTTTTACACAACAATAAAGCAATATAAATAACAGTGGCCAGGTTTAAGCAAGTAAATAAATAATATATAAACAAAAACAAAAACAAAACAGAATGGCAACTGCCTTGTCCAAAATAAATACTCTCCAAGAATACAATCCAACAATCCAATATACAATTACCTATAACAAATACCTATACATATTATACATATACAATAACATCTCTGAGAGTCCGTTCGATTCCTCCCCCCCCTCCCCCACCCACCCCCCCCCCCCCCCCCCGCTCCCCCCTCCCCCCCCCTCCCCCCTGGGTTGCTGCTGTTGTCTACTTCTTTTCCATTCCCTCTATCTTTCTGTGAGGTAATCGACGAACGGTTGCCACCGCCTGGTGAACCCCTGAGCCGAACCCCTTAACACAAACTTAATCCGTTCTAACTTTATAAACCCTGCCATGTCGTTTATCCAGGTCTCCACACCCGGGGGTTTGGCTTCCTTCCACATTAACAATATCCTGCGCCGGGCTACTAGGGACGCAAAGGCCAACACATCAGCCTCTCTCGCCTCCTGCACTCCCGGCTCTTCTGCAACCCCAAATATAGCCAACCCCCAGCTTGGTTCGACCCGGACCCCCACCACCTTCGAAAGCACCTTTGCCACCCCCACCCAGAACCCCTGTAGTGCCGGGCATGACCAGAACATGTGGGTGTGATTTGCTGGGCCTCTTGAGCATCTCGCACACCTATCCTCTACCCCCAAAAATTTACTAAGCCGTGCTCCAGTCATATGCGCCCTGTGTAACACCTTAAATTGTATCAGGCTTAGCCTGGCACATGAGGACGATGAGTTTACCCTACGTAGGGCATCAGCCCACAGCCCCTCCTCAATCTCCTCCCCCAGTTCTTCTTCCCATTTCCCTTTCAGCTCATCTACCATGATCTCCCCCTCGTCCCTCATTTCCCTGTATATGTCCGACACCTTACCATCCCCCACCCATGTCTCTGAGATCACTCTATCCTGCACCTCCTGCATCGGGAGCTGCGGGAATTCCTTCACCTGTTGCCTCGCAAAAGCCCTCAATTGCATGTACCGAAATGCATTCCCTTGGGGCAACCCATATTTTTCCGTCAGCGCTCCCAGACTCGCAAATGTCCCATCTACAAACAGATCTCTCAGTTGTACTACCCCAGCTCTTTGCCATGCTCCAAATCCCCCATCCACTCTCCCCGGAACGAACCTATGATTGTTTCTTATCGGGGACCGCACCGAAGCTCCCGTCCTTCCCCTATGCCGTCTCCACTGCCCCCAAATTTTCAATGTAGCCACCACCACCGGGCTTGTGGTGTATTTCTTTGGTGAGAACGGCAACGGTGCTGTCACCATTGCTTGTGGGCTAGTCCCCCTGCAGGACGCCCTCTCCAATCTCTTCCACTCCGCTCCCTCCCCTTCTCCCATCCACTTACACACCATTGAAACATTGGCGGCCCAGTAGTACTCACTTAGGCTCGGTAGTGCCAGCCCCCCCCTGTCCCTACTACGCTGCAAGAATCCCCTCCTCACTCTCGGGGTCTTCCAAGCCCACACAAAACTCATAATACTCTTCTCGATTCTTTTGAAAAAAGCCTTCGTGACCACCACCAGGAGGCACTGAAACACAAAAAGGAATCTCGGGAGGACCACCATTTTAACCGCCTGCACCCTACCTGCCAATGACAGGGACACCATGTCCCATCTCTTAAAGTCCTCCTCCATCTGTTCCACCAACCGCGTTAAATTAAGCCTGTGTAATGTACCTCAATTCTTGGCTATCTGGATCCCCAGGTAACGAAAGTCCCTTGTTACCTTCCTCAACGGTAAATCCTCTATCTCTCTGCTCTGCTCCCCTGGATGCACCACAAACAACTCACTTTTCCCCATGTTCAGTTTATACCCTGAAAAATCCCCAAACTCCCCAAGTATCCACATTATCTCTGGCATCCCCTCCGCCGGGTCCGCCACATATAGCAACAAATCATCCGCATACAGAGATACCCGGTGTTCTTCTCCCCCCTGAGTACTCCCCTCCACTTCCTGGAACCCCTCAATGCTATGGCCAGAGGTTCAATCGCCAGTGCAAACAATAACGGGGACAGAGGACATCCCTGCCTCGTCCCTCTATGGAGCCGAAAATAGTCAGACCCTCGTCCATTCGTGACCACGCTCGCCATCGGGGCCCTATACAGCAACTGTACCCACCTGATATACCCATCCCCAAAACCAAATCTCCTCAGCACCTCCCACAAATAAGCCCATTCTACTCTATCAAATGCTTTCTCGGCATCCATCGCCACCACTATCTCCGCTTCCCCCTCTGGTGGGGGCATCATCATTACCCCTAGCAGCCTCCGTATATTTGTATTCAGCTGTCTCCCCTTCACAAACCCAGTTTGGTCCACATGAACCACCCCCGGGACACAATCCTCTATCCTCATTGCCATTACCTTGGCCAGAATCTTAGCATCCACATTCAGGAGGGAAATGGGCCTGTAGGACCCGCATTGCAGCGGGTCTTTTTCCTTCTTTAAGAGGAGCGATATCGTTGCCTCTGACATAGTCGGGGGCAGCTGCCCCCTTTCCCTCGCCTCATTAAAGGTTTTCATCAGTAGCGGGGCCAGCAAGTCCATATATTTCCTATAGAATTCAACTGGGAATCCGTCTGGTCTCGGGGCCTTCCCCGCCTGCATGCTCCCAATCCCTTTCACCACTTCCTCCGTCTCAATCTGTGCTCCCAGTCCCACCCTCTCCTGCTCCTCCACCTTAGGAAATTCCAGCTGATCCAGAAAGCACATCATTCTCTCCTTCCCAACCGGGGGCTGAGCTTCATATAATCTTTCGTAAAATGCCTTGAACACTCCATTCACTCTCTCCGCTCCCCGCTCCATCTCTCCCTCCTCATCTCCCACCCCACCCCATCTCCCTCGCTGCTCCCCTTTTCCTCAGTTGGTGGGCCAGCAGCCTGCTCGCCTTCTCCCCGTATTCGTACCGTACACCCTGTGCCTTCCTCCATTGTGCCTCTGCATTACCCGTAGTCAACAAGTCAAGTTCCACATGTAGCCTTTGCCTTTCCCTGTACAGTCCCTCCTCCGGTGCCTCCGCATATTGTCTGTCCACCCTCAGAAGTTCTTTCAACAACCGCTCCCTTTCCCTACCCTCCTGCTTTCCTTTATGTGCCCTAATAGATATCAGCTCCCCTCTAACCACTGCCTTCAGCGCCTCCCAGACCACTCCCACCTGTACCTCCCCATTATCATTGAGTTCCAAGTACCTTTCAATTCACCCCCTCACCCTTAAACACACCCCCTCATCCGCCAATAATCCCATGTCCATTCTCCAGGTTGGACGCTGTTGTTTTTCTTCCCCTATCTCCAGGTCCACCCAATGTGGAGCATGATCCGAAATGGCTATAGCCGTGTACTCCGTCCCCGTCACCTTCCCAAATCAAAAAAATCTATTCGTCAATAAACTTTGTGGACATAGGAGAAAAACGAAAACTCCTTACTCCTAGGTCTACTAAATCTCCAGGGGTCTACTCCTCCCATCTGCTCCATAAAGTCCTTAAGCACCCTAGCTGCAGCCGGCCTCCTTCCTGTCCTGGACCTCGATCTGTCCAGCCCTGGGTCCAGCACCGTATTAAAATCTCCACCCATTACCAACTTCCCCACTTCTAGGTCCAGGATTCGTCCTAGCATACGCCTCATAAAGTTGGCATCATCCCAGTTCGGGGCATACACGTTCACTAATACCACCGCCTCCCCTTGCAATTTGCCACTCACCATCACGTATCTGCCCCCACTATCCGCCACTATAGTCTTTGCCTCAAACATTACCTGCTTCCCCACTAGTATGGCCACCCCCCTGTTTTTTGCGTCTAGCCCCGAATGAAACACCTGCCCCACCCATCCTTTGCGTAGTCTGACCTGATCTATCAGCTTCAGATGCGTCTCCTGAAGCATAACCACATCTGCCTTAGGTTTCTTTAGGTGTGCGAGTACCCGTGTCCTCTTAATCGGCCCGTTCAGCCCTCTCACATTCCACGTGATCAACCGGGTTGGGGGGCTCTTTACCCCCCCCCCCCTTGACGACTAGCCATCTCCTTTTTCAATCCAGCTCCTCACCCGGTTCCCACGTAGCCCTATCTCCCCCAAACGGCGCCCCCCCCGCCCCGACCACCCCCCCCCCATACCAGCTCCCTCTTCTCCCCAGCAGCAGCAACCCAGTTAACCCCCCCCCCCGCTAGATCCCAAACTAGCGTAATTGCACCCCCATGTTGCTCCCAGAAGTCAGCAAACTCTGGCCGACCTCGGCTTCCCCCGTGACCTCGGCTCACACTGTGCGAGGCCCCCTCCTTCCTGCTTCCCTGTTCCCGCCATAATTACCATAGCGCGGGAACAAAGCCCGCGCTTCCCTTTTGGCCCCGCCCCCAATGGCCGGCGCCCTCAGCTCCTCATCCTCCCTCCCCCCCTCCCCACGACATGGGGAAGAGAGAAAAGTTACAGGGTCACAGGATTAACAACTTGGGAAGTCATCTCCGCCCTCTTTTACCCCCCTTCATCCCACATATTCACCCCCCCACTTTGTCCCAAACGTTCTTTTTATGGCCCGCTCACTCCAGTTTCTCCTCGACAATAAATGTCCACGCCTCATCTGCCGTTTCGAAGTAGTGATGTTTCCCTTGATGCGTGACCCACAGTCTTGCCGGTTGCAGCATTCCAAATTTAATCTTCCGTTTGTGCAGCACCGCCTTGGCCCGATTAAAGCTTGCCCTCCTTCTCGCCATCTCCGCACTCCAATCTTGATATACGCGGATCACCGCGTTCTCCCACCTACTGCTCCGAGTTTTCTTTGCCCATCTGAGGACCATCTCTCTGTCCTTATATCGGAGAAATCTCACTACTGTGGCTCGAGGAATTTCTCCAGCCCTCGGTCTTCGCGCCATAACTCGATAGGCTCCCTCCACCTCCAGCGGACCCATCGGGGCCTCCGATCCCATTAACGAGTGCAGCATCGTGCTCACATATGCCCCGACGTCCGCCCCTTCTACACCTTCGGGAAGACCAAGAATCCTTAAATTCTTCCTCCTCGCATTATTCTCCAGCACCTCCAGCCTTTCCACACACCTTTTGTGTTGTGCCTCGTGCATCTCCGTTTTCACCACCAGGCCCTGTATATCGTCTTCATTCTCAGCAGCCTTTGCCTTCACGACCCGAAGCTCCTGTTCCTGGGTCTTTTGCTACTCCTTTCGCCCCTCAATCGCTTGTAATATCGGGGCCAACAGCTCCTTCTTCATCTCCTTTTTGAGTTCTTCCACGCAACGCCGCAGGAACTCTTGGTGGTCAGGGCCCCATATTAAACTGCCTCCTTCCGACGCCATCTTGCTTTGTGCCTGCCTTCCTGGCCGCTGCTCTAGAGGATCCACCACAATCCGGCCACTTTCCTCCCTTTTTTCCATCCGTGTCCAGGGGGGATTCCCTTCTGGATTCCAGCACAGTGTTTTTTGCCATTAGAATTGCCGTTGGGGCTCCTATCAAGAGTCCAAAAGTCTGTTCCACCGGGAGCTGCCGAAACGTGCGACCTAGCTGGTCAGCGCCGCACCCGGAAGGGATAGACAGATATTTAATCGGTGAAAGAATCAAGGGTTATGGGGATAAGGCGGGAAAGTGGAGTTGAGGATTATCAAATCAGCCATGATCTCATTGAATGATAGAATTGATGTGATGGGCCGAGTGGCATACTTCTGGGTCACATCTTATGGTTTTAATGTCACCACTTTCTCAAGGTAGACTACTGGTGAACATTAAGTGTCATCTGAGGCACTATAAATCTGAACACATAAAAATTCTGATTGATTCAAAGGTCGCAGGAACAATCTAAAAACAAGGGGAAATTAATTTTGCTGTGCAGTGCCTTTTATCTGGTGCTAACTGGTCAACTGTGCCCCCATGTTTGTCAGGAAATGGATACACTTTTCAGGTCAGTAGTGCCCACCTGTCATATTGAGAAAGCAATTTGCACTGCTGGCAGGATTGTATGTGGAAGCATTTTAAGGAGGAAATGATTTATATATGTTAAGGCCCTGTGCTTCCTGCAGTACCCATTCTCAATTGTTGAACATTTCAGTACATCACTTGCCTCAATCTAAAATAACTCAGCACAGCGCTAACTGGCATATTTATCTGAATGTGGAGGAGAGAGGAGCTGGATGATGCTCCTGAAAGAATGTGGACCACTCTCATCACCCGGTCACCAATTGCCTTCCCCCGGCCACTAATGTCCTTGACCAGTCCAGTGATCTTCGTCCTGCACTGTTGACCAACACTGGCTCAAAACCTAATTGCTCTCCGCATGTCCCTCCTCACTTACATATCTAGTAAAGTCACTATGATGCCATCAATAGCCCAATCGTCAGCCCAAATTCATTGGTATTGCTACATAGCCCACCAGCTCCAGTGAAATAAAGCATGAAGGCCAATATGACAGGTACACTGGATTTCAGCATTCAAATGCAGGCATTGACCAAAAGCCTAGGCTACTATCCTCCCCATCTCTGAGCACAATTAGTGTTCAGGGGCAGGATTCTCCCCTACCCAGCTGGGCGGGCCATACCGGCGGCGAGGAGTGGCGTGAACCACTCTAGCGTCGGGCCGCCAGGAAGGTGCGGAATCCTCTGCCCTTCAGGGGCTAGGCCGGCGCTAGCGTGTGCTGGCGTCATCCCAGCGCATGCGCAGCGGGGTTCTTTTCCGCACCGGCCATGGCAGAGGTTGGCAGCAGCCAGCGCGGAGGAAAGCGTGCCCCCACGGCACAGGTCCGCCCGCGGATCGGTGGGCCCTGATCGCGGGCCAGTCCACCGTGGGGGCACGCCCCGGGGCCAGATCCCCCTGCACCCCCCCCACCCCAAGGTCTCTGCAGGTCGCCCGTAGAGCCAGGTCCCACCGGTACGGACCTGGTTTGATTTACGCCGGCGGGACAGGCCGAAAACGCGCGGCCGCTCGGTCTATCTCGGGCTGGAGAATCGCGACCGGCTCGCCGCGCTTCCCAGCCCCCGCCAAAACCCCGGCGCCGGGGAATTCAGCAGCCGGCATCGGGGCGGGATTCACGCCACCCCCTGGCGATTCTCCGCCCCCCCAGTAGTTTGTGTTCAATATGAGTGTCTGCTTACTTTGGTGCTCACCACTGAGTTTGATTAGTTAAGCCTGGTGTGGTGATTAAGAAAAATAAACTAACAGAAGCTAGTTGCTGGAAGCAGAGAGCTAGATGCATGGAGCAGACACTGTAAAACACTGAATCAAGTTCATGCACACATTGAAGCTGGTGTGCCATCTCTGCCTGGATCTGAGGGATATAAAGTACACAACACACATCTCTCACCAGCTCCTCGTCAAGACTTACTTTGGTAGCCGATGATGATCCTCTATTGCTCGCCTATCCTCTTGCAATTGTATAACCTCTGCTCACCACAAGCAATGCTACAGGAGGTCTGCTAGTTGATCATTTCAGTTATTGTTTGAAGTGCTGTGGTAGTATGCATTAGGGGTCATGTGGGACTGTGAAGCCGTGATGTCATTGGCTGACAGATCCCGGGTCCTGGTTGGCCGTTGACCTCTAGCTCCGCCCTGAAGGTGGAGTATAAGAACCAGGAGTCCTCCCCCGCAGGCCAGTCTACTACTGAACTGCGGGGGAACAGTCACGCTTAATAAAGCCTCATCGACTTCACTCTATTCGTCTCTCGGAGTCTTTGTGCGCTACAATTTATTAAGCGTGACTAAAGGACTATGGAGCTCAGGATCATCCCGGAATGCCTGAGGATCAGCCCCCACGCAGTGAATGCAGCAGCAGCTTTCAAGCACTGGCAGACTTGTTTCGAGGCCTACCTCAGAACGGCCCCCGGCCGGGTCACAGAAGACCAAAAACTACAGGTCCTGCACTCGAGGTTAAGGACGGAGATTTTGTCTCTCATCGAAGACGCAGAGGATTTCCAGATGGCGTTCGCAGCACTAAAAAGTCTCTATGTTCGCCCAGTAAACCAGATCTACGCTCGCTATCAACTCGCAACGAGACGGCAAAGTCCCGGAGAATCGATAGATGAATTCTACGCCGCGTTACTAATTTTGGGACGGGCCTGCAGCTGCCCGCCGGTGAACGCAAATGAACACACGGACATGTTAATGCGCGATGCTTTTGTGGCAGGTATGAACTCCTCTCAAATCCGCCAAAGACTTTTAGAAAAAGAGTCGCTAGGACTCTCAGAGGCACGGGCCCTAGCAGCCTCCCTGGACGTGGCCGCGCGAAACGCCCGTGCCTACGGCCCCGACCGCGCGGCAGCCCATTGGCCTCCGTACGCACCCGTCGCGACAAACCCACACACCCCCGGACACCCCACAGGCTTGCGCGGTTCAAACGCCAAGTCGCACCGGGGGAGCCCGCTGCTATTTCTGCGGCCAGGCGAAACACCCCCGGCAGCGCTGCCCGGCCCGCGCAGCGATCTGTAAGAACTGCGGGAAAAAGGGCCATTTCGCGGTTGTGTGCCGGTCCCGGGAGGTTGCTGCTGTCCCAGGAGAACAGGGAACCCTGCACGTCTTTTACGCTCCCCAACCCCCCCAGTGCCCCATGTACGACCCGCAGGCGCAACCACTTTAGGTCCCGACCACCGCTCTCCCCGGAGAAGAGGGAGTTCTGCACGTCTCTAACGCTCCCCAACCCCCCCCCCCCCCCCCGCGCCCCATGTATGACCCGCCGGCGCTACCACTTTGGGTCCCGGCCACCGCTGTCCCCAGAGAAGAGGGAGTCCTGCGTGTTCCTAACGCTCCCCAACCCTCCCAGCGCCCCATGTGCGACCCGCAGGTGCCGCCATTTTGGGTCCCGGCCACCATGAGGGGAGGAGGGGCGCTGCCATCTTGGACCACCCCAGACCTGTGCGACGCATGCGGGCGGCCATTTTGTCCACCCCCGCCGCCATCTTGTGACCCCCCAGCCATGTGTGATGCATGGGGGCAGCCATCTTGTTCACCCCCGACGCCATATTGGACGGCAACAACGGACCCCAGTGTCGACGGCTCCACGGGGTTCGAAGAAGACGCTCAACCATTACGACCATGTCTGGCTTCAATGACGCTGGACCAAGCACGGCTCCGGAGTTCCAGACGACGACGACAACGGTGCTGATAAACGGGCACGAGACACCATGCCTGGTCGACTCCGGGAGCACGGAGAGCTTTATCCACCCCGACACGGTAAGACGCTGTTCTTTGACCATCCGTCCCAGCGCACAAAAGATTTCCCTAGCTGCAGGATCCCACTCCGTACAGATCAAAGGCTTCTGCATAGTTACCCTAATGATGCAAGGGAGGGAGTTCAAAAACTACAGGCTCTACGTCCTTCCCCAACTCTGCGCCCCCACATTACTGGGATTAGACTTCCAGTGCAATCTACAGAGCCTAACCTTCAAATTCGGCGGCCCAATACCCCCACTCACTATCTGCGGCCTCGCAACCCTCAAGGTTCAACCCCCATCCTTGTTTGCAAACCTCACCCCGGATTGCAAACCCGTCGCCACTAGGAGCAGACGGTACAGCGCCCAGGACCGGACCTTCATTCGGTCCGAAGTCCAGCGGCTACTGAAGGAAGGCATAATCCAGGCCAGCAATAGTCCCTGGAGAGCACAGGTGGTAGTAGTAAAGACAGGGGCGAAGCAAAGGATGGTCATAGACTATAGCCAGACCATCAACAGGTACACACAACTAGACGCGTACCCTCTCCCCCGCATATCCGACATGGTCAATCGGATTGCCCAATATAAGGTCTTCTCCACCGTGGACCTCAAGTCCGCCTACCATCAGCTCCCCATCCGCCCAAGTGACCGCAAGTACACAGCCTTCGAGGCAGACGGGCGATTATACCACTTCCTAAGGGTCCCATTTGGCGTCACAAACGGGGTCTCGGTCTTCCAACGAGAGATGGACCGAATGGTTGATCAACACGGGTTGCGTGCCACTTTCCCGTATCTCGACAATGTAACCATCTGCGGCCACGATCAGCAGGACCACGACGCCAACCTCCAAAAATTCTTCCAGACCGCTAAAGCCTTGAACTTCACGTACAACGAGGACAAGTGCGTTTTTAGCACAAACTGGCTAGCCATCCTGGGCTACGTAGTGCGCAATGGGATAATAGGCCCCGACCCCGAACGTATGCGCCCCCTCATGGAATTTCCCCTCCTGCACTGCTCAAAAGCCCTAAAGCGCTGCCTGGGGTTCTTTTCATACTACGCCCAGTGGGTCCCCCAGTATGCAGACAAGGCCCACCCCCTAATACAGACCACGACCTTCCCTCTGTCGACAGATGCTTGCCAGGCCTTCAGCCGCATCAAACCGGATATCGCAAAGGCCACGATGCGCGCCATCGACGAGTCCCTCCCCTTCCAGGTCGAGAGCGACGCCTCCGACGTAGCTCTAGCGGCCACCCTTAACCAAGCGGGCAGACCCGTGGCCTTTTTCTCCCGAACCCTCCACGCTTCAGAAATCTGCCACTCCTCAGTGGAAAAGGAAGCCCAAGCCATAGTGGAAGCGGTGCGACATTGGAGGCATTACCTGGCCGGCAGGAGATTCACTCTCCTCACAGACCAACGGTCGGTAGCCTTCATGTTCGATAATGCACAGCGGGGCAAAATCAAAAACGACAAGATCTTAAGGTGGAGGATCGAGCTCTCCACCTTCAACTACGGAGATCTTGTATCGTCCCGGAAAGCTGAACGAGCCGTCCGATGCCCTATCCCGCAGCACATGTGCCAACGCACAAATTAACCGCCTCCAAATCCTCCACGAGGACCTCTGCCACCCGGGGGTCACTCGGTTTTACCACTTTATCAAGTCCCGCAACCTCCCATACTCTTTAGAGGAGGTCCGTACAGTCACAAGGAACTGCCACATCTGCGCAGAGTGCAAACCGCATTTTTTCAGGCCGGATGGTGCGCACCTGATTAAGGCTTCCCGCCCCTTTGAACGCCTTAGTCTGGATTTCAAAGGACCCCTCCCCTCCACCGACCGCAACATATGCTTCCTTAATGTGGTGGACGAGTACTCCCGCTTCCCATTCGCCATCCCCTGTTCTGACATGACCGCGGCCACAGTCATTAAAGCCCTGAACACCATATTCACACTGTTCGGTTGCCCCGCATACGTCGACAGCGACAGGAAGTCCTCTTTCATGAGTGACGAGCTGCGCCAGTTCCTGCTCAGCAACAGTATAGCCTCGAGCAGGACGACCAGCTACAACCCCGGGGGGAACGGGCAAGTAGAGAGGGAGAACGGCACGGTCTGGAAGACCGTCCTACTGGCCCTACGGTCCAGGGACCCAGGGACCTCCCAGTTTCACGGTGGCAGGAGGTCCTCCCGGACGCCCTCCACTTCATCCGGTCACTACTGTGTACTAGCACTAACCAAACGCCTCATGAGCGCCTCCTTGTCTTCCCCAGGAAGTCCTCCTCTGGAACGTCGCTGCCGACCTGGCTGGCGGCCCCAGGACCCATCTTGCTCCGAAAACATGTGCGGGCGCACAAGTCGGACCCGTTGGTCGAAAGGGTTCACCTCCTTCACGCGAACCCGCAGTACGCTTATGTGGAGTACTCCGACGGCCGACAGGACACGGTCTCCCTGCGAGATCTGGCGCCCGCCGGCAACACACACACCCCCCCGACACCAATCACCCCCTCCCTGCCACCGCCGCACCCCGCGACCGCCCCCTTCCCAGGAGGATCGGTCCTCCTCCCAGGCCCGACCAGGAGTGAAGCCCAAGCTGAAACCGTAAGGCTCCCGGAGACGACAACACCGGAACAAGCACCACCACCACCACCGGGGCCGAGGCGATCGACACGGACGACCAGACTGCCCGACCGACTCGTGGCGTCGATCTAACACTACAATATGTGGACTTTTAACGAGAACATTTTGATTTTTTCTCCTGACGATTACTGTAAATAGTTCGAAACAAAAAAAACCTTGTACATACAGTAATAACATGCGAAAGTTTTCCTCCCAGGACCAGCCTTGTAAACCCTTACCACCATGCGAAGCATCACCCCGCCGGGTTCATTTTTAACATGGGGTGAATGTGGTAGTATGCATTAGGGGTCATGTGGGACTGTGAAGCCGTGATGTCATTGGCTGACAGATCCCGGGTCCTGGTTGGCCGTTGACCTCTAGCTCCGCGCTGAAGGCGGAGTATAAGAACCAGGAGTCCTCCCCCGCAGGCCAGTCTACTACTGAACTGTGGGGGAACAGTCACGCTTAATAAAGCCTCATCGACTTCACTCTATTCGTCTGTCGGAGTCTTTGTGCGCTACAAGTGCAAAAATGCTTAACACATTCGAGAGAGATTATCACCCAGACTCTGGCCTTTTTTATGCAGGACTCAGGTTTTTACTCTTATTGTAAAAACCTCTCCTTGTCTGAGCATCAAGCATTAAAAGAGTCGGAACAGAGAGTGACCATTTATCCCATCAAACTCCAGCTGTTCAATATGGAAATTGTTCAATTATGGGCTTTTCCCAACACAACCTCCTGAGGGACTCAAATACATAAATCACACATGATAAACCATCAGAAACACAGAGGTCTGCAAAATGTCTGCAATTCCATGGGGAATGAAGCAAAATTTCAGGAAATTAATTTGATTTTGCAAACCACATTGTTGAACTCTTTCTTTTAATAAACATTTTATTGAGGTATTTTTTGGTATTCTTACAACAACACAATAAACAATGTACATGAAACTATAAACATAGTGCAAAGCCATCTCCCTCCCTTACTGGTCCCACCTTTATTCACCCCCTACTCTAAGCTAAAGTAACCCCACCCCACCCCCTTCTGCTGACGTTTAATTTTCAGCGAAGAAGTCGACGAACGGTTGCCACCTCCGGGCGAACCCTAACATTGACCCTCTCAAGGCGAACTTGATTTTCTCCAAACAGAGAAAGCTAGCCATGTCTGATAGCCAGGTCTCCGACTTCGGGGGCTTTGAGTCCCTCCATGCTAATAGTATCTGTCTCTGGGCTACCAGGGAAGCAAAGGCCAGAACGTCTGCCTCTTTCTCCTTCTGGATTCCTGGGTCTTCCGACACCCCAAAAATCGCCACCTCTGGACTCAGCGCCATCCTTGTTTTTAACATCATGGACATGACATCTGCAAACCCCTGCCAAAACCCCCTAAGCTTCGGACATGTCCAGAACATGTGGACATGGTTCGCTGGTCCTCCCGCACATTTTGCACACCTGTCTTCCAGCCCAAAGAATCTGCTCATCCGGGCCACTGTCATGTGAGCCCGGTGAACGACCTTGAATTGTATCAGGCTGAGCCTGGCACATGTTGCGGATGCGTTGACTCTACACAACCCGTCCGCTCATAGACCATCCTCTATCTCTCCTTCCAGCTCCTCCTCCCACTTGCGCATCAGCTCCTCGGTCTGCGTCTCCTCTGACCACATTGTTGAATTCTAACCAGCTGCATTCCACAGATGATATATCCTTTGTCCTGAGATCAGTCCACTGTCTAGGGGGGAGAATTTGTCTCTGTCATGCTTGTTTTGGCAGAATGAAAGAGTTGGGGGCCAATTTCCATTTGCAAACTTGCACGGCCTCTCAACAGTCAGGGACTCCCAGTCAGTGTCTGGGGATAGACACCGCACATTCTCCGCCCCAGCAAAGCAAAAAGCTGGAAAGTTATTTTCAGAGGCGAGCAATCCGCAACAAAGCTGGGGGACTCTTTAGAGCTCTCAAGCTCCTCACCTCTGCCTGGATCACGAGACGGGCATGTTTGCTGTGCCTCTTCATTAGTATAGGTTTCTCAGTGCAAACCGAGTGCAAAAAGCATGGGAACCTGCATCTGCAGTATCACTGACAGGTTGTGGTATGCATAGAGACCTTGTGGAAACTGGGTTGTTGGGTTGAGAGAAGAGTCAAATGATCACGGAAACTCTGAAGACGTGACTGACAGGCATAAAAGCATCAGAAATCACTTTTGCCCGTTTCCTCATTTGAAATAGATTCTCTCCCATTCTAGCACCATTAGTGAGGACACAGGGAGGAGATTCAATCGCTTAATAACATTAACAGGGAGTTGGATGAATAGTTGGTTTCCCGTGACGTCAAACATGGCCAAGACCAGAGGAAAGAAAGGAGGGAGGAGAGGGGGCAGAAGAGAGATGGGATTGGAGGATGACAAAAGAGGCACTGGAGGAACAAGTAAAGGAATTCTGAAAGAGGAAGTTGGGAAAATTAGTGTTAGAGGGGTGTAGGGGCAAAAGGAGATCAGGGAGGAGAGGAGAGAATGGGACAGGAAGGAGAAAAAAAAGAGATGGAGGGCAGCATGAGGGCACAGAGGTTTGCACTGCTGCCTCACAACGCCAGGGACTCGGCTTCAAATCCGCCCTTGGACAACTGTCTGTGTGAGGTTTGCACATTCTCCCCGTGTGTACATGGGTTTCCTCCGGGTGCTCCGGTTTCCTCCCACAGTCTATTGGATTGGCCATGGTCAATTGCCCCTTAGGCCAGGATTCTCTGAAATCCTGGCCAAGTGTTGACGCCGGCGCCAAAACCTCCAGGCCCAGGCATTCTCCCCGTCCCTCGGGGGCTAGCACGGTGCCGGAGTGCTGTGTGCTGCTCCGGCACCGACAACAGGCCCTACAGGGCCGGCGCGGGCCTGCACATGCATGCCACGGCCAGCGCGTGTCTGCACATGTGCGCCACGGCCGCCTCCGTGCCAACTTTCGGGCAACATGGTGGAGCCCTACAGGGGCCTGGCATGGAGGAACATAAGCCTCACCTGGAATGAGCTTGCCCGTCAATCGGTTGCCCCGATCGTGGGCATGGCCACCGTGGAGGCCCCTCCCCGGAGTCGGTTCCCCCCGTCCCCTACCAGAACGGACCCCGCAGCCAGAACGCCGAGGTCCCGCCTCGTAGGACCATACGCGAACGACGCTGGCGGAACTTGGCGGGCACTCAGCCCGTCGAGCGTGCAGAATCGCCACTGGGGCCACTTTTAATGGCCCCCGACTGGCGCCGCGGCGATCGCGCCGGCACAATTGGTGCAGGAGTGGCATGGCGGGATTCCCGCCCATGATCACGGGGATAAGGATGGGAGTGGGCCTGGGTTAGGGCGCTCTTTTGGAGGGTCGGTGCAGACTCGATGGGCTGAATAACTTCATTCTGCAGTGTAAAGATTCTATAATTCTATGGAGAGGAGAGAGAAAGGGAAAACAGTGGGCGGGATTCTCTCAGCCCACACATGCGCAAACCCACGGCGCCCATTTGACTCTGGTATCGGCAGCTGGAGCAGCGTGGGTCGCTCCAGTGCCGTGCAGGCCTCCTGTAGGGCTCAGAATCGCTGCTCCTGGGGGCCTGTTGACGCCGTCGTAAAACGCAACGGCGTTAACAACGGCGTCAACAATTAACCTCAGGATCAGAGAATCCCACCCAGTATTGTGATATCACTTTAAAGGAATATGCAAATGAACAAGTAAGCAGGGTGCAAAGCAGCATGCAACCAGCAGCTTATTGTGTGTACTGGGTGTGCCATACGTTCGTGAGCAGGAGCACGCCAAACCGATAGCGACAGGCAAGGCTGGACGATGTCCCAGCAAGGTTCTTCCACATCTTACTGACTTTTTTACTGTTGCAGTAGAATCATGCACTACACCCTGCAAGGTTTGCTTCCAGCAAGAATTAATCTGTCTCAATTTAGCCTTGCCACTCAGTGCTGACACATATCCCTGTATTTACTTCCATTCGGACATGTCAATGGCGTAGGCAAGGCCAGCATTTATTGCCCATCCTGAATTGCCCCTGAAAAAGTGATGGTGAACGTCCCTCTTGAACCGTCCATCCGATGGAATGGTGTTGGGAAAATCTACGATATAATTCCAAATCATAATGGTATGTGGCTTGGAGGGGAGCATACAAATGTTTGTGTTCCCGTATCTCTGCTGTCCTTTTCCTTCTAGATGGTAGAGCCTGTGAGTTTGGCAGGGGCTGTCAATGGAGTCTTGGTGATTTGCTGCAATGCATTTTATAAATGGTACACTCTGCTGCCACTGCGCATCGGTGGTGGAGGGAGTGAATGTTTAAGTGTAATGTGGATGGGTTGACAATCAAGCTCAGTGCTTTGTCCTGGATGGTGTGGTGCTTCTTGAATGTTGTTAGGACTGCACACATCCAGGCAAACAGGAGAGTTTTTCATCACACTCCTGATTTATTCCTTGTGGATGATGTACAGGCTTCAGGGAGTCAAGAGGTGAGTAATTCACAATTCTAAACATTACAATAGCTGAGAACAAGACAATTTGGAGGCGGAATTACGATATTTAGGATTTTAATCCCACTGCCGACCCTTTCCTGCCCAATGCTGATTATCGGTGTGGGGGGATGGGTTTAAAATCAAGACATAGAATGGCTGCCATTTTTGCAATGTTCAACTTCGACAAATATTATGGTGGAGTTTTCCCCCAAAAGTGTCAGGTTTTGACTGAAACCGACATGTTTCTCCCGAGAGAAACAGACAGATTTTCTCGGCAGATCTTCTGACACTTCTGCTCCTATGTTTGATGGCCTATATTCACCTTAGATAGGTTGTAAATTCACAGTACACAATGCAATTTGTATTACAGCTTTTGGTGGAACGGGAAACAATCTAGTTCTTGAAGGGTTCTTTGTGTTGCCTGCTGTGCAAACGTCTCACAATTGCTTGAACTCTTGATTCCCAGACTGTATTAAAATGACACCACGCCTCTCATCTACTTCTGAAGTCTACCTGACTATAGTTACTGCATTTGTTTATTTAACTCGTAACACTTTGTGTACTCGTCCTTGAATTCTTCGTTACAATATCTTGGTCCCTGTTCTCTTAAAGCCAGTCATCTTTTACACTCTTTCTTTCCCAATTCCCTGGTTATCTGGACTGCAACTTGTATTTTAGGAAGTCTGCCTCTTCGCAGCTCCCACCCTGTCCAGTCTATCTTCTGGCAGCATTGAGGATTGTCCACTCCCCTCGATCCTGGGCGTAATTCTCTGTTTTGCGACATTGGCAGCCAGAAATGCGATCGGGTGCAGAATAGTGTGTTATGGAAAAATCGCAATTTGTGCCAGGCGCGGTCCCTCGCTGGCAGCATTATCGAAGTTTGCCCGTGCCAGTGGATCCATGCAAAACCATCATATGTATGAATTTAATTATAGTTCGACACTTCATGATCCATCCCTCTGTGATGTTCTGCCCTTGGTGGGCAGAAGTCACGCGGGCGCGAATTGGTGCAAGTATTTACAAGCGGGACCTGGGTGCCATGGTTATTAATGGGGAGCGAGAAGGTACGGAAACTGTCAGGCTGCACACAACCTATCACTGCATTATATCATTGCTGCTCTTTATATGAATGACCATACAAGGATCATTCTGTGATTGTCTTGCGAATCTGGAAAGGGGAAAAGAATATCATGGATGATGGAGGTGGGGGGAGGGTGTGCGGTTAAAGGGTCTGTTGAGGGGGGAAAGTGACCCAGAAACAGAAGAAACACAGGGTCCATGGTTTCTCTCCCTGGTCCTGATGGTGTTAATGCTGATGAATGACTATTGAGAGTTTTTAATGGTACACTGACAATTGGGAAGGGATTTCGTGATGGACAACAAGTGATGTAATTAATGCTCAAAAACAAATCTGAGGCCGTTGAAAATGGATATCCATGTGTAAGAACACTTTTCTCAAGACAAGAAAGCATAGGAGAAAGAAAATGAAACCTATGAAGGTATTTCCGACCATGAGGCCCTCTCTCTGATGCTGTATGTAAACACCAGCTGAAGACGGCTGATTTGAAGGATCAAGATTTGAGATCTGGTATAGCGGCTCCACCATTCAGTCTGTTGGAGTCCATGGATGCTCATTTCTGGCAAAAAAATCACTCTCATCAAAGAACTCACTTCAGAAAATGAGATGGTAGTCTGGTTGATTTCTTCAGCCGAAGGAACAACAAATTCTGACAAAAACAGCTTATGTAATTACTCATTTACAGCTGCACCCCCGCCCCCAGAACCGAAATAAATGCCTAGGTTTAGCTGCTCTGTACAAAAATGCTGCATAAATTTCTGTGTGGACCTGGGGGTTTTAACCATCGTGTTCCAGGCAACAAGGAAATTCAAGTGAAGAGGTCACTACAAACAAATGTTTCAATTATGCCACATGAGATGGGTTTTCTTCCAAATTACTGTCAAGATTAATTGAGGATAATGGACACGTAGGCATTCTGTCTGGAATCAACCACCACCATTTTCTACCATGCCCATTGCAAATGGCGCTGCTGGAAGCAAACGTTAAGAAGATAAATTACTTAGGACTCCATCTGAACTCCCTCCATTCTCACCTGTGTAGAGACAATGGCTGGAGTGTTCTGCCTTCCCACATGGCGAGTTTAATGGTGGGAGGGCATTTACTCAAGTGACTGGGCTCCTCCACCTTGCCACCTCCCTCATTATAAGGCATTTCATGCCTAATTACAGGATCCAGCATCAGGAAGGAGTGAGCCTGCCGAAAGGCAGCCCCCTGCCTTTGCCGCCAACCCTCCTTCTGTCCCCCACGACCCTCATCCTGCGATCATCTCCCTTATAGTTATGTTATTCAGTAGAACTGCTGTCCAGGGTAGGACACTGCCCCGAGGTCCTTAATCTCAGGGCTTGCTGCTGTCCAGTTAAGTGCCTGAGTGGCACAGGTTTGGGCAGACTTTCTTGTGAAGAGGCGGCGCGGGGCTTCTGTCAGTTCTTCAGCCAATGGGCGTGACCCGATCATCTCCATGAAATATCAGGCAATGAAGGGGGAGATCAAAATGAAGGAGCATGTAAGGGAAAAGTGGAAGCAGACAGCAAGAGGAAGGATTTATTGTTGTTGCAATGTTGGAAATTACCCCATGTTTAAAGGAGTTGTTTTTGTCCAGTTGGGCTTATTCATAGGCAATTAAAAATACCAATTTAAAATTGCCCCCCTCAGTTTCGAAGCTGCAGCGAGGATTCCTCTGCAGTGCCATGAAAGATTCAGGAAAATGGCTCAGGGTCATGCTGGGGTCAGGCTGTGCCGGTGATCCCTTAAGTCCCTGTGGAAACCACCCCCGCAAAACCCCACATGGTGCAGGAATGTTCAAGCATATGTGGCACTCTTTTAACCTGTTTTTCCTGTCAGTATTTACAGCACCACCAGAGTATACACCAATGTGGTCAATGTTCAGCAATATTCATGTCCAAAGAACCCATGTACACATTACAAATGAAACGTGTAATTGTTGTAACTGGGACAGATATTTTGTAGAACATTGAATTGTACTGACTCCAATCTATTCCATAGATTGGGAAGTGAGATGAGAGTAACTGTCCTTGACATCAAGGCAGCATTTGGCTGAGTGTGGCATCAAAGACCCCTAGCAAAACTGAAGTCAATGGAAATCAGGGGGATAACTTTCCCTGGCTGGAGTCATACCGAGCACAAATGTAGATGGTTGTGGTGGTTGGAGGTCAATCGTCTCAGTTCCAGGTCATTACGGCAGGGGTTGCTCAGGCTAGTGTCCTAGGCCTAACCATCTCCAGCTGCTCTAGAAACGGGGAGATTCGCTAATGGTTGCACAATGTACAGCACCATTCGCAACTCCTCAGATGCTGAAGCAATCCAAGCATTGGACAATATCTAGGTTGACAAGTGGCAAGTAACATGTGCACTACACAAGTTCCAGACAATGACCATCTCCAACAAGAGAGAATCGAACCATCGTCCCTTAACATTCAATGGCATTATCACCACTGAATCACTCACTAGCATCATCCTGGGGTTACCATTGACCAGAGACTGAACTGGATTAGCCATATAAATACTGTTGCTACAAGAGCAGGTCGCAGGTTCGGAATCCTGTGGCAAGTAACTCACCTCCTAACCCCCAAAGCCCATCATCTATAAGATAGAAGTCAGGTGTGTGATGGAATGCTCTCCATTTGCCTGGATGAGTGAAACTTCAAGAACCATGACACTATCCAGGTCAAAGCAGTCCGCTTGTTTGGCATCCTATCCACAAACATTCACTCTCTCCAACACTGATACACAGTGGCAGCAGTATGTACTATCTGAACATGCAGTGTAGGGACTTACCAAAGCTCCTTACGCAGCACTTTCCAAGCCCATGACCACTGTCGCCTAGAAGGACAAGGGTAGCAGATACCCGAGAACCCCACCACCTAGAACTTTCCCGCCGAGTCACTCACCATCGTGACTTGGAAATATATCGCCGTTCCTTCACTGTCGCTGAGGCAAAATTCTGGAAGTTCCTCCCTAACAGCACTATGGGTGCACCTACATCAAATGGACTGCAGCAGTTCAAGAACCACCTTGGCGAGGGCAATTAGGGCTGGGCAATAAATACTGGCATAGTCAGTGACGCCCACATCCCATGAATGAATGAATAATAAAATGAAATCCTGGGATTGAGTGTAACATATATCCCTAATGCTTACTGGATACCAAATTATGAAATGGAGCATAACTAAAGGGATACGATCCCACCCCAATAATATGGCCCATTTCCCTTCTAAAAAAACTGCTGATTGTTGTTGCATGCACCATGCCATAGATGCAAAGGATAGATGAGGAAATTCATTGATGTCACAATTCCAGCAGTGAGCCAAAGTCAAAGTGATCATCAGTCAGAGATCTGGGGCGTCATTCTCCGACCCCCCGCCGGGTCGGAGAATGGCCGTTGGCCGCCGTGAATCCCGCCCCCGCCCCCGCCGAAGTCTCCGAAGGGAGAAAAGTCGGCGGGGCGTTAATGGCGCCGCTGCCGCGGAGAATGTCACGGGTCTGCGCAAGGCAGCCGATTTTCGGCCTGCCGATATTCTCCCTTCCGGATGGGCCGAAGTCCCGTCGACGTGATGACCGTTCACGTCGACGTCAATCAAACCTCCTTTTCATCGGCGTGACCTGGTGCTCCAGGCTCACGCCGACCAGCGAGGAGGTGAGTGACGGCCTGGGGGGTTGGCTCTGGGCAGGAAATGGCGTGGCCGCAGACTGATTGCCTGAGGAGAGGTGTGTCTCGGCTTGTGTGTGTGTGCGGCGGGGGGTGGGGGGGGTGGTTAGAGTAGGCTGGGCTCCGGGGGAGTGCCGGGAGGGGGTCCGTGCCGGGGTGGAGGTTGGGGGTTGGGGAGGGGGTCCGTGCCGGGGTGGAGGTTGGGGGTTGGGGAGGGGGTCCGTGCCGGGGTGGGTGATGGGAGGGCAAATGAGTTGGTCCACCTGGCCAGGTGCCAGCCTCCAACAGTTGGACCCATGCGGTCCATGCCACCTGGCTGGGGGGAGGAGGGGATATGGGCAATGATGACATGTCGTCGTTCCCCTCCCCCCCACCAGGTCGTCATGTTTTCAGATCATCCAGCGATGTTGGCCGCCGTGGTGGCAGCCGCTCATGTCTATGTTGCCCTGGATGATGATGAGGAGGAGGAGGAGGAGGAGGAGGAGCGTGCCAGAGAGGCGGCGCAGGCTGCCGCAGAGGGGCAGGCGGCAGCCGCCCAGGCTGGAGGGACACCTGACCGACAGGACGAGGAGGGGGAGGAGGACGTCGCGGCCCCACGGCAACGGAGGCACCCGAGGGCGCCCCGTGTGTACCGGCCCCGGCAGTCATACCAGGACCTCACGGACCGGGAATGCAGGAGGAGACTCCGGATGAGCCGGGAAACCGTGGCACACATCTGCCACCTGCTGGCACACCTGTCAGCGCGTGGCACTGGCGGGGGACACCCTCTCCCCGTGTCCGTCAAGGTTACGGTGGCCCTGAACTTTTATGCAACGGGGTCATTCCAGGCACCGAGTGGGGACCTGTCCGGCATATCGCAGACATCGGTGCATCGGTGCATCCGGGCAGTGACAGATGCCCTTTATGCCATGGCGCACCGCTACATCCGCTTCCCCGTGGACCGGGCCAGCCAAGATGCCCGGGCCGTGGGCTTCTCTGCCATTGTCGGGTTCCCCATGGTCCAGGGCGCGATCGATGGGATGCACGTCGCCGTGCGGCCACCTGCAGATAACAGGGCCGTGTTCACTAATAGGAAGGGGACCTATTCGATGAACGTACAGGTGGTCTGCGACCACCGCATGATGATCCTGCACGTCTGCGCCCGTTACCCAGGCAGTGTACACGACTCATTCGTGTTGTCGCGGTCATCCATCCCCGGCATGTACGAGGGACGCCATCCCCGGCTGAGGGGCTGGTTGCTGGGCGACAGGGGCTACCCATTGCGATCGTGGCTGATGACGCCTATACGGAGGCCACGCAATGAGGCGGAGAACCGCTACAATGATGCCCATGTAGCGACAAGGGGAGTGATCGAGAGGTGCTTTGGCGTGCTGAAGATGCGTTTCAGGTGCCTGGACCTCTCTGGGGGCGCCCTCCAGTATCGGTCAGATAGGGTCGGCCGCATCATTGTGGTGTGCTGCGTCCTGCACAACATAGCCCAGCAGAGGGGCGATGTGCCGCAGGCAGAGGAGGGCGGAGTGGAGGAGCAGCAGGAAGAGGCCCAGTCCTCCCCAGATGAGGGGGATGGGGGCAATGGTCAGGGCAGACGGGGTAGACACAGACGGGTGGCTGTCCACCGTTACCGGCTGGCCCAGCGGGCACGGGACAGACTGATAGACGCCCGCTTCACTGACTAGATGGGCGTGGGAATCGGGTAGTATGGCCACAGACCGCACACCATGACAACAGCCGACCACCCACACCCCCCACCCATCCATCGACCCAGCACCATCACCCCCCTCCCCAACCCCACACACCCCACCCGCATGCACACCACCCCCCCACTCCCAATTGCCGATCCACCGGCGGCACAACGGGCCGGGCTCACCCAGTTGCGGGTGGACGCGTGTCTATCGCAGGCCATGGAGAATGATGACAACCCGCCTCCGATGAGCTCCTGGCTCTACATCGTTGGACTATGTCTGACCCATGGCCACAGTACCACCATCCACCCGGACAATCCCTGCATGCGGCTGTGACACTGCAGCGCACGGTCCCGTCCTCTGCCCGGGGAATGTTGATGGCGGCCCAGGGGGAAGGGGGCAGACTCACCTGGGGCTGAGGTAAGACCACCCCTCACACACACACTTGCGCTCAACGTACATGACATCCCCGCACACTTTGGACAGAGCACAAAGGCAGCTTCGGTAGGTGTAACATTGACTTTAATAACCAAAGGAGTTCATGCACGTGCCCTAGCGCCTAAAACTCATCTGTGCCCTGCACCCGTGCCAACTTACTCAGTGTCTAATTGTTTGGCCTTACGGGCCCTTTGACTACGTCTACGTGGTTCCCCAGACGGTACAGCAGAACTGGAGGTGGACTCCTGTGATTCCTGCCCTCTGACACTGGATCCCTTTGGCGGCCGTTTCCTGGGGCGTCCTGGCCTAGATGGGCCAGGCTGCGGCCCGGGCGACTGGGATGGCGAGCTGCCAGCCTGTCCTGCCCGTTGCCCACCCGATGCACCTGGGACGGAAGGGGGGGAGTCCGAGGTGTCGCGGTGTACCGGGACCTCCCCTACAGAGGGAGCCGGGACGGACCACACCACCTCCTCCTCCCTCGGGGTGCCCGATGGCCCCCAGGCCTCTACATGGGTGGGGGATGCGAACGGACTGGCCACCCGACGCGCCCCCGACATCTGGCGCTGCCAGTCCTGGAGGCCCGTGCTGGTATCGACAGGGGTCTGCAGGTTTGCAGCCATGGAGCCCAGGGGGTTGTCGAACCCTGTCTGCGACAGTGCGACGCCAGCTCGCACATGGCCACTGGCGCCGATGCCCTCAGCGATGGCCTGCTGAGACTGGGCCATGGCCTGCAGAGACTGGGCCATGGCCTGCAGAGACTGGGCTATGGCCTGCTGAGACTGGGCCATGGCCTGCTGAGACTGGGCTATGGCGTTGAGCGCCTCTGCCATCTGGCGCTGGCACTGGCTCATGGCCTCCTTTGAGAGGGCAGCCATTTCCTGGGCCACAGACGCCGCCTGCACGGAAGGCCCCAGGCCTCGCAAACCGTTCCCCATGTCTGACACCGTCGCACCCATTGCCTCCACCGCGGACGCCACCCGTGCGGTGTCAGCCTGGGTGGCACGCATGACCGGGACCACTCCCAGCTCCTGGACGCGGGTGGACTCCTCCACCTGCGACCGCAGCCGCCGCAAGCCACCCGTCACCCTATTCGCTCGTCTCCGTGTCGGTGGTTGCATCGGATCTATGTGTGGGTGTGGTAACTGCAGGAACCCGGGATCCATCTGGGCGGCAGATGTTCGCTTGGCCTGGGCTGCCCTCCGACCGCCCGGTCCCTCTGCTGCTCCTACCTCCACCTGCTGTACCGGGACGGCTGTGTTGTGCGCACCAGTGAGTGTACCAGACGCCTCATCACTAAAGTGCCCAACCGTGGTGAGTGTTTCTGCGATGGTGGAGGGTGTTGGTGACAGCAGTGGCGTTGTGTCGTGCTCTTCGTCCCACTCTGAGTCCATGGCACTTTGGGGTGGGGGTTCGTCTCCACCCATCCACTCTGAGTCACTGTCCGGTATTTCGTCTTCCCGGGTAGGGGTGTCCTGGGTAGTGCTGTCCCGGGTAGTGCTGTCCCGGGTAGTGCTGTCCCGGGTAGGGGTGTCCTGGGTAGTGGTGTCCCGGGTAGGGGTGTCCTGGATAGTGGTGTCCTGGGTAGTGGTGTCCTGGCTCGGATGTGACGGGGGCCTGTGGCTGCCCCCCTCATCGCTGGGTGGTCGCTCCCGCACGTGACGGGGGTGTCGTCTCCCTGTTGCTCCAGGTCTCTCCGTCTCCTGTGGTCTCCGAGGGGCATCCTGCGGGCGTCGCATGCTGGAGGGTTCGGGTCTCTCCGTCTCCCGTGGTCTCCGAGGGGCATCCTGCGGGCGTCGCATGCTGGAGGGTGCGGGTCTCTCCGTCTCCCGTGGTCTCGGAGGGGCATCCTGCGGGCGTCGCATGCTGGAGGGTGCGGGTCTCTCCGTCTCCCGTGGTCTCCGAGGGGCATCCTGCGGGCGTCGCATGCTGGAGGGTGCGGGTCTCTCCGTCTCCCGTGGTCTCGGAGGGGCATCCTGCGGGCGTCGCATGCTGGAGGGTGCGGGTCTCTCTGTCTCCCGTGGTCTCCGAGGGGCATCCTGCGGGCGGTCTGCATCTGCGGGGATGGGTGCCTGGACGTTTGGTCCTGCGATACACAATGAAGCATGCATGGTTAGACATCAGGCTGTGATCAGGTGATACGGGAGAGGGGGATATAGGGGAGGGGGGATATGGGGACGGGCTGTTGGTGGCTCACTTGCTCGTGGGGCCCCGACCTCTGCATCAGCAACCTCCCGGTCCTCAGGTCCGCCAGCCAGTTCCAGGGCCCTTTCCTCGTGTACGGTCAGTGGCCTCTCATCAGCGGGCCCTCCTCCAGTCCTCACATGCTCCCTATTGTTGTGTGCGCGCTTCTCCTGGGGGGGGGGGGGGGGTGGTGGCAGGGGTAAAAGGCAACAGTGTTAGGCAGGTATATGAATGCACGCCATCGGTTGCGCGTGCATTGCAGAGGTTAAGGTTAGGGCTGGATTCACTTGGGGATATGGGGGATATGGGGGAGGGGGGATATGGGGGAGGGGGGATATGGGGGAGGGGGGATATGGGGGATATGGGGGAGGGGGATATGGGGGATATGGGGGAGGGGGGATATGGGGGATATGGGGAGGGGGAATATGGGGGATATGGTGGAGGGGGGATATGGGGGAGGGGGGGATATGGGGAATATGGGGGAGGGGGGATATGGGGGATATGGGGGAGGGGGGATATGGGGGATATGGGGGAGGGGGGATATGGGGGATATGGGGGAGGGGGGATATGGGGGATATGGGGGAGGGGGGATATGGGGGAGGGGGGATATGGGGAATATGGGGGAGGGGGGATATGGGGATATGGGGGAGGGGGGATATGGGGGACATGGGGGAGGGGGGATATGGGGGATATGGGGGAGGGGGGGATATGGGGGAGGGGGGATATGGGGGATATGGGGGAGGGGGGATATGGGGGAGGGGGGATATGGGGGAGGGGGGGATATGGGGGAGCGGGGATATGGGGGATATGGGGGATATGGGGGAGGGGGGGATATGGGGGAGGGGGGATATGGGGGAGGGGGGATATGGGGATATGGGGAGGGGGGATATGGGGGAGGGGGGATATGGGGGAGGGGGGATATGGGGGAGGGGGGATATGGGGGATATGGGGGAGGGGGGATATGGGGGAGGGGGGATATGGGGGATATGGGGGAGGGGGGATATGGGGGAGGGGGGATATGGGGGATATGGGGGAGGGGGGATATGGGGGAGGGGGGATATGGGGGAGGGGGGGATATGGGGGAGGGGGGATATGGGGGATATGGGGGAGGGGGGAATATGGGGGATATGGGGGAGGGGGGATATGGGGGATATGGGGGAGGGGGGATATGGGGGAGGGGGATATGGGGGATATGGGGAGGGGGGATATGGGGGAGGGGGGATATGGGGGAGGGGGGATATGGGGGATATGGGGGAGGGGGGAATATGGGGGATATGGAGGAGGGGGGATATGGGGGAGGGGGATATGGGGGAGGGGGGATATGGGGGATATGGGGGAGGGGGGATATGGGGGAGGGGGGGATATGGGGGAGGGGGGATATGGGGGAGGGGGATATGGGGGATATGGGGGATATGGGGGAGGGGGGATATGGGGGAGGGGGGATATGGGGGAGGGGGGATATGGGGGATATGGGGGATATGGGGGATATGGGGGACGCTCACCCTGCCTGCTCTGACGAGGTCGTTCACCTTCTTGTGGCACTGGGTGCCTGTCCGTGGTGTTAGGGCCACAGCGGTGACGGCCTCTGCCACCTCCCTCCACAGACGCCGGCTGTGGCGTGGGGCAACTCTGCGGCCGTGCCCGGGATACAGGGCGTCCCTCCTCTGCTCCACCGCATCCAGGAGCGCCTCCACATCGCGTGACTCGAACCTCGGGGCTGAGCGACGGCCAGCCATCAAGTCGGGTGTTGCGGTCGGCTGTTCCGGTCGGGTGGGGGGAGCTGCGCGGCCTTATGAGCCGTCACGCCGTGCAGCGCGTATGACGCTGCACGGCGTGAACCACTGCGCAAGCGCGGATCCCGTTACGTCGCTGCTAGCCCATTTCGGGCCGCAGACTATCGGCCCATTTTTATGACGTGACGCAAGTGGGATTTGCGCCGTTTTTTGCGCCGATCGGCGGAGTTTCCGCCGATAACGGAGAATTTCGCCCCTGGAGGGGCGGGATTCTCCGACACCCTGCCGGGTCGGAGAATCGACAGGGGGTGGTGTGAATTCCGCCCCCACCGGCCGCGCCGAATTCTCCTGCACCGAAAATTCGGCGGGGGTGGGAATCGCGCCGCGCTGGTCGGCGGGCCCCACCAGCAATTCTCCGGCCCGTGATGGGCCGAAGTCCTGCTGCTGTAATGCCGATCCCACCGGCGTGAATCAAACCACCTACCTTACTGGCGGGACTGGCAGCGCGGGCGGGCTCCAGGGTCCTGGGATGGGTGGATGGGTGCGGGGAGATTTGGTGATGGCCGACGCAGAAGTGACCCCCCCTGCGCATGCGCGGGGTTGACGTCAGCAGCCGCTGACGCTCCCGCGCATGCGCGGACTTCCGCCGGCCAACGAAGTCCCTTCAGCCCCGGCTGGCGTGGCGCCAAAGGCCTTTCCCGCCGGCCAGCGGCGCGCCAACCACTCCGGCGCGGGCCTAGCCCCTCAAGGTGAGGGCTTGGCCCCTAAAGGTGCGGATTTGGGCGGCCCGACGCCGGAGTGGTTCACACCACTCCATCCCACTGGGACCCCCCGCCCTGCCGGGTAGGGGAGAATAGATCGCAACACTGTTATGTTTATTCTTCAAGCTTTATTTCACGGTCGTGGACAATTGCTGTTTTGACCATTTATTGACACATTAAGCCTCTGCTGAAATTTGTTACCTGCCACAACTGTTGAATTAAGTGCCATTGGGAGCTACATTACTGTTTTCCAGAGAGTGGAAGGGCTTACATACAGTTGGACCACCCCCAGTATCTTTAACTTAGACACTCAAATACAGCAAAACCGAGGATGTTAAACACTTTGAAAGATGATGTAATTTTAAGTCCAGAGCTTGAAATGTTTATAGGACTTATATCAACATGATAATTACATTGACTTGTGTCATTGGGTTGCAATGAAAGAGGTGAAAGGAGCTTGTGAAAGAGACATAAATAATAGTTTTATTGCCACAGTACTACTTTCAGAGGAAAGAGTCCTGCAATCATAAGCACCACCAACAACTGTGGAGGCAGTCTGGCAACTCTTGTAAATTCACAGCAAATACTATTCTTAAGCTGAGAATGACGGTGATTCATGAATAAACTTTGAAACTAATAAGAAAGTGAAGTGATGGAAGTTATTCAGGACATGATGTCGGGATGAGCTGAAATTTTGTGTTGTATTGCCCAAAGGGGTAGAAGATTTAAAACAGAAATGAGGAGGAATTGCTTCAGTTAAGTGGTTGTGGATTTGCGGAATTCTCTTCCCAGAGTGCAGTGGACGCCGGAACACTAAACATCTTTAAAGAGGAGGTAGATAGGATTTTAATTAGCAGCGGGATGAAGGGCTATGGGGAGCGGACAGGAAGGTGGCGGTGATGCCGAGATGAGGTCAACCATGGTCGTATTGAATGACAGAGCAGGCTCGAGGGGCTGAATTGCCTTATCCTGCTTCTAATTCTTATGTTCAAATAATAATTTTGGGGCCACTACTGTTCCAGATTTGTGAAGGATAGCAAACGAGGGAGCAGCAACTATATCTGAGGAAATAATTCAGGATAATGAGTTGGATGACAAATATGTGGATGGGATACTGTCAGATGCAATTTAATATGGTACATGTAAATTACTGTAAGGGGTGAATTAGCAATGGGGTTGTTGAAAGAGATCTAGCACCATTAGTCAACACAGAATGCACAATGTCCAATTATTTTGATAAGATACTGCACAGCTAAATCATAACCAAGAACAGAGCAGGAGAAGTCTGGGGCGGAATCAGAATGGTTAGCAAAGCAGAAAATGAAGAGGAGGGCTTGAGGGTCACAAATGCCCTCCAAGGTCAATATAGCCTTTCTCAGATGTGGCGCTCCAAAATTGAGTGCAGTTCTCCAGTTAGTTGGAGTGTAACCAAGGCTCTAAATAACTGAAGCAGACCTTCCTCGCTTTGTATTCCAGCATCCTTGAGATAAAGACCAACTTTCTATTAGCTATTTGGAATCCATTGATTTAGAGGTCAATAACAGGGGAGTAAAGATTAGAATTAAATATAAGGCCTTAATTTTCATACAGATAGAAAAGCTCTCAATCTGCATAAACATGCCGGCAAAGGCCTGAATTCAGAGGTCCTGCCCCTGAACCTGATCTCCACCATTCTTGCTGGTGGCGGACGAGGCAGGAGAGGATTCTAAATTTCACATCCATGGTTCACAGAGGCCGCTGCCTATATACATCAGCAATTGCTGAGGAAGGTGTCAGAAACCTGGGTGGGATCCCGCCACCGCCCCCCCCCCCCCCCCCCACCCCACACCAATGGCATATTTTGCAGTGGCAGAGGTGGCCCACTATTGGCCAGTGATGATATCCTCTGGTCCTGCTGCTGTCAACGGATTTCCCTGTTGTTCACACCCTCCTCCACCATACAATCTGTCCCTGAAGTGTGCAAAGTAGACCTGGTAGGAGCAGATCTGAACCTTGTGGATTCATTTGGATAACCAGGGTATCCTTTTGGAAAGGTAAGGTCGCCTTTGCATATGGTCCTGGGATGCCTTTGGGATAAGTAAGGCACCATTTAGGAGAATTAAGATTTGTCAGGTAGGTCAGGTGTGCTTTGGGATTGTTAAGATTAGATATTATTGTGTGTAAAATCTGCACAAAGTGCATAAAAGATGCAAGCTCATTGGAACTGCCAAAGCTGTCAAAGAACAATCAAAGCTGTCAAAACAAACTATCAAGCTGTCAAAGAATTGTCAAAGCTGTCAAGGGACTGTTAAAACTCATTGGACCTGTCAAAGCTTTCAAAGGATGTAACTCTGCTGGGATTTAAATTAAAAGTAAGGTATGATTTTTTATTCTGTCTGTGGAGATATGCCTGTAAGCTTTCTGTTAAGTGGATAGAGTGATTGTCAGTTCCAAGTAGGTATTGAATAGAAATATTTGTTTTCATAAGAGATTAGGTGAAGGAATTTCAATGTATTGAATGTTTTTATGAATGAGGTATTTTTAAATAATGATGTCATCAATAGCTGCATAAATTTATTTTTTGCCAGCATGCCTCCTGAAGTCTACCCATCGTTGATACTAGGTGAATTGGCTAAGGGCGAAATGTGTTGGGTAGAGGGGAGGGGGTATGGATTGGCATAAGTTGGCATATGGGCTACAGAGAGCCATGGGGATGAGTGGGAGGCATGAGTTGGCATGTGGGGTTTGAATGACCATGGGGTTGTGTAGAGGGTCAGAGAGTGGTGGTGTATGATTTCGAGGAACGATGGGGGTGGGTATGAGAGACCATAGGCATTGGGCACAGCGCATGGGGTGGCATTGTTTGGCATGGATGGGAAAGGTGGAAGTGTGGGGGCGAGGGGTAGGAGCTGGTAAGATGCTTTGTACTTTATACATTTTGTTTAATGACTTCAACAAAGTGCTGGGGCACAGAGGCATACCTTTTGCCAGCCCGTCTCCGCACCCAGCAGCCTCTGCACCTATTCCGGGATATGGTGGGCCCAAATTCTAATCGAGTTCAACCCACCCCACCGGGAATGAAAACCTGACATTCCAAGCCTCTCTATTCAGACTCAGGCTTGAGAAGCTGAGAAATGTCTGCGCCGCCAACCTGGGAGCGGGAAATCCAGGCATAAGAGAGAACCGGAAAGATTCCTCAGGCACAGAGAGTTATGAGGCTGTGGAATGTATTCCTAGATTTAGTGAATAAAGCTGAGAACATATAAAACATTAAGAAGAAATTGTTGAAGGAAAGAGAGATGGATAGGTCTGGGAACAAGGCGGACACACCATATCATAAGTGCTGTAACCTTCAAGGTCTCAATTCTACATTCTCACCTCCCCGCCACATCCTTTGATTTCCTGAGAGTCCAAAGATCTGTGTCATAACCCACAAGTAACTTACGAGTGGGAAAAAAAATTCTCCGTGAACCTTGCAGAATACCAGCTCCCCCGTCCCAGCAGGACCTCTAATCAATATTTAGCTGTTGTATACATAAAGCCGGCCAGTTAGGCACTGGCAAGGCAGACCCAGTTGGGATCTACCATGTGATGCATATATTAGTTATTATAAATAGACTAAACTTCTTTGAACTACTTGGTGTGGACTCCTTCGCGGCCTTATAAAAATCTATCTGCCCCATCCTTAAATATAGTCAACAATGGAACATTCACAAACCTCAGGGGTAGAGAATTCCAAAGACTCACAACCCTTTGAGAGAAGAAATTTCTCATCCTCTCAGTCCTAAGCGATTGGTGCCTCACCCAGGCCCTGTGCTGTCTTGTTGTAGATTCCTCAACTAGCGGAAGCAGCCTCTCATTTGCGGCCCTGCCAATGCGGGGCCTTCGGATCCTCAACGCTTCAATGAGATCACCTCTCATTCTTCATAGACTAAACCCATGTGGTTATACGGGTTCCCTGACAGCAGCCCTTGAGTTTCATCAACTGTGAGGGCTTCCATTCCGTCAACATGAAGTTGGTGTGTGACAATTGGAAGCACATCTTGAATGTTTGTGCACTGTTCCCTGGAGTTGCCATGACTCCCACATCCTTAGTAGCTCCCAGGCGCCTTGGATTTTCGAGAGGCAGGAACGTCTGCAGCGATGATTGATGGTGGATAAGGGTCCTTCCATGCCGACCAATGGGAAAGCTGCCGCCGGAGTCACCCGCTACCACACTTAGTCTCAAAAATGGAGATTTACACCCTCCATGAACTGCGTTTGGCAGATGCTCAATGAGAGTGCGCACGCGCCCCTCTCTCAATATGGCGGCCCACCCTTTCAAAGAAAAGCTCATCACTCGCACTTTCATCCCAACTGCTAGTTGAAGCAAAAACCGAAACATGTATTTTCAAACCCTTTAGAAGGCTGACTCTACATTTCAGTCTCATGTACCAAATTAAACACAAAGGCTGGATGTTACAGTATTGTTCAAAAGTGTAAACACCATGTGAGTGTACATGCAATGGGTTATCATTATGGACCTTTAAAGTCACTTGTAGCTCCCACACATTTACAGTGCAGAAGGAGGCCATTCAGCCCATCGAGTCTGCACTGGACCTCAGAAACTGCATCCCAACATTGTACCTCAAACAGTCCAGTCTTGTTTATCCAACCAAGAGTCGACCTGTGACTGTTTTCTCATGAAGAGCCCCTTGAAAATGAAGCGCAGGTACACGCATGAACAAGTTAATCATGACTCCAAATATTATTTGGGTTTTATTTTGACCAGTGATGTCCTTCGCCAATCCTGACATTATTAAAGTGGCCTCCTCCATTAGTTTGGGTTTTAAAATTCGGCCAGTATGCCAAGGGTTAATTGGTCCTGTTTTGCTGCTGCCGGGAGGTTCTCACTAGTATTGGTAGGAGAATAGGGAGGAGGAGTTTCTCAGAGCTTTATTAATGTGAAAGCTGCCTGCAAGCTTGGAGTGTCAGAACCTCCTGTTACAGGACAGCTGTAAATTGTCTGGAGTGGTAAGCATTATTTTACATTTAAAATGTTGGCTTAACGCATGTCGAATAAAAAGTATAAACATTACATGGACAGACTTTATCTTTGCCAATCAGATGCATGATAATTCAACAGTGCAGTTTATATGACGAAAATTGGTATAGTTATCGAATGTGAAATTTTTCAAAGGCACTACATATTAAACAAATTTGCTAAATATGTACAAGCTTTTACATAAGAACGAACATGAAAAATGATTTCTCGTTTTAAATTGAAATGTTTTTCTCTGCTATGTAATCTGTTTCACAGCTATGTTTTAAATGTGGGAATTAATATGACTTCCAGGAAAGTTTCATGTTATCTATTGCTCTTTGGATCAGATCACCCATGTTATGATGTTTCTGTGATCATGACTTTTATTTATGTTGCATATTTGAGATCTTTGTCTGGACTCTAATTATTGATTTCTATATCTGGATCTCTCATGTATTTCTCTTGGGCATTTTTAAAACTCAAAACTAAGTTTTATCTTCAAATTAACAGAATAGTTGCGTGGTTTTAATCAGATGTTTTTGATCAAAACAGATTATTCTTAACAGCAACCTTTCCAACAAAAGCTAATCACTCATTCTTTAATTTCCAACTGGTGGCTGTAAAGAAGGTTGAATCATGTATTAAACAAACTCCTTCAGAAAGCTCAAGGTAAACTTCAGTCCCATTTATCAAAATAAAAGCAAAGACAGGACGTTACAATATTTGAGAAAGAGTGGAAACGTGACCCAGACTGGATCAGAATTGAATGGCAAAGTGACAATTGTGTTTTAAGTTTTCAGTCACATCATATCGTTTCTTGAGTATATACTGGCGACATGTGTATTTCATAACATTATTCACATGTTGTTTCTGTAATTAAAATGGCATTTTGTATAGCATGGGGAGAGGGAGGAGGCCATGTTTAACAGTCACAGAGTGGGATAGTAGAAGATTACAATTTCATTTGCTTCAGGCAAATTGTTGATTTTAAAACTTAATTTGAAACTTCTATTGAAGTAGTCAAGTAAATTAATTGACAAATGTGCAACTTGTGAGAATATTATGGAAAGGACAAGTAAATCCTGTCAATCACAAAACATTTGCAGTACTGATCCTTTAATCATCAGTAATAAGCCACTTAAAGAACGTAAACATTAGTAGGTTCTTCAATTGTAGCCATCTCAGATGGCCACCTGCAAAGGACCATGGGAATTATGGCCAACCCAGGACTCAGACAGACTCAGAACTTGTGTGTGTATTTGCAACCCAGATAGCTAGACGCGATCGAAACCCCCGCTCGTTTTCATTCTAATGGCCCATTTTCCCAGAACAAAAGAACAGATACAGACTAATCGACGCCACTCCCTTTACTCAGGGAGCCCAAACAGCCAAGGTCAATGACCGCTAAGGACACGCCCATCCATCAAGGCATCCGCCCCTTTATTGGCCAAAATTGAAGGCAGTGATCGAAGCCTGTCGAATTATTGGGTCCAAGTTAAGGACCACCCCAAAGAGCGTGAAATCCCAGAGGGATAAGAAGAGACACAGCCATGTGCTCGGTCTCTCTTGGATCTGGCCTATGTCAACCCAAGTGCAGCATAACGACCAGACAGACAAGTTCAAAATCAACGATCCCTACCAGACGGATGAGCCCAGCAGAAACAGAGCCACTTCTTCCACCCAGCCATGCAAGATCCGGACAAAGGCCTTGTCCATCTGCATAGAGCCGGTTGCCCTGAAGTGAAGTATAGGTTATTATAGTTGTTAGGTGTAGTGTAAATAAACCATCTTTGAACTTGAACTGACTAACTGGTTGTGTGGTCCTTTGATTGATATCCGGTAAAGCCTTGGGGTGGTATCATTTGATACCTGGCGACTCTAAAGAGCATCATTATTAATTGGCAACATTATTGGTGACTCTGGTGGCAATTGGCAACACCATCTAGCTGAGGGTTGTACAATTTCTGTGAGAAATGGACTAACCCCAAACACAGAACATCAATTTTACCAACTAGACTCTGAAAGTATTTTTCAAAGCTACAATGGAATGACCTGAGCAAGTGTTTGGTAAAACAGGTAAAAGGAGGCACTGTTGTGGATCAAATAATGCATTGAGTTGGTAACATCCCAGCGACTCTAGGGATTTGATGGCAGGTTCATAAAATGTTCTGATTCTCCATTCCACCGCCAGTGCACCCACACCCGTGGGTTTTCCGGTGGCGTTGGGTGGCCACAATGGGAAATTCCATTGGCTGTTGGTGGGAGTAGAGAATCCCATTGTTGGCGGCGGCACGCCACCAAGAAACATGCGGCTGGGGAGGTGGAGAATTCACCCCAGAGTTAACATTTTGAGTCCATATAACTCTTCTTCAGAGCTGAAGCGGGGTAGAAGTGTGATGGATTATACAGTTGGAGATGGGGGTGGAGAAGGTGAGGCAGAATAGAACGTCAGGGATAGGTCGGAGCTAAGCAGAGATTGACAAGATGTCACGAACACAAGGCAAAGTTGATGTTAATGGTAACATTAAGGGCTAAAGTACTGATAGTGACATAAAGGTAAGATATCAAAATGTGTTAAAAGGAGAACAAATCAAAAGCAAAACAAAACAGATGGCCTTGTGGATGGGGGAAGAATGGGGGAGTTGTGGGTGTTTGCAAATTCCACAGTGTTTTCCTTGGAAGTATAGCAAGACATGAGAGAGTTCTGCCCCAGCTAAGATGCATGATAAATTCCGATGGAACTGAGGCCAAGTAAAAGATGCTCTCACCTCCTCCGCCCCATTCTGGAGATGGAGAATGAATGAAAATGACAGGCTAATAAGGTATGATATTATTAGTGAGAAATCCTCCAAGTTCTGCACCTGACTTGTCTCACGCCAAAGTAAAGCAATCTTGAATTGCCTATACGCCATAAACTAGTAGGAAACCTTATCCTAAGAAATATAGGATAATTTCTCCTCGTTTTCCAGGGTAGAAGGTGATGAATCTCTGTTAACCTCTTAGTGGTAGGTGTTATCCTATGCTGCCTTGGCTAATGATACCTACCTGTATCTTTACTCACTGCTGCAGAACCAAGGTATAATGAGACCCATGACAGGTCTCCTATAATTATGCACTACACCGTGGATATTTTGAAGACATGTTTCCATGTGCACATGGAGTTGGCTTTGTGGTGGGGCTGTGACAGTCCTCACACCAATATTTTCCGAGTGGTCATAGCATGCTATATCCTGCATAACCTTGTCTTGATGAAAGAACTTTCAATGGTGACTCCATGAGAAAGATAAAACAAAGGTCAAAGCTTAGCAACCCTTTTACTAACCTCAGTAGCAGAAGAAATAAGACATGGACCAAAGGAGCTGAAGAGAGGCAGATGATACCAGGGGTGAGATTTTCCAGTCACGCCCACCCGAGACTGGAAATTCCCGCCCGAGGTCAATGGGCCTTTAAACCAACCATCAAATTCTCCCGGGGTAGTAAATAGATCTGATAAACCCTCTTCTCCAATCCTCTTTCAACAATCTCCAACAACATTGAAACACAAAATACGAGCAAAGAACAAACATACATCTGAACACTGGGCTAAACATCACAGAGTGTTTTAACTCCATCCCTGCTGGAAGTGTTACCACAAAGCTCCACCATAACTCTTAAGCCCTGACTTTAACTCTGCCGTGAAATTTTTTGAAAAATTATTTTAAAAATCTTCAACTGAAATTCTGTAATTTGTGAGGAAAACGGCTTTAAAATTGAGGCCAGCTTCCAAGGTGAAGGTGAGACAGCAAACAAGGCCCCATCAAGGAAGTGTGATGTGAGAGAGAGATTTCCAGTAATCTGCAGACATGAAAACCCAACACGAAGGAAGATATTAAAAATGAAAAATGCTGGACTTTAATCAGCTGTAATCGTGTTAAAACACTGGGGAACTGCCCGCCAGCCAGGATATACAACCAACAGACACCCAAAACTCCTGTGCCGGGTGCAAGAACTTCATCCTCTGTTGGTTTAGGAAATGTGTCAGTCGTTTCTGAGATCAGACATCAAAATAGGATTACTTGTTCGACAACAATGTCTACAGCAGACATGATTTAAAAAAAAATTTAGAGTACCCAATTCTTTTTTTCCCAATGAAGGGGCAATTTAGCGTGACCAATTCACCTACCCGGCACAGCTTTTGGGTTATGGGGGTGAGACGCACGCAGACACGGGGAGAATGTGCAAACTCCACACGGACAGTGACCGGGGGCAGGGATTGAATCAGGTCCTCGGCGTCGTGAGGCAACAGTGCTAACCACTGTGTCACCATGCCACCCTATAGCAGTTATGATAATCGAATTCCTTTGGAATGTACATCAACAGCAGGGCTTTAAGAATTGAGTTTTTACCAAGTCAAAGAAGGCACCATCAGAGGTTTTAGAAAAAGACTTCAGCAGAGAAACAGGCTGAAGATCTCCCTCTTTTTCTCTCCCTCTATCTCACCCTGGGAATTAGCACACTGTGCAGTTCAAGAAGTTAGCATACCCAAAATCTACCAACGAACCGAGATCTTGTAGGAATTGTTAACTGCCTGCTCCAAGGAGTCAGATACCTTAAACCAACCAGAATGTTTAGCAATCTTCACCTCGAAGACAAGCAACGGATTTCTAATTGTATATTCCTTTGACTTTTTGTTGGATTATAACTTTCCTTACTTCTGATAATTGGATGAGACTTTGCGTCTTTTGTTATTTTCCCTCAGGTTTAGTGACAAATCAACTTGCTCTTTGCTTGACTGAAGAACACATAATTTTATTAGATCCTTATTGTTCACTGAATAGACAGCAAAAAATACATCTGGATTCCGAAAATAGATTTAAAACGTTTTTCTTGTAAGAATGAGGGGGAGGAGGAGGAATTCAGCCGCTCGAGCCTGCAACGCCGTTCAATACAACTACGGCTGATCTCACCTCGGCCTCATCTCCACCTTCCTGCCCTCTCCCCGTGACTCTTCATCCCGCTGCTAATTAAAAAATGATCCATCTCCTCCTTAAATTTGTTTAGGGGTCTGATTGCACTCTGGGGTAGAGAATTCCACAGATTCATGACCCTTCGAGTGAAGTAATTCCTCCTCATTTCTGTTTTAAATCTGTAACTCCTTAACCTAAAAAGTTGGCCTCTCGTTCTAGAATGTCGAACAAGGGGAAACATCCGCTCTATGTCTACCCTGTCAATCCCTTTCAGCATCTTATATAGTTCAATTAGATCTCCTCTCATTGTTCTCAATTCCAGCGAATGTAGGCCTAAACTGTGCCCAACCGAGGAGGCTGAATAGAGGGAAGACAGTTCACTC
This sequence comes from Scyliorhinus torazame, assembly GCF_047496885.1. NCBI lineage: Eukaryota > Metazoa > Chordata > Chondrichthyes > Carcharhiniformes > Scyliorhinidae > Scyliorhinus > Scyliorhinus torazame. The sequence continues at coordinate 289,301,393 of NC_092712.1, forward strand.
ATCCTCACTTGCTGTCATTACTCTCATACCTGATGAGCATGAGGTGTGCAGGGGATTAGAATACTTGAGGCAACTTGATCATCAGATCTTCACTGGCTGGCTTTGTACCATATGACACTTTGACAGGCTCTCTCTGGCTAACCAGAGGTGCTCCCTCACCAGTGACATGAGATTCTGATGATATCAGTCAGTCAGAACCCGCCTGCATTTTTATGATAGGCAGTCAAATATGGAATACAATTCTACTCTCCACAGAAGCACTGGGTGCAAAGGAAAAGCAGGTCAAGGAGGAGGTTGAAAGGGTAAGCTCATTTTTATCAAGTGGATTCCTTGTTGGCTGGGGAGGAGGAACATTTGTCTGGGCCCCACAAGGAAACCTAGAATCCAGGCTTCGTCTAATCATGATCACTTGCACCTCCAGCCACTTACCTAAATGTCTGGAATTATCCTCATTGATCTTCAAGCCCGTCTCACGATTGCTCACCAGACTGACGCCATTGACACAGAACAAGGCAGTAGTCTGGTCTGGTAAGTATAAATGAGGGTCGGGAATTGAAATGGCCAGACACAACTTTAAACTCTATTGGAAATGCCACAGAGTAGGATGTCAGTAATTATCTTGACCTCAAGACTGAGAGCTAGCCTGCATCTCAAAGTTCCTGGCTCCCAGCACCTTTGGGGAGGAGGGGGGGGGGAACAAAGGGGGCAGGGAGGGGGAAGTTTTTGGGGGTGGGTGGGGTGGGGTGGTGCAACCATGGTCTAGGGCAGTGTTTTTCATGCTTTTTCTCCCGTGACTTTTGCCAACTGGACAATCTTCGCAGCCCACACCGGCTGATCTTCGCAACCCACGTTGGCCGATCTTCGCGACACATGCCACGTTCACTTATCTTGAATGGAAAAGGGGAGCCTGCGTGGTCCTCATGATCACACTTGAATCAGGTTCAAAGGAGTAGAGGGCAATGAGCATATCAGGTGCAGACTTCAGCCAGTTCCTTTGTGTCGTCTTCATCTTTATGTAAACAGAAAATCAAACCTTGCACATGTAGGTCGTTGTGAAGGGCAATAGCAACAAAATGCTTGTTTTACTCAGCACTAGATACTCCTGAGAGATGATACTCCAGAATGCTGACAGCCTTGTGGACTTTTGGTGTGTTTTAATGTGGTATCTCAGGTCAGCTACAGCAGCATAGTCTTTCAATTTGGAGTCACCCGTAAGTTAATAACTGACTCTGGGGTCTCAACCTCAAAAGGAATCTTTCACCCAACACTTCTCTTTCAAAATTTGAAACCTCTCCTCTCATTTGCCAGTATTTCCCTGCATAAAATACACGCGGGCTTTGCCTCTCAGACCACTCAGAGGCCCCCGATTGCCTGGGAGACAGCCCAAGTGTCGGTACGCCTGGTCCACGTTTGCTAACTCTGGTGCCAACATATTTAGGTGAGCTTAACTGCACACTTAAATATGCAAATCTGAATCCCATTGAGGGTGGGCTGCAGGTCGTGACGCCTCTCGAGCCATCGTTAGATTTCGCTGGGCGTAGCGAGTGTCGTAAATCTCGCGAGATGCCTCATGCGAGATTTACCAGCCTCGTCGCATCCCAAGTCGGGCACGCTGAGACCGTTAGATCGCGCCCATGGTCTTTTGAGCCAGCTTTCCACTCTAGGATCTTCCCGTCCAGTTCTAAAATCAGCTGGGATTGGAACACATGATTGAATATATAACTAACAATCTATCAGAATTTAAGAAATATATGTTTACTCTTTTCCTTTATGTTTTTTGACAGGACAAGCACTTGCCAACATGCGGCCGTTTGAAGCCTCCTTCCTTCTGCCAATATATCTATATCTTACCAGCTCTCAGCAACATGGTATTTAAGTATAATTTACATTAATTGACACTAAATCGTAAACTTAATGAAAAACATTCCGGAGATGTTCTTTTCAATTCTTCTTCCATGTATTAAAAACATTAAATCTGAAGATACGGTTGATTTTATGCCCAAGAATACTTGAAGGTCCATGGGTTAGTTTGATATGCTTTTTAATAGGATTTGGGTTCAAAAAATTCTCCAGAGAACAGCTCTGAGATTCTCAATTTGTTTTTACGGACCATTCCTTTGCATTTTACAGCAAAAGCTAGGTTCTGTCTTTTCCAGTATTCTGTATACAATTTGCTGCTAATGGTTGGGTCTACAATTAACCTGATTATTGGTTACCAAAAAGGCTGAACTATGTACTGGTTGCTATTATCAAAACCTAACAAATGCTGTAGCAGCCCAATTCTATGAGATAAAAATACAAATTTTGCAATCAGTCTGTCCAGAATTTGGGGATATGCAAACCTAATTTAATAAAATTGTGGTAAAATGGTGACTACTTCAAAGAAAAAGTATATGTGTAGTGTACTGCTCATTCAAAAATTGCTTAATTCAAATTGCCCTTAATAATAATTTGGGCAGCACAGTAGCATTGTGGATAGCACAAATGCTTCACAGCTCCAGGGTCCCAGGTTCGATTCTGGCTTGGGTCACTGTCTGTGCGGAGTCTGCACATCCTCCCCGTGTGTGCGTGGGTTTCCTCCGGGTGCTCCGGTTTCCTCCCACAGTCCAAAGATGTGCGGGTTAGGTGGATTGGCCATGCTAAATTGCCCATAGTGTCCAAAATTGCCCTTAGTGTTGGGTGGGGTTACTGGGTTATGGGGATAGGGTGGACGTGTGGACCTTGGGTAGGGTGCTCTTTCCAAGAGCCGGTGCAGACTCGATGGGCCGAATGGCCTCCTTCTGCACTGTAAATTCTATGATTCTATGAATAACAATCTTTATTGTCACAAGTAGGCTTACATTAACACTGCAATGAAGTTACTGTGAAAACCCCCTAGTCGCCACATTCTGGCGCCTGTTCGGGTACACGGAGGGAGAATTCAGAATGTCAAAATTACCTAACAGCACGTCTTTCGGGACATGTGAAAGGAAACCGGAGCACCCGGAGGAAACCCACGCAGACACGGGGGACCCTGGCGCTGAGAAGCAACAGTGCTAACCACTGTGCTACCATGCCGCCCACGGTGCTACTGTGCCATTTTAGCACAATTGTTCAATTCAAATTTTGTGATAATTCGAATGTTTTGGGGCAAACAAGAAACATTTAATTATTAGCCTCAGAATCGGGATCTGCTGCTTAGCAGTTTGCATTGACAGCTGTACCTAGACCACCCATGCCCCAACACTGACAGACAAGACTTTTAGGTGGCAAGTGGCAAAAAACATTTTTTGTCCCTAACCTAAACCAGGTACATAGAGTAGAATTTTCCCAGAGGGCTCCCCAACCACTCATCGTAACTTCAGTGGGAGATCAGCAGAAACCTTAGCCAAGCGGTGTTCACACCATTTTTCTGAGGTCTCTGCCTATCTTATGCCGCGATTATCATGAGAGGGCCCCTGTGTTAATTACTGGCCTTGTTTTTATTCTTTTTTAAAATTTAGAGTACCCAATTCATTTTTTCCAATTAAGGGGCAATTTAGCATGGCCAATCCACCTAGCCTGCACATCTTTGGGCTGTGGGGGCGAAACCCACACAACACGGGGAGAATATGCAAACTCCACACGGACAGTGACCCAGAGCTGGGATCGAACCTGGGACTTCGGTGCCGTGAGGCAGCAGTGCTATCCACTGCGCCACCGTGCTGCCCCTTGGCCTTGGTTTTTTGATTCAGAATGCTGTCTTATATTTCTTATTCATTTGCAGCTTGTGGATTCATAGAATCATAAAATCCTTATGGTGCAGCAGGAGGCCATTCAGCCCATTGAGTTTACACCAACCCTTTGAAAGAACACCCTACCTAGGCCCAATCCCCCACCCTATCCCCGTAACCCACCTAACCCTTAGACACTAAGGGGCAATTTAGCATGGCCAATCCACCTAACCACCTGAACTGTACATCTCTGGACTGTGGGAGGAAACCAGAGGACCCGGACGAAACCCACGCAGACACGGGAGGAACATGCAAACTCCACACAGGCAGTCACCCAAGGCCGAAACAAACCCTGATCCCTGGTGCTGCGAGGCAGCAGTGCTAACCACTGTGCCACCATTCCATTGCACACTTAATGACTGAACTGAGTTCAGAGTTTCTGAAACTCCATCTGATTGAGGATGGAATTACATAACCACTTATAACCTTCATCTGCAGGTTACAAGGTGATGAAGCCATGGGGTTAAGGGTCTGTAAAATGGGAATTAAAAGATTAATTTTGCTCGGTCATACTCAAGCGTTCAAGTTTCCTTCTTGACATTAAATTTTCTTCCCCCTTAATTAGCAGTTCATGCTGAATCTGTTGCTGACATTGCGTTTCTGGTTGATGGATCTCAAAATATGGGACGCCAAGAATTTAAGCAGACACGGGCTCTCATTTTAAGAACTGTCACCAAGCTGAATATCGGGCAGGAGGCATTCAGGATCGGCCTTGCTCAATACAGTGATGGTCAACACATGGAGTTTGTATTCAATACATTTTCAACCAAAAGGGATGTACTGAATCACATAAAGAAAAGGTTCCAGTTTAAAGATGGACCCTCACTCAAAACAGGCCTGGCTTTGGATTTTCTGCACAAAACATTCTTCACGCCTGCGGCTGGAAGTCGAAAGAATGAAGGCATTCCTCAGATTGCAGTACTGTTTACATCTGCACCGTCAGAAGATAGCGTTGAAAGTTATTCTGCATCTTTACGAAAAGATGGTGTGATCGCTATTGCCATCGGTGTAAAGAATTCAGACTTAAGTGAGCTCCAGAAGGTTGCCTATCTCGGAAGTTCTCCATTTGTTTTCAAGATGGACACCTTTGTTGGTTTTACAAATTTATCAGCCATTTTGACTGAAACAATACAAAATATTCCTGAAGTCGTCAGGCCGGAGAGAACAGAGCTACCAACAGGTAAAGCCAGATTGCTTCTCTTTCATTCAGATTGAATTTCTTTGTCATTGCAGTGATTTTTTTCCCCCACTGTTTTGCTTCAAATTGTGTTAAATGTTATCCACCACGTAAGAAAAATGTTCAAAGAAAATCAAATTGGTATTAATTACAAAAGTTCACTATTTAAAGAGTTATTGGACTTTAAAAATAATTAAAGAAGCAATAGTTTTTGAAAAATAATGCCTCTGATTTGACTGTGAAAGGTCAGGTCAGCACCACAAATGTTTTCTGATGTCTATTTAGAATAAAAGACGAAGTTCCCTCGTAATACAGGCATTAATCAGGATTAATAGCCAAAGTGATCAACTTTAGTGTCCGTAACATGCATTGAAAATAAAATCTGTAAAAAAATGATTTGAGGTGCCTGCAAAAAAAAGTAAATAAATCGGCAGAAGTTAGTTTGCACTGGATGTCAAATTGGAGGAGGGAAGATTGATAAGAGATTTGATGGGAGTGTTTAACATCAGGAGTGGTCTACGGGGAGTAGATAGACGAAAACAGCTTTCATTCGCAGAATTGTTGGGAATCAGAGGGTACTGAGTTAATGTGTTCGGCAAAAGAATCAAGGGTAGCGCAATAAATCTTTAATTCGGATCAGTAATGCACAGCCTGACTTCAACAAGGAATTGGATAAGCAGCTGATGGGCTATGGGGAAAAGGGCTGGGGCATGGGGCTTGTTGAGTTGTGCTTGCAGAGATTGGCACAGACCTGACAGGCCAACTGGCCTCCTTCCATCTGCGCTGGAACAATTGAACTCCTTACGTTGGCGATCATGTTTGGTCAATTATAGACACACTCGCGGCTTCAAATCTAAGCAAATTGAAATAAGGTGGCAAGAATTTGCAAATGAGGATTATATCACACTGGTTAATTGTAGAGGCACATCCTTATTGAACTAGCCTTTATTTCGCTAAAATTGTATTTCACAAATCTCATTATATGATATATTGCTTGACTTTTTTTTAAACGATAGATGATGCACTTAATAATGGCCATACATTTTTTTAAAAATGGAAGAGCTATATTTTTGTCTGATTTCGACAGAATGCACCTAATAATAATAATCTTTTATTGTCACAAGTATGAAGTTACTGTGAAAAGGCCCTAGTCGCCACATTCCGGCGCCTGTTCGGGTAAGCTGGTACGGGAATTGAACCCGCGCTGCTAGCCTTATTCTGCATTACAAACCAGCTGTCTAGCCCACTGAGCTAAACCAGCCCATATATCTATCCATGGTTTCACTCTCATTGTTTTCCTAGTGAGTAAATGGAACAGGATTGGCAATTTTCTGATTATTGCAGCAATGAATGTAGGTGTTAACAGAATACAGATTGGCTTGTACCAGCATAACAGTGTCAAAATCAGATTCCCTCCTCAAACAAAATCACATTGTTTAGTGCCAAAATAAATTTATTTTCAGTGGAAGAGTTACAAATACTTGGGGCTGCTATAGAGTTCAGATGCACAGTGCCAAGAATTTTGGTACTGCGGTGTTGCCTGAAATTGGCTGGAGGATTGAGTTCCGAAAGCTCTGGCCTCCAGTTGCATTGCACGTTAATTGACAACAGGATCTGACTGCTCTGCACGCTTCCAGTGGACGGTTGTCATGCACGCGATCACATGTGAACCAAAATGGGGTCCTTTGTGCTGCTGCACACATGTTCCATCATGTGTGCCCATGACACGGTGTCAGCTGAATGCTGAGCTCCAAGATGGCCGTGTTGAAACATAATGATTGGCATTGTGATATGTATGCCAACTCTACATATCCCTGGTGGACACTCACTCCACAGAGGCTAACAACCTCAACAATATGGGGTAGGATTTTCCCAGATTTTTTCCAAGCGTTGGTCCCAGCGAGAAAATCGGGTAGAATCCCGCCGGAGCTGACGACAGGAAAACCCGCTGTTTATTCAGCCTCTTTACAGAATTTGTTTTTTCCACGTGATTCATGCTGCGCTCATGGTGGTTTGCCTCTGATTCAGTCGCCTCAGGAAAACCTAACCTCTGCAATCAGTGGGGCACTGCTTTTAAACACCTCCACAGCACTTGTTCCATGTCCAGTCGGGGGGAATGGCTGCCAGGAGGACAACACCATGTTTCACGGAGGGAGCCCTCACCAAACTCCTGGATGGTGTCAAGGAGAGGTGTGACATCCTGTACCAGCGATTGGCCAGATGCCCAACAGTGAAGGTCACCAATCTCACCTGGGATGCTGTGGATGTGACAGTGAGTGCCAGTTCACTCAAGAAGAGGACGAGGACGGGGCTACAGTGCCGAGAGAAGATGAATGACATTCTTCGTGCAGCCTGGGTAAGTCTGCCTCCTCATGTCTCCCGTTGCACTCTTTAACGCACCCATCAGACCTCCACGGTGATCTCTCTCCCAGCCACCTCATGGGGTCCCAACACTTGCCTCCACATCTGAGGGCATGAGCTCCATGGTGCAGAGATTCAACTGCATGGCGCAGCCAATCATGGGAATCCACGAGTGTCAGCGCCAGAGGATGGCAGGGCTGCTGGATCTCACTCCAGCTGCCCCTCTATCCCATGGGGGAGCCCAAGAGTCCCCAGGAGCCTGAGGAAAAGGGGATCTGCAGGAGCACAACAGGTGACATTGAGGGTCATGATCTTACTGTGATGTGGAGATGCCGGCGTTGGACTGGGGTGGGCACAGTAAGAAGTCTTACAACAACAGGTTTGTTTGGAATCACTAGCTTTTGGAGTGCAGCTCCTTCATCAGGTGAGTGAAGAGGTGGGTTCCACAGCCATATATATAGACAAAGTCAATGATGCAAGATGCGAGTCTTGGCAGATAATTACGTTTTTACAGGTCCAGACGGAGCGACTGGAGAGAAGGATAATCACAGGTTAAAGAGGTGTGAATTGTCTCAAGCCAGGACAGTTGGTAGGATTTCACAAGCCCAAGCCAGATGGTGGGGGGTGAATGTAATGAGCCATGAATCCAAGGTCCTGGTTGAGTCCATACCCATGTGTGAGGAACTTGGTTATCAGTTTCTGCTCGGCAATTCTGTGTTGTTGCGTGTCCTGAAGGCCACCTTGGAGTACGCTTACCCGAAGATCAGAGGATGAATGCCCTTGACTGCTGAAGTGTTCCCCAACTGGTAGGGAACATTCCTGCCTGGCGATTGTAGCACAATGTCCGTTCATTTATTGTCGCAGCGTCTGCATGGTCTCGTCAATGTACCACGCCTCAGGACATCCTTTCCTGCAGCATATGAGGTCAAGTCGCAAGAGTATGTACCACGTACCTGGTGGGTGGTGTTCTCATGTATAATGGTGGTATTGTGTAATGTTCAGAAGCGATCTGGACATTGAGGGATTGGTATCCATGGGGAATGCATAGCCACGTGGGTACAGTCAATGACATCTTACACCTGGGGCATGCCTGCTATGCGGGTGAAGCCCATGGCCCAGGTGTCCTGGCTCATCTGGTCTGGTTCAAGCTGATGTACATGTGGGCCTTCACAAATAGCGCATCTGTGACCACCCTTATGCAGTTATGTGTGGCAGATTGGGAGATGCCACACAGAGGGGCTGGTTTAGCTCACTGCGCTAAATCGCTGGCTTTTAAAGCAGACCAAGGCAGGCCAGCAGCACGGTTCAATTCCTGTACCAGCCTCCCTGAACAGGCGCCAGAATGTGGTGACTAGAGGCTTTTCACAGTAACTTCATTTGAAGCCTACTTGTGACAATAAGCGATATTCATTTCATTTCATTACCCGTGTGACCCTGAATCAAGCTGGTGGCATAGAAGTTCAGCATGGTTGTGGCTTTCAGGGCCACAGGCAATAGGTGACATCCCAGTCCACATGGTGCCCACTTTTGAATTACCTGGAACAGGTGGCCCACTGTACCCCAGCACAGATGCAGTCTTCTCTGGCGTTGGACCTCTGATATCTTGAGGTAGGAAGTTCTACGGCGGTACACCTGTGACCAGTAATGTCTCCTTTGAGGCTCTGCGATCTATAACCTTGCATCTGGTGCACCAGTGGGCACTCCACTCCCTCCTCTACAAGGCATTGTTCCTGGCCACGTGCAGCAGCACATCGATGTCCCTACTGCTGATCGATTACAATCAAAAGAATTGCCAGCTTGACAGGCTGCATGATTCTCCAGGATCAAAAACTGAAAGGAAGAGAACATCAAAGTGAACAATGAGGAGCCCTGACAATGCCCTGAACCACACCCTCTCAAGTGCTGGGACATCCAACCATGCATAACCACCTATGTGAGTGCCTTTCCAATGAGCCTCACTCTCTCCCCTTTCATACAATAGCCACTTTCCACATTCGCTGCCCTCAACTCCACCTGAATGAAGCGCTTCGACCCTTGAGCGCCTCAGCGGTCCATGTTCCCCCTCCATGTGTGAAGAGTTAAGGCTGTTGAGTGCATTCAATGGACCTGCATTCTAACCTCATGAGGGAATGTGACACTGCCATCTGGCATCTCCTGAATGGGGTGACTGATGAGTACCTTTACCATAGTGCCTTGTATTGGGGACCACATCTGTGTTACCTCTCTGACATAGAGAAGTTGAATAGTCTTCAATGCTTGCGAGATGTGCTTCAAAAGAGTTATCAATTGGCAACCAATACGCGGCAAACTCATGCATTACAATGCTGACTAAATTGGCACAATTGACTTGTCAAAGAATGGTTTAGAGAGCTGATTAGGCAACTGGCTTCCCCTTGTGACAAGCGAAGCACACCTGATGCATGTGAAGACTGCAATCTGCCATTAACTTCATCCTTGGAGGGAAACCTCGGGAGGGATTCTCCAGTCGCCAATGCTGAAATCGCGTTTGGCGATCTGCCGGAGAATCCCCGTTTACGACCAAATCGGGGGCGGTGCCGCATTCGGGATGACCCGCCCCCTCCAAAGCGGCGTACTCTAGGAGTACGCTGCGCGCCATATCTACGGCCTCAGGACGTTGCCTGAGGCCCAGCCCCCGATGCTCCGCCCCCTACCGGCCAAGTTCCCAATGGCGTCGGTCACTCATGGTCTCATCCATTGGGAACTCGGCATGGCGGCTGTGGATTTAGTCCAGCACCACCACAGTCGGGGAAGGGCTGATCTGCGGGCAGAGGGTGTCGTGTTATTCACCCTGGGGTAACATGGACAGCAACAGGATGCAGATGAACGGTAAAGCATACACCAAATGTAGGCGTTGGTTCAATATGATTTATTGAAATTCTGTAACAATGCACACAGCTGGCTGTGGGTTGACACTCTACTACTCTAAGTGTACTAACTCTAACTTACCAGACCAGGCTAGCTCTGATCCACGAGTAGAAGGTGCTGACTGATATAAACACCCTGACTGTCACTACAGTTGTCACCAGTGGAAAGATGCAGAGTGCTGATGCCTCGTGTGTTTTATAGTTGGAAGCCCCCCTCTGGTGTTCTGTCTGGTGATTGGTTGTGTTCTTTCCTGGATGTTGATTGGGCTAACCTGGGTGTCTGTCACTGCCTGTTTTTACCTCATGATGTGCATGGGTGCATATTGTGACAGAGGGGACTTTGTCAGGGGTTCTGGACACGGTTGGGGGGTGGTCCGGAGCTCGTGAGCTGGCCAAATAGGCGGCACTATTTTGCAGGCAAGGCCCACGAGCAACTGGCGCCATGTTGCACGGCGCAGGCGCTGCAGGCCGCTGCCATGCACATGCGCGGCCACGGACCCGGCAACTCTCCGGGCCGTATCGGCAGCTAAAGCCGGGTGCTCTACGCTGCCTTGCTGCTAGCCCCCAGCCAAACAGAGGATCGGTGGCCATTTTACACCATTTCTTCTATCGTACAACGCCACCGTTCCCACGCCGGTGTGGGGGACATAGTCTCAAGATCGGACAATCCAGCCCCTCAAATCTCCAGCTCTCATGTGCTGCAGATTAAATAAGCCTTTCAACATGAACAGCCAGGCACCCAGACACTAATCCCTGACAGCCTGGCCTCCATAACCAGTGGTCTTGAACATCCAAACGTCTCAAGCGCTGAGGCTTCAAAGTGCAGCCTGAGGATCAGGGTTCATTCTGTCTGCACTTGTCCTCCCACCTTTGTTAGGGTCTTCGGCCCTCACAGTCGCTCCCTGTGCTGACCCTGTGGATTCAACTGCTCCTACTCACTTTCCAGCTGCCACTCTGAAAGGGCAGTCCCTCAGCAGAGATATTGCCAAACGTCCAGCAAGGAGGACACGGGAAGAGCTGACTGCAAACCAGCCATCAGATCCCTTTAAACCTCGGGACTCGCAGCCATGAAGGGCCGCTAAGGCCCGAGATGCCAAGACTGAACCCCCACCCTGAATTGCACTTATCTGGGTCCCCAATAACCTCTCTGGTTCCCCCTCTGCAATTGGCACCCTGGATTGTAATGAATGGTAATAGCGACTTGAGCACTCAAGTCCGATGTCCCCTTCAGAGGTGAGGTCACCAGGTTCTCCCTTTTATACAGCTGTTGAAAATCACATCAGTCCCTGATGAATATTCAGTGAGGGGAGGGAAGATCCGCTGAGAGGGATTCCTAATAATAATCTTTATTAATGTCACAAGTAGGCTTACATTAACACTGCAATGAAGTTACTGTGAAAAGCCCCGAGTCGCCACACTCCGGCACCTGTTCGGGTACACAGAGGGAGAATTCAGAATGTCCAATTCACCTAACGAGCACGTCTCTTGGGGCTTGTGGGAGGAAACCGGAGCACCCGGAGGAAACCCACGCAGACACGGGGAGAACGTGCAGACTCTGCAGAGACAGTGGTCCGAGCCGGGAATCGAACCCGGGTCCCTGGCCCTGTGAAGCAACAGCGCTAACCACTGACCAACCGTGCCGCCCTGAAATAAGATGCTAATGTCTTTAAATGAGGTTCCCCACCTTCCATGGTGGGATTCTCGTCACGTCACTAACGAGGTGTCTGGAAAATCGGGAAATACGATTTTGCTGGCGACAGTCATGTTTCCCGATTCTCACTGTATTTTATGCCCACGCCACCGTTCTCACTGATGGCCAACATGGGCTGAAAATCGCCCCCATGATGTACAGCGTGACTGGCCCTAAAAGTGTGCCTGTGCGCTGTTGACTTCACTTTGGAACTCAATGCTCCAGCCAACAACTTCTCTTTAATTCATAAAGTTGAACATGTGTTAAACAGCAGGTAGGACACCCCCATCCCACCTTCCCCATTTCAGTGAAAGGGTTCATCAGCTACTTGCACATTAGTTGCTGATTGATATTTTATGGCTGTTGCTATGATTGTGCAAGTTTTGGTTGTTTTGTCGAGCTCTCTTAATTGGCTCATATTTACAGGGAATTGTATGGAAGGTGCTGAAGGACTTGGTCCCGATCTCAAGGTCAATGCAAAAACCAATTGCTCCCAACAATAGGTTTACTGGTAATCATATCCCTTAGAACACAGCATGATTGGGAAATTATGAAAAGGGCATGCAAGCCAGGACAAGCTGCTTGAAGAGTGAGGATGAGGAGGGTAAATAAGGTTTCCAGCAGGAGGCCATATGCAGCCAGGGCACTGCATATCAGCTCTGAGAGGTGCCATAACCAAAAGGCATTCCCTCAATGTATAGCTGATGTGTGGCCATACACAGTGCCTTGTGGGCCAATGCTGGGAATCCTGGCAACAACCACAATGCCTTCATTCTGTCACAGTCCGCTGTGCCATTTGAGTTTGAGCCACTGTGACAAAATGAAGGTGATTTAATGAGTCACTGACAACATTGCTGATGATGTTAATATATAAACCACGCACGTGTGGCAGCCTGCCTCCAGCGAAAACCCGCGAGAAAGGTATAGACCACTGGCATCCTGAAAAAATACCTCAGCTCCTTGGACTGCTCCGGACATACCTTGCAGCACTCCACAGGAGGGCAGCCACGGATTTGTGGTGGTCTGTTGTGTGCAGCATAACCTTACCACCATGAGAATTCAACCCTTGTAACCATAAATATGATGATAAACTGCAGAGGAGGAGGAAGAGGAAGGGAAGAGGCAACTTAAACAACGCCGTTTCAATTTGGATGTCCATGAACAACTCACCCAATTACAATACAGTTAACACAACCATAATTCCCAATTCACCAAGTGCCACACTTTACCTTCCATCTGCGGCTGTTAGTGACCATTTAGAATAAAATTCCAAACCAAAATTATACATCAAAGCATGTCATACTGCACACTAGCAAAACTAATCACCTCTGTGTTTAACCAAATTCTATCTCCCATGTAACTTTGCCTGTTCTCGTGCTGCTGTGTAATGCTGCCCCAGTGCCGATGCAGGAGACCTTGGAGGGTGACCTTGAACAGTTCTGGAGCTGGAAGGCTCGAATTTGGACTACAGCATCTGACTATAGTTGGCAGCTCTCTGGACTGACGGGCTGATTGGCAACAGTAAGGGAACGGGTGGACTGGATGCAGTGGGAGGGCGAATGCTGTTATCCTGAGATAGCACAGCAGGGTCACGCTCCAAGAAGACACTGCCGCTGACCAGTGGCAGGCCCTCAGCAGTCTCCGTAATCTGTTGAATGACAGATTGCTGAACTGTTGTGAAAGCTGAATCCCTTTTGTGCACGATGGATGGAATCATGTGACGAAGTGTTTACTTTTAGGAGCTGGGACTACTTCCAGGTCCTGACCCCACAGGGGTCTGCAGTCGGCACTCTGGAGTGATCTTTTAGGCCTCCAGGCTGGGAATGGAGTCCTCCCTTATTCAGCTCTTAATTGCTAATTATTGACTACTTGCAACTGCTGTGTGGATAACCTCCGCTGCTGCTCACCCACCTCTGGTATTATCGCCTGGAGGTTGGAATGTGTCTGGTCACTGATCAGACACCCTAATCTCTAAATTTGCTTTGGTCTTCCCTTCAAACCTGCTTCCCTGGGAGGATTCGGCCCTTTATCCACAGCTGCGATGTCAGCAGACTAATTTGCACGACCGGAGTTTGAACTTTCACTGCAACACCATGACACTGAAGGCTTCTCCAAAGCAATGGAAGCGAAGGCATAAAAAGACAAGCAAAGGGAGCAGAGTAGACCATCCTGCCTCTCAAGGCCTAATCCATCATTCAATATAACCACAGCTGACCTGCTGCTTCAGTCCCAGAGTAAGCTAAGTCTGCAGTATGGTGGAAAGGGTTTGATGAGAGTCAGTCTAACAAGCTTGTAGTTCCGTTTTCTCTCTGCCTCCTTTCATGAATGTTTTGTTATGCTCTTGTCGTAGCACAAGCTGCTTCCTTGATGTGCACTCTGACAAAGGAAGGTTCAGACTTGGAGATAGCTTTAACACGTTTATTAGACTATTAACAATTCTTCTACTTGGTGTCATAGTATACACCAGTACATCATGGTGCAGACACACACTGACGGACACACAGTGGGACCAATCAACAGACACAACACCACAGTCAATCGCCAGTGAGAGCACACGCACTATAAAGACAAGGGCATCAGAGTTCCCGCTCATTCGAGTAGCAGCTAGCTAGTAGGACAGAGCTCACAGCCTGCAACACAGACATTCACCATGTGCTGAGTGCATCAACTGGTTAAGACAAGGCAAAGGTCTTTAGTTAAAGCTGGTATCGTATTCACCCACAGTTCAAGTATGTTTAAATAGTCAACCTTTTAATAAAATTGTGTTGCATTACTTCAAGTGTTGGTGACCTGTATGTGACCCAGAACACCCAGCACATCACTTGGATTCGACGCTTCTGTTAATCCTGCTTTAGCTACTCAGACTAACTAACCAGTCTGCTACAATTCACGTGGTGGGAGTGATGTGTTTCAATCAACCCTGTGTCTGTACTCACTGGGTGTCTCCACTGGAAAGAGACTGAGCATGTGTGATGTGTCCTTTCATATGGGTTGGTGGAATGCCCTCTTGTGGTAGTGTCACCTCTGTGTGTATCGTGACTGCCCATTGGCCGTGTCTTATCTTACTGACCTATTGGTTGACTGTCTGTGTGTCATGTCTCTGGTGTTCCCTCTAGTGTCTAGCTAGGTGTAGTGTATGTACATTAACCCTTTGTGTACTTACAGTGATGTATATCACCGCAATGAATAGCAGCCTTACATTTGCTATCTTGCAATCTGCTGGGACTGTTCTAGAATCGACAGAAATTTGGAAAATTCTAACCAAAGCATTAATTGGGCGGGATTCTCCGACCCCCTGCCGGGTCGGAGAATCACCGGGGGGCGGCGCGAATCCCGCCTCGCCACCCCGACGCTGGCTGCCGTATTCTCCGGCGCCGTTTTCCGGGCGGGGGCGGGACTCATGCCATTCCGGTTGGGGGCCGTTGGCAGCGGCCCCCCCAGCAATTCTCCAGGCCCGGAAGGGCCGAGCGCTCGTCCGTTTTTGGCCAGACCCGCCAGCGTGGGTTACGCATGATCCCACATGGCGGGACCTGGCAGGTAAGTCAGTGGGGGCGGTACTCGGGGGGGAGTTGGGGGGGGGGGATCTGACCCTGGGGTGGGGACCCCCACGGTGGCCTGGGCCCACCGATCTGCGGGCAGGCTTGTTCCGTGGGGCCACTTCTTCCTTCCGTGCCAGCCCCTGGAGGGCTCCGCCATGGCCAGCATGGAGAAGAGAACCCCCCGCGCATGTGCCAAAATACGCCGGCCGGCATGCGCATGCGCGGAACCACGCCGGCGGTTCTGCGCATGCGCGGGATTACACTGGCCCTTCGGCAGATTCGCAAACTCGCGCAGTCCCTTCAGTGCCAGCTGGAACGGCGCCAACCCCTCCGGCATCCACCTAGCCCCCGAAAGTGCGGAGAATCCCTCACTTTCGGGGACTGTTGACGCCGGAGTGGTTGGCGCCGGTTCTCCCGCTGGGGTGGGGACTTAGTCCCCGAAAAGGGAGAATCCCGTTGACAATTTCTGCAGCTACCAATTTGAAACCAGAGGACATAAACCATCAGGTCCTGGGGATCTGTCAGCTTTTTATCCCCAAAGGTTTCTCCAATACCGTTTCTCTGCTGATATTAATTGCGTTAATTTCCTCACTCTCATTATCCCTTAGGCTACCTTCTAATTTCTGGTACCTAATTTTTGTTGTCCATTGTGAAGACAGACAGTCATTAAGTGCGGTATCATGGTTAGGTCCACAAGTGGCTCATGGAATCGACCACTGGTGCTCATCTGAATCCTCTGCAGCAGGACCTGTGGACAGAATTTTCTCATATTTCTCCGGAGTGTCAGGCTCTGACTGAAACTCAGCGAGCAGCTCTCCAGCTGCACTGCCGAGTTTTTAGACCCGATTTTCTGGCACTCCGAAAAATAAACCAGTGGGCGGGGTTTATCCCATCAGTCTGGCAAAGCGGGCCTTGGAAGAGCCGGCAAGGCTGCCTCCACAGAGATCGGGGCGCTCTCTTTGAAAGGCACCCAATCAGCACAGTAAGTAAATGCCCTTCAGCAACCCCCCCCCCCCCCCCACAGGCACAGAGGAGTCCCATCACAAGCATCAGGAGCCTCGCACCCCCCCCCTCCCAGCCCCCACACCCATCAACACATCACGGCAATGGGGCTCTCCAACCCCCCAGACCCTCCACCACCACAGCACAAGTAACGGGATGCCAATCTGTGCCGGGGCAGTGCCAACCTGTGCCAGGGGCTGTTTCAGTGGGAAGTGCAAGGGGCAGGGCCAGGACTTGTCCCCCTCCTCCCAGGTGGATCCCCTCGACTAATTCAAGCCTTTATTAACCTGTTGCATACCTTGCCGGTGTGACGCCACATCGGCGAAGTATGAATATTCAGTGTGTGAGGGGTGGGACCATGTGGAGTGGAGCTCACTAATTATATTATAACGTATTAAAATTTATTGCAATGAGGTTCTCGCCCTTTGTGGGTGGGAACCACACTACTTCACTGGTGATGGGTGTGCAAAATCGGGAAACGAGATCTTGTCGGTGAGTATCTCATTTCCCGATTCTCCTGAGAATTTGCTTCTATGCCGCCGTTTGCGTTGATGGGGAACGCGGGTGCAAAATTGTCCCTTGTGTGTGACTTATAATAATAATATTTATTAGTGTCACAAGTAGGACAGCACGGTGGCGCAGTGGTTAGCATTGCTGCCCCACGGCGTCAAGGTCCCAGGTTCGATCCCGGCTCTGGGTCACTGTCCGTGTGGAGTTTGTACATTTTCCACGTGTTTGCGTGGGTTTCGCCCCCACAACCCAAAGATGTGCAGGGTAGGTGGATTGGCCAGGCTCAATTGCCCCTTAATTGGAAAAAATGAATTGGGTACACTAAATTAAAAAGAAAAATTAGTGTCACAAGTGGACTTACTCTAACACTGCAATGAAGTTACAGTGAGAATCCCCTAGTCGCCACACTCCGGCACCTGTTCGGGTACACTGAGGGTAAATTCAGAATGTCCAATTCACCGAACAAGCACATCTTTCGAGACTTTGTGGGAGGAAATCGGAGCACCCAAGGGAAACCCATGTAGACATGGGGAGAATGTGCAGACTCCGCACAGACAGTGACTCAAGCCAGGAATCGAGCCTGGGACCCTGGCACTGTGAAGCAAAAGTGCTAACCACTCTGCTTCCCTTAAAGTCACTGATGCCGCAATGGAAACCGCGACAACACCTGTGTCATGGGTGGGTTCACAAGTGCGCTATTGGGGGCAGCTGGCTGCCATCTCTATGCTAAAGAATGGGTTCCAAGCTCTGAAACGTTCTGTGCAAGTTGGTGTCAGACTCCTTCTTGCCACTTGACATCAAGCTGTCAGGCTTCCTGCATCAAGCATTTTGTTGTCTAAACCCAGTATCCATCTACTCACCCAGGCCCGACGCAGCAGAACCCATGTGTCACCTCACTCTCTGAGGAGGTAGCAATCCTGGCTGCAGTGCACGTGTGTCCATCATCTCACCACATACAGGTCCCAACTGTACAACATAATCAGAAGAGAAGAGGTTGCAAGATTTTAAAATTGACTGGATGCTATGCTGCTGCCTATCCATCAGCTGGATCTCCACTGCTGCCATCAGCAGCTTAGAATTCTAGGCCTATATCTTCTCGAGGCCACCTTCCAAGGTTAGCTGGAGTCTCTTCCACTGAATGTCAGCAGTCTTCCAATGGTTATGCTGCAGTCAGTACGGCGGCCCTGCATAGGAGCATTCAGACAGGCAAAATCACCAGGAAAACAGAAATTAAGGGAATGCAGAAGAATAATTAACTTAAATAAGTATGTAGTTCTTGCCCTTCTTTTGGGTTGCTCCTGTGGCTGCAGCAGGTGGCAGGTTTTAATGAGTTCTTAGTGAACTATAGAAATCTCACAGATTGTTCCTCACTTGAGGTTCAGCAAGCAGTACTGCTCCTTGAATGCTCTGAACAGCTCTCCCCTGCTGAGAGCCTGCACCCTTCTTTCCTCCACCCTCTTCCAGCAGCTTGTCCTGCTCTGATTGACCTCCGTTCATTCTGCAAGTCATGTTGTATTCCCAGGGGAATGCTCACGTGGTCCCGCCCCCACATATCTTAAAGTCAGCAAAAAGTTCTTCAGCACCCGCCATGTCATTGCCTGTGGATATTTGAAACTTGAAACCATTCTGGAAAATACTAGCAATGTCGCAACAACATGACAAAATGTACCATAAGCTAACCTTTAAGTAGTTAATGAACCCTTTAATTAACAATGGTGGGGAGCTTTGCTGCTGCTTAACGCATGCATGTTTAAGAGAGGATGTCAGCTTCGGTATTGAGTTCCAAAATGGCAGCCCTGGTGTTCAATTGTGTTGCATGCTGATTGACTTCATGGTCTGTCTGCTCTGCACACGCCTGGTCGACGTTCACTGAGCACATGTTCACACCTCCACCAAGATGGTGTCCAGCGTGTCACATGGACCTTATTTTAGAACTATAGCGACACTCTACCATCCAGAAAATGGGCACTAATGTGTCCCATTTCTTGCCCAGAGTCTTGCGTGCATCAATCAACTGATCAGAAAATGATAAATACTGCCCATAAATTGCCTATCAAACCCTGGCTGAAAGATTGCAGGTTGTGCAATGTGATGTTACGATAAAGTTACGGGCTGGATAGGAGCTCCACTGGAATGTGGGTTCTCAGCACCTTTCTCCGCAAGGTCTACATGTAGGGCAAACTTCCGAAGGCCCTGGGCCCCCAGCATGATCTGGCACATGGCTAAGAGCCCATCTTCAGTTGCACACCCCATGATTTTCTGTCTATAGAAATCAAAATAATGAAAGACCACAAGCTCTGCATCCATAAATTCGCAACTCCGCCAACGGTGTGAGTGATGTTTCGGGAAATTTCACTCTTACAGCGGTTTCTCAACTCTTATTTAGATCAGCCGCAAAAACAATTTTTGCATTTTCCTGTTATATTTTACACACTTTCCTGAAAATCAATACAGACATGTTCATAATTACGTTAAACAACAAGAAGATCTTTTAAATGTAAAAGAAACCGCAAAAGGCAAAAATACTAAAAATCAATTTGGAGATGTCAAAGATGATTCTGACCACTGAATCAAGCAATTTTTATCTTTCAGCTTTCAACATTGGATGATTAGATAACATTTAGATTCAAGCGTTAATGCTTTTAAACATTAAGACCAGGTAGCTCTGATGGTTCACCAGGTCTGACCAGTACGTAACTCATGAAGCTCACCTTCTGATCCCCAAATTTTGCTGTTAGCTGATCTCAGCAGCAAGGTAAGGATATTATAACTTGCTTCAATATCCCTGAGTTAGGGAGCAGACAATGAAAGCAGGTTGTTCCTCCAATTGGAATGCAGACAACTCATGAGGAACAGGTTCAACTGTGATGTATCTTCAGTGCATTGCCAGTCACGATCAAGGCACACATCAATAATGGCCAATTAAGTGAGGTAATAGAATGGCTAACTCGTGTTGAAGCATAAGCACTTTCAGGCGAGTATCATAGAATCATAGAATTTACAAAGAACAGAGAACAAAGAAATGTACAGCACAGGAACAGGCCCTTCGGCCCTCCAAGCCCATGCCGACCATGCTGCCTGACTAAACTACAATCTTCTACACTTCCTGGGTCCGTATCCCTCTATTCCCATCTCATTCATGTATTTTTCAAGATGCCCCTTAAATGTCACTATCGTCCCTGCTTCCACCACCTCCTCCGGTAGTGGGTTCCAGGCTCCCACTACCCTCTGTGTAAAAAAATTGCCTCGTACATCTACTCTAAACCTTGCCCCTCTCACCTTAAACCTATGCCCCATAGTAATTGACCCCCCGACCCCGGGGAAAGCCTCTGGCTATCCACTCTGTCTATGCCCCTCATAATTTTGTAGACCTCTATCAGGCCACCCCTCAACCTCCTTCGTTCCAGTGAGAACAAACCGAGTTTATTCAACCGCTCCTCATAGCTAATGCCCTCCATACCAGGCAACATTCTGGTAAATCTCTTCTGCACCCTCTCTAAAGCCTCCACATCCTTCTTTTAGTGTGGCGACCAGAATTGAACACTATACTCCAAGTGTGGCCTAACTAAGGTTCTATACAGCTGCAACATGACTTGCCAATTCTTATACTCAATGCCCCGGCCAATGAAGGCAAGCATGCCGTATGCCTTCTTGACTACCTTCTCCACCTGTGTTGCCCCTTTCAGTGACCTGTGGACCTGTACTCCTAGATCTCTCTGACTTTCAATACTCTTGAGGGTTCTACCATTCACTGTATATTCCCTACCTGCATTAGACCTTCCAAAATGCATTACCTCACATTTGTCCGGATTAAACTCCATCTGCCATCTCTCCGCCCAAGTTTCCAAACAATCTAAATCCTGCTGTATCTTCTGACAGTCCTCATCGCTATCCGCAATTCCACCAACCTTTGTGTGTCTGCAAACTTACTAATCAGACCAGTTACATTTTCCTCCAAATCATTTATATATACTACAAACAGCAAATGTCCCAGCACTGATCCCTGCGGAACACCACTGGTCACGGCCCTCCAATTAGAAAAGCATCCTTCCATTGCTACTCTCTGCCTTCTATGACCTAGCCAGTTCTGTATCCACCTTGCCAGCTCACCCCTGATCCCGTGTGACTTCACCTTTTGTACTAGTCTACCATGAGGGACCTTGTCAAAGGCCTTACTGAAGTCCATATAGACAACATCCACTGCTCTACCTGCATCAATCAGCTTTGTGACCTCCTCGAAAAACTCTATCAAGTTAGTGAGACACAACCTCCCCTTCACAAAACCATGCTGCCTCTCACTAATACGTCCATTTGCTTCCAAATGGGAGTAGATCCTGTCTCAAAGAATTCTCTCCAGTAATTTCCCTACCACTGAAGTAAGGCTCACCGGCCTGTAGTTCCCTGGATTATCCTTGCTACCCTTCTTAAACAGAGGAACAACATTGGCTATTCTCCAGTCCTCCGGGACATCACCTGAAGACAGTAAGGATCCAAAGATTTCTGTCAAGGCCTCAGCAATTTCCTCTCCAGCCTCCTTCAGTATTCTGGGGTAGATCCCATCAGGCCCTGGGGACTTATCTACCTTAATATTTTTTAAGACGCCCAACACCTCGTCTTTTTGGATCTCAATGTGACCCAGGCTATCTACACACCCTTCTCCAGACTCAACATCTACCAATTCCTTCTCTTTGGTGAATACTGATGCAAAGTATTCATTTAGTACCTCGCCCATTTCCTCTTGCTCCACACATAGTTTCCCTTGCCTATCCTTCAGTGGGCCAACCCTTTCCCTGGCTACCCTCTTGCTTTTTATGTACGTGTAAAAAGCCTTGGGGTTTTCCTTAATCCTATTTGCCAATGACTTTTTGTGACCCCTTCTAGCCCTCCTGACTCCTTGCTTAAGTTCCTTCCTACTTTCCTTATATTCCACACAGGCTTCGTCTGTTCCCAGCCTTTAAGCCCTGACAAATGCCTCCTTTTTCTTTTTGATGAGGCCTACAATATCTCTCGTTATCCAAGGTTCCCGAAAATTGCCGTATTTATCCTTCTTCCTCACAGGAACATGCCTGTCCTGAATTCCTTTCAACTGTCACTTGAAAGCCTCCCACATGTCAGATGTTGATTTGCCCTCAAACATCCGCCCCCAATCTAGGTTCTTCAATTCCTGCCTAATATTGTTATAATTAGCCTTCCCCCAATTTAGCACATTCATCCTAGGACCACTCTTATCCTTGTCCACCAGCACTTTAAAAATTACTGAATTGTGGTCACTGTTCCCGAAATGCCCCCCTACTGAAACTTCTACCACCTGGCCGGGCTCATTCCCCAATACCAGGTCCAGTACCGCCCCTTCCCTAGTTGGACTGTCTACATATTGTTTTAAGAAGCCCTCCTGGATGCTCCTTACAAACTCTGCCCCGTCTAAGCCCCTGGCACTAAGTGAGTCCCAGTCAATATTGGGGAAGTTGAAGTCTCCCATCACCACAACCCTGTTGTTTTTACTCTTTTCCAAAATCTGTCTACCTATCTGCTCCTCTATCTCCCGGTGGCTGTTGGGAGGCCTGTAGTAAACCCCCAACATTGTGACTGCACCCTCCTTATTCCTGATCTCTACCCATATAGCCTCACTGCCCTCTGAGGTGTCCTTCCGTAGTACAGCTGTGATATTCTCCCTAACCAGTAGCGCAACTCCTCCACCCCTTTTACATCCCCCTCTATCACGCCTGAAACATCTAAATCCTGGAACGTTTAGCTGCCAATCCTGCCCTTCCCTCAACCAGGTCTCTGTGATGGCAACAACATCATAGTTCCAAGTACTAATCCAAGCTCTAAGATCATCTGCCTTACCCGTAATACTTCTTGCATTGAAACATATGCACTTCAGGCCACCAGACACGCTGTGTTCAGCAACTTCTCCCTGTCTGCTCTGCCTCAGAGCCACACTGTCCCTATTCCCTAGTTCTCCCTCAATGCTCTCACCTTCTGAGCTATTGCTCCCGTGCCCACCCCCCTGCCATACTAGTTTAAACCCTCCCGTGTAACACTAGTGCAGAAGGAGGCCAATCAGCCCATCAGGTCTGCACTGGCCCTTGGATAGAGCACCCCACTTAAGCCCACGCCTCCACCCAAGCTCCTTAACCCCACCGAGTAAGAGGATATTGTCAGAAAAAAAAAAGATATTCATGTTTTTAATTTTACATGACTCATGTCTCAAATGCTTGTTTTGCAACCTTTGTGGCTAAATTAACTATGATGTGGTCATTCTGGAGATTTCAGGGCGAGGAGAAAACAATCCATGGCAATCGAAAACAAAAGGTATTTATTAATAAGAATTGTACAGCAGCTTCATGGCTGTAGCTTGTTCCCAAAATGTCTCTTTGCTTCGGAGCCTCTCTCACCATGAGGTGATTTCACAATCTTGAGTCTTGATTGGTCGCACGGGCCATGTGACCCTTACTCTGTTGTGTTGCTCTTAAAGGGACAATCACCGCATCCCTCCCCCTTTAAGTCCTTTATATAATCGTCAATAACTAATTCACTCAGCCCTAAACATTAGCTATTCATTATGTACATCAGTTGGATAATTATAAATCGAGTCTTTGAGGGGGTTTTCTGTTCCTTGCAGAGCGGAGTAATTCTGTAGTCTGAGATGCTTTCACAGGATTAATATTATCAGGAACTGCAACAATGGGTACCTCTTCTGGCACAGGCAATTCATCAGTATTTGTTTCCATAGAGATATCAGTTATGCTGAAAACAAGTGAATCAGGTACTTCAGTGCTTACAAGTTTGAAAACATCTCTTGATGGCAACACTTAGCTGCCTAAGGGTCCGGTCTTGAAGACAATTCCGGGGGATCCAACTTGATCCACTGTCGAAGTTTCTCACACATACCTCTTTACTTACCATAAAAGATCATGCTGTAAAATATGAATCATGGCTTGCTTTCTGATTACTTTGGCTGACTTCTGCCCTCCCTGGAAAATTTGGAAATATGAGGCTCAGTCTCGTTTTGAGATGACGTTTCATTAGCAGTACTGCTGGTGAAACTCTTGTTGTTACACATGGAGTGGTGTGATAGATAAGGAGGAACCGTGAGATTCTGGCCTGCAGGAAGTTTTGAAACTCGGCACTCGTGAATAGGTTCATTGTCTGATACCATGGGCGGGATTCTCCGTTAGCCGACGCCAAAATTGGGAAACGTGATTGGGCGGAGAATCCGTTCCGACACCAAAATTGCGGCAGGTGCCGATTTGATGCCAAATCACAATTCCCTATCACCTTGACAGCGGCATTAATGCGTTCCGGAATGCACAAACCGGAGACACTCTTTGCATATCATTGGCGGAGCCGACAGGGTATTCTCTGGCGCCTCCGTGATTCTGCACCTTCGATGGGCCGCGTTCCCGACGCCGTGGTTCACTTGTGCTTTTGAAATTCGTAAAACCAGCGTGGTGGCTGCTGAGGGGGAGAGAGGAAGGGTACAGAAAGTGCCCAACATCGCCATAGTGTACTGAAAGTTGTGCCTCTAGCTGGGGTCTTCTGCCAGGGCCGAATAGCGGGGGAAGTGGCCAGGAAGTGTGCTATAGGGTCGGGGTGGACGGGCACGGAACACCACTGCTGCATGCCGCTAATTGCCACTTTGCACTTAGTGCCATGGGTCGTATAGTTGTCCCCTCAGGGCGCCCCTTGGGTGCCCTCTGGCCCCAGTTGACCCATCAGCTGTATGGGTGCGCTCCAGCACAGCCAGTGCCACCTTGTTGGCTGGTATGAGTGTGTGTGGGGATTGCAATGTGTATATGCGACTACAGCTTGTCAGCCTCCCGAGTGTCAATGATGGACCTGTCAAATCCCACCCATTTTTCATTGGAATTGATTGTGTTCCATGCGGCACCGGTGCTAGCCCCTTAATAGTAATCCATGAGTTGAAAAGCATTGGCATAATCTTCAGATGGTAGCATGCAATGTAGGTGACTTCACCTCAAAAACATCCATCCATTTAGTGTTTGCATCAATCATGAGCAAAAACATTGTGCCCAGGAATGGACCAACATAACTGATATGGATTCATAGAATCATAGAATCCACAGTACAGGAATAGGCCACCCAGCCCATCGAGCAGGCACCGGCCCCTGGAAAGAGTTCCCTACCCAAGCCCACACCATCACTCCATCCCCACAACCCCACCTAACCTTTTTGGACACTAAGGGCAATTTATCATGGCCAATCCACCTAACCTGCACATCTTTGGACTGTGGGAGGAAACCGGAGCACCCGGAGGAAACCCACACAGACGCGGGGAGAACGTGCAGACTCCGCACAGACAGTGACCCAAGACGGGAATTGAACCTGGGACCTGGAGCTGTGAAGCAACTGTGCTAACCACTATGCTACCGTGCTGTCCCCTATTGCTGGAGGGGCTATTCCCAAGGAAGCAGTGGAGCTGTAGCAGGCAATCTTTATTGCAGCTGGCATTGTTGATAGTGCTAGACTAGGCTTTGTGATATCAGCATCAATACCAGGCCAGCACACACAGCTCCTGGCAAGCATCTTTATGTTAGAGATGCCAGGATGAGCAGTGTAGAATTCAGTTAGGAGCAGCTCTCTGCCTGGTACAGGAACGACTACTCTTGCTCCCCAGGGAGTGATGCCATTCTGGCAACTCAATCATTTTTGTGGGTAAAGAATGGTTTTATTTGCTCGGAAACTGCTCATTGGCCCACCTTATAAGTATTTTGCCCCTCACTTTGAACAGAAGTGGGTCTTGATCGGTGCAGTTCCTGATCTGCTTCTCTGAGACTGACAATGTGTCCAAACGTTTTAATGCCATGATGATTTCTTGCGATACTGGAGTACATGTGATATTGTCTTGCAAGGGGAAGCGGCTTAGAGCATCCACATTCGCTATGTGAGTTCCAAGTCGATGCTTGAAAGTATATTCAAAGGCAGACAGAGTTAACACCCATCATTGAATTTTTGCTGAGGTGATCGGCAATGTGGTCAGAAACGATGGTAAAGTGTCTTCCATGTAAATATTGGTGGAATCTTTCAAAGATTATCAATGTCCTTCCTTTTTGATTTCCGGCCTTGGAGAGGGTTCTTGATACATACCCTGTCAGCCTTTCAAAGCAGTTGTCCATCTCATGGGATGACGCCACATCAACACCATGTGGGGAGGCGTGGCAGGTCAATATCGGTTCTTTATTTAAAAAAAATAAATTTAGAGTACCCAATTCATTTTTTTCCAATTAAGGGTAATTTAGCATGGCCAATCCACTTACCCTGCACATCTTTTTGTGATTGTGGGGGCGAAACCCCGCAAACACAAGGAGAATGTGCAAACTCCTCACGGACAGTGACCCAGAGCTGGGATCGAACCTGGGAACTCGGTGCCGTGAGGCAGCAGTGCTAACCGCTACGCCACCATGCTGCCCCCTAGATGGATCAGAGTGTACTAACAGGTTTGAGGAATGCAGCATTTGTTTTACTCTGTTGAAAGCTTCCTCCTGAGGAGCCTTCCTGGACCAACGATGGTGTTTCTTTCGCAGAATATGCAAGGGGACTAATTTCGTCGATAGGTTTGGTAAAAAACTTCCATTGCAGTTTACCATCCCCAAAAACAATTAGAGTTCAGTTGTGTTTGTGGAGGCAGGTGTCCCCTTTATCGCCTTGGCCTTGTCTTCCGTGGGGTGTAATCCTTGTTCATGTACATGGTGCCCCAGGTAGGTCACCTCAGTGGCTTGAAAGGTGCCCTTCTCTTTCTTGAAGTGAACTCCAGCCTGCTGAAATCTCTTTAACACCTCCTCTAAGTTTGCTAGATGGTCAGCCTCTGTTGATCCAGTTGTAAAGACATCATCAAGGTATACTACAGCCCACGGTAGCTGCTATAGCAGGCGCTTCATTGTCCTTTGGAATATTGCACATGCTAAAGTCACGCCAAAAGACAGACGCATGTATTGGAATAGGTCTTTGTGTGTGTTTCTCATGACATAGCCCCGGGAAGCATTATCTAATTTGAGTTGACATATATCACGCTTTGGACACAAGTCTTCAATTCTCGGGATTAGATATTTATCCAGCTTGGCAGTCTGATTAACATTAGCTTATAATCACTGCAAAGGTGCTGTCCATTCCGAGAACGGAACTGGCTGGATAATGCTTAATTCTTTCAACCTGTTTAACTCAGTATCCACTTTCTCTCGCAAGGCACATGGTACCGGTCTTGTCTGAAAGAATCGTGGAGTCGCCTCTGGATCCACATAAATCTGAGCTTGTAGCCCTTAGATTTTGCCGTTGTGTTTTTGTGAATTCATACCAGAAGACCGTCTCATATTTTCCTATCTTCAGGTAGTCCCTCTTCCTGCACTTGAAAGATTCCGGCCTAATTCAACTTGATTTCTTTAAGTCCATTGCGGCCGAGAAGGCTTGGTCCTTCAACCATCACTATTAACACTGGGAGCTGGGTACATTGTTGTCCTTGGCATACAGGTACCATTGTGGTGCCTTTTATGCTTATTGCTTCTCCCATTAAAGTCTTCAACTCGGCAGAAGTGCTCTTCAAGTTCAATGGTTGGACTCCCACTGAAATATATGCTCGCCCATCACAATTGCTGGTGCCCCTGTATCTATTTCCATCTTACGTGGCTTCCCATTTACCCAGAGCATTACAGTATTAGGGTTGATCTTGCTTGTGTTTAGATTAAACAAAGGGTGAATACCAGGATCACTGGTGCTAAGCTCTTCCACATTGTCGACGTGTAACACCTTGGTTGATCGATGACTCGGTGACCTTGACTTAAATGGGTGGGCGACCGGTTCACCCAATGCCCTTTCTGTTCCCCAATGTCCCACTTTTCCGTCCCTGATTGGATGGCCTGCACAGTCTTCCACTGTGTTGTTGGCTGGTGTCCCACTGGGCAGTCGTTAATTGAATGAAAGGCACATAATCGGGTGTCTTTCAAAGGCTTAGGTTCAGGTGTTGGTAATTCACCTACTTCGAGGTTCAAGACCCACACACTGCCAAGCAATGTAACATTCACCCCTCAATGTCTAACAGATGAGAGGTAGTCATCACTGAATTGCAATGTGTAAGTTACCAATATGTGAATCCTGGGCAGGATTCTCTGACCCCGGGGCCGGGTCGGAGAGTCGCCGCGACCGGCCCGAATCGTGCCACACCGTCCCGACGCCAGGACTTGATTCTCCACAGAGCGGAGAATCGGCGCCGTTGGCACTGGCATGGTCTGTGCGGCGCTGGCCGGAAGCCGCTCTACAGGGCCCCCCGGCGATTCTCCGCCCAGGGTGGGCTGAGCGGCTGTAACAAAAAGCCCAATTCCCGCCGGCGCCATTCTAACCTGGTCTTACCCGGCGGGACCTCGGCGTGGAAGGTACGGAGGCGGCCTGTGTGGGGAGGGGGGTCCAACACCGGGAGGGCCTCCGCTGTGGCCTGGCCCACGATCGGGGCCCGCCGATTGGTGGGCCAGCCTCTCGGGCTGGGGGCCTCCTTTGTTCTGCGCCGGCCCCTAGAGCCCTACGCCATGTTGCGCCAGGGCCGGTGCGGAGAAGGGAGACACCACGCATGCGTGGAAATCGCGCCGGTCTCACCGCGCATACGCGGACCGGCGGTGCCCACCTGACGCCGGGATCGGAAGCTGGAGCAGCGTGGGTCGCTCCAGTGCTGTGCTGGCCCCCTGTAGGAGCCAGAATTGCTGATCCAGAGGCCATGTTGACGCCGTCGGGAAACGCGACGGCGTTTACAACGGAGTCAACACTTAGCTTCAGGATCAGAGAATCCCGCCCCTATCCTGTGGTGCAGAGGCACATAACATGAGTATCTTTATCAATTCAAGATCAGTCATTTAAAAATATATATATGTACATTTATTGAATAATACGGTGCCCTCTGATGAATGTCACAGGCAGGGTGAATATTTTCCAGGATATGATTATTTTTATGTAGAACATTGAAAGACAGACTGAACTTTACAGAAACTCACGCTCCTATATACAATACACAGTAAAATGTAGTTATCCAGCATGTGATGATGGTTCCAGTTAATCAGAAATGCCGGTTAATGGGAGTTCCATTGACCAACAGAATAATACTTGTGGCATGAACTTATATGCAAGAACTGAGGAAGTAAAGAACAGTATTCCATTTTCTTCTAAATTGTCAACAGCTTATTAAAACAAATTAAAAGATAATTGTACGGGTTCTGGCTATCTTTGTAATTGCTCTGGTTGGTAACATGACGATGTGTATGTGGGGAAATATCTGGTTCGTAGAGAATTCCAGTTTGCAGAGTGTCAGCGACATAAAGTTTATGAAGAAAGATATGTTTATATAAAACAGTAGTCTACTTTGAAAATGTTATATTTCTTCTTAATCTGTTCACGTGCAAAATGAAAGGCAGTAAATGCGGTTTCTGATTACTTCCGTCTTATGTGATTTGCAGACTGCATCGTAGACATTGTGGTGGGATTTGATCTCCCTGGATGGCTTGGCTCACAGGATATTTTTAGTGGTCAACAGACATTACAACTAAAGCTGGAGGAAATTATGGAGAGAATCACATCTGCGAGTGATATTAGTTGTGTCTCTGGTTCCCAGCCAGTGATCAGGGTGGCATTTTACTTACAAGGTGAAACTGGCCAGGTTGTCTTTGAAACAAAATTTGAAAACTATAGTGTTGAAATAATTAATAATCTCACGACAACCCAAGCTGCAGCCAAAATTGATTTGAATGTTGAGACTTTGGAGGCACTCGGGAACAAATTTGGACAAACAACTTCAAAGGCAAAGGTAAGGATCCAATTTTTCAGTAAAATCGCCAGATACTTTACCAGATTGTGTGAAATATTTTTATTCAAGGCTTTTACATATAGACATGAAAATATCAGACCAAATCATCATCATGAACAGTAACCTCAAACCCCAACCTTCCCCGATACCAACACCCCACCGCACCCCGCCTGCTAGATTTTACCCCTTTACCCCTCGCCCCCCAGTCTCCCAAACTCCCCCCGCTCTCTCTCTCTCCGCCCCCCCCCCCCCCCCCCCCCCCCCCGCCACTCGCTGATCTCTCAGTCCACTTTGAAGAAATCAATGCAAGGCTTCCACCTCCGGGTGAACCCCTCCTCCGACCTCCGCAAAGCAAACTTGACTTTCTCCAACCGCAGGAATTCTGCCAAGTCACTCACCCATATCCCCGCCTTCGGAGGCTCTGAGTCCCGCCAACACAACAAAATCCATCTCCAGGCTATCTCATCGGCCTCTCTCCCCACCTGGACTCGTGGATCTTCTGACACACTGACTATCGCCACCTCCGGACACAGGGCCACCCCAAACCCAGAATCTCAGACATAACATTCGAGAAACCTGCCAGAACCCCTTAAGTTTTGGACATGCCCAAAACATATGATTCGCAGGCACCTATCCTCCACCCCTGTAAATAAAACGGCTCATACTCACCGCCATCATGTGGGCTCTATGCACCACCATAAACTGGATGAGACTTACGCATGACTAGGGCACGTTCACCCTCCTCAAGGCCTCTTCCCACGTCCTGGCCCACACACTCCCTCCCAACGCCTCCCCCCATTTACATTTAATCTCCTCCACTGGAGCACCCTCCCTCTCCATCAACTCACTGTAGCTATCCAACACTCTCATCTTCCTGATATCATCCTCCAACAACAGCTTGTCTTGCAACATTGGAAGCGGCAGCCCTGGAAAGGATGGCACCTCTCTCTTCACAAGATCTCTCACCTACAGGTACCTA
The DNA here is from genome assembly GCF_047496885.1 of Scyliorhinus torazame. NCBI lineage: Eukaryota > Metazoa > Chordata > Chondrichthyes > Carcharhiniformes > Scyliorhinidae > Scyliorhinus > Scyliorhinus torazame. The sequence goes on from NC_092712.1 coordinate 289,332,090, forward strand.
AAACCATTTGCTTTGGGCAACTCATATATTTCTCCCAAGTCCTCCAGACCAGCAAACTTGCCCCCGATGAACAAGGCCCTAAAGTGCTGTATCCCCACCAACCACCCCCGTCACCTCGCATCCAGCCTCGACGGCACAAACCTATGGTTGTCACATATCGGTGCCCACAATGACATGTCCTCCAACCCGAACTGCTGCCTACTTTGGCTCCACACACGTAATGCTGAAGCCACCACCAGGCTCACGGATTACCTGACCGGCGAGAACGGAAGGGGCACCAACAACAGTGCCCTCAAACCCGTTCCGCTAAACGATGCTGCCCACATCCGCCCTGACACCGATCCCTCCTCCACCGCCCATTTCCTGACCATTGCAATCGAACAAGAACCTGGGCAGCAGCATTATTTTCACTGTTTGCATGCGCTCAGCCAGAGACAGCGGCAACACAGCCCACCTCTTGAAATCTGCCTTCACTTCCTCCACGGGTCACGCTAAGTTCAATTTGTGCAGGTGGGCCCAGCTCCGCACTACCTGAATTCCCAGATACCGAAAAGTCAGGTGAGGAAGGAGCAGTGCTCCGAAAGCTAGTGATTCGAAACAAACCTGTTGGACTTTAACCTGGTGTTGTAAGACTTCTTACTGTGCTCACTGCAATCCAACGCCGGCATCTCCACATCATCATAACATTAAGCAGCCAGCACACATTCGTCAATATTTCCCTTCAAAAATCCCGTCTGGTGCTCCCCATAGCCCCGGCACAAAGTCCTCTGTCCTCGGCACCAACACCTGCGCCAACAACTTCGCATCAACATTAAGCAGCGATATCGGACGGTACGACCCACACTGCTCCGGGTCCTTATCCTTCTTCAAAATCAGGGAGATAGAACCTGCGACAATGTGAGGGGGAACACCCCCCTATCCCTCGCCTCATTGTAAGTCCTCACCAGCAGCGGTTCTAAATCCGCACCGAACCTCATGTAAAACTCTACTGGGAATCCGTCTGGCCCCGGGGCCTTCCCTGTCTGCATTACACCCTCGCCGTCCATCACCTACCTCAGCCCGATCGGAGCCTCCAGCCTCCTCTCTCCCTCCATCTTCGGGAACTTCAACCCTTCCAGGAACCGTTTCATCCCTTCCCCACACGGCGGGGGCTCCTCCTCATACAGCCTCCTATAGAAAGCCTGTAGGGGGGGGCGGTGGCATAGCGGTATGGTCCCTGGACTAGTAATCCAGCGACCCAGAAAGTGAAATTTGAATTCAATAAAAGTCTGGAATTAAAAATCTAGTGATGACCATGAAATCACTGTCGATTGTCATAAAAACCCATCTGGTTCACTAATGTCCTTTAGGGAAGGAAATCCTTACCTGGTCTGGCCTACATCAGTGTAGTTAACTCTTAACTTCCCCCTCAAGTGCAACTAGGGATGGGCAATAAATGCTGGCATCCAGGAGTACAACCGTTGCACATGTGCAAAGTACAAGAACTCCTTCGCTCTCCGCCCCCCCCAGCGATCGATGAATCCCCTCAACTCCCTAGCCACCACTGACCCACTGACACCTTCAACGACTTAAGACCCGACCGGTCCAAATTCGGAGCCAAGACCGCATTGAATTGTCCCCCATACCAACCTACGCGTACCCAGGTCCAGGATCCTCCCTAACACCCGCCTCATTCTGTCCACATCGCCCCAATTCAATGCATATACATTCGCCAGGACCACCAGCATCCACTCCAACTTCCCACTGGCCATCACATAACTACCCCCCCCCCCGGACTGGCCACAATGCTCCTCACCTCAAAAGCCACTCTCTTATTAACCAACACTGCCACCCCCTCATCTTCATGTCTAACCCTGAGTGGAACACCTGCCCCACCCATCGCTTCCTCAGCCTCGTCTGATCCCCCAACTTCAGGTGCGAATCCTGCAAGAACACAACGTCCGCCTTCAAGCTGCTCAAGTGCGCAAAAACACGCGGCCGTTTAACCCGCCCATTCAACTATTGCATGTTCCACGTGACCTGCTCCCCTCCCCTGCCAATCAGCCATACCCTTTCTGAACCAGGCCCCTGCCCATGCCACATGCCCCTCCAGGCCTGCGCCCAGATGTCTGCTGCCATTTCTCCCTTCCGAACTGTGCCACACCAAACACACCCATGTCAGCAACCCTCCCCCCCCCCCCCCCCCCCCCCCCCCCCCAGCAAACAACCAAACAAAGAATCAACCCAATCTACCCCGGCCACACCTTCATCCTGACAACCCCCACTTCACTCCTGTTCACTAATCGGCCCAGCTAGCATGGTGGCCCCCGCTCAAGGCCTCTGACTTGCCTTCACCCTCACAGTCCACCTCTCCCCGCCCCAACCCTCCCAACTACCAACACACAAAGAGAAAGAAACGGCACACTCACCATCATTGTTTCCCCCCTTGTAACCTGCCCCAATCCGCCCTCCCAAACTGCCCCACAATTAACACAAAGCTCACTCCGAAGTTCAGTGTCCTCACAGTCTTCCTAATCCATGGTCTCTCATAAAGCCCATTGCCTCCTCCTGCGAGTCAAAATAAAATTCCTGCTTTTGACACGTCCCCCATAAGCAGGCAGAGTACAGAACCCTGAACTTCATCCCATTCTTCAAGAGAGCCACCTTTATCTGTTGATACCCGGCTGTCCGCTTGGCCAGCTCCGCACCCATGTCCTGGTAAATCTGCAGCTCACTCCCTTCCCAGGTGCACTTCTTTATCTGCCTCACCCACCTCAAGATCTTCTCCTGATCCAGGAACCGATGCAGCCTCACCACCATTGCCCTTGGCGGCTCCCCCACCTGCGGCCTCCTCCTCAGTGCTCTGTGAGCCCGATCAGCTTCTCCAACATGCTCACCATAAACTTGGTGGCCTTCACACCTTTGATGCCTTCGGGTATCCCTGGAGCAGTGCTCAAGGTCCTCCAGTTTCTCTCTCGGCCTCTTCTGGCTGTTCAGCACCATTCCCATCTCCACCTGCAGCGAGGTCAGCCGATCCTCATACTCCACCACCCACTCCTCCACCTTCTGGATCGCCAGGCCCTGAACCCCCTGTCTCTATTCACCACCTTGGTCAAATACTCGAAGGCCTCGTTCCTCTGCTGCTGGAATTTGCCATTTAGGAACTCCACCAGCTGCTCTGTCGACCACTGGGCGGGCAGCACTGCCCCCTTGCCCTCCGCCATCTTCACCTGTGTTGCACCATGAAAACTTTCCTGCACCAACTTCTCTTTCTTTCTGGTGGTGCTCCTCATCCGCTGATCCATTCACCAGCCTCACGAGAGGAGTATTACCTTCCCTGGGCACTCATACACCCTTTTTTGCCCTCAAACACCACACAATCTGGGTGGGGAAGGACCAAAACAAATCCACCTTGAGCGGGAGCCACCAAATGTGCTACCACTCATTCCATGGCCAAAATATACTCCAAATTTGAAGTATAATTTGATGATAGCCTGATAAGGGTATAGAACTACAATGAGGTTTTCCACTCCTACTTGAGGCTGGCCAACGGTTATAGAAAAATCAACGGTAAACAGTGGTTAGCACTGCTGCCTCACAGAGCCAGGGACCCGGGTTCAATTAAGGCATTGGGTGACTATCTGTGTGGAGTTTGCATGTTCTTCCAATGTCTGCGTCGGTATCCTCTGGGTGCTCATGTTTCCTCCCACAGTCCAAAGATGTGTAGGTGAGTTGGATTGGCCGTGCTAAATTGCCCCTTAGTGTCCAAAGGTTAGGGGGGGGTTACGGGGAAAGGGTGGGGGAGTAGGCCGAGATAGGGTACTCTTCCGGAGGGTCAGTGCAGACTCGATGGGCTGAATGGACTTCTTCTCCACTGTGGGAATCCTGTAAACGGGAGCCACAAGTAAGGGGCAAAGAAATGTTGAGGATACAAATTAAATCAGTTTTACTTTCCTAGTTTACAACACAGCCATGCTGAAGATAACTATCTTCAGAGAATGGGCAGATGGCTGCAGCATATTGGTACCCAATGAGTGACAAATCATATGAACATATAAAGCAGGGGCAGGTTTAGGCCATTCAGCCCCTCGAGCCTGCTCCACCATTCAGTAAGACCATGGTGGTCTGATTGAAAATGAAAATGAAAATGAAAATCGCTTATTGTCACAAGTAGGTTTCAAATGAAGTTACTATGAAAAGCCACTTGTCGCCACATTCTGGCACCTGTTCGGGGAGGCTGGTACAAGAATTGAACCGTGTTATTGGCCTGCTTTGGTCTGCTTTCAAAGCCAGCGATTTAGCCCTGTGCTAAACAGCCCCGTTTGTGGCCTCAACTAAACATTCCTGCTTAACCCCAATAACCTTTGACTCCCTCTTAGTCAGGAATCTATCCACCACTGCCTTAAAAATATTTAATGACCCTGCCTCAACCACTCTTTGAGGAAGACTCACGACATTCTGAAAGACAAAAATTCATAGTATCATCAAATCATAGAAAAGTTACGACACAGAAGGAGGCCATTCAGCCCATCCTGTCCCTGCCAGCCCTCCAACAGCCAGGTGTTCTTTCCAATCCCACCTTCCTGGACCAGGTCAATAGTCTTGAAGCTTACAGCACTTAAGGTGCAGATCCGTGTACTTTTTCAAAGAGTTTAGGGTCTCTGCCTCCATCATCTTTCCAAGAGCCGGTGCAGACTCGATGGGCCGAATGGCCTCCTGCTGCACTGCAAATTCTATATTTAAAAAAATAGATATCACCAACTCAGGCAGCGAATTCCAGACTCCCACTACCCTCTTCGTAAAATGTTTCTTCCTCATGTCTCGTCTACACATTCTGCCACTTATCTTGGAATCTATGCCCCCTGGTTCTAGAATTCTCCGCCAAGGGAAACAATTTTATCCTGTCCACCCTATCTCTTCCCCTCATAATTTTGTACACCTCAATTAAGTCACCCCTCAGCCTTCTTTGTTCCAAGGAAAATAACCCCAACCTATCCGGCGCAGGTTGGGAGGGCCGAAGGGCCTGTTCCTGTGCTGTAATTTTCTTTGTTCTATCCAATCTCACCTCGTAGCTATATTTTCAGAGCCCTGGCAACATTATTGTAAACCACCTCAGCACTCTCTCCAGAGCAATAACATTGTTCGTGTAATGTGGCGACCAGAATGGCACACAATATTCCAGTTGTGGCCTCACCAATGTTTCATACAATTCCAACATTATATCCTTACTTTTATATTCTATGCAAAAGAAGGGGAGCATTCCATATGCTTTCTCAACAACCTTGTCTACTTGAACTGCTGCCTTTAGGGACCTGTGTACTTCTACGCCACGATCTCTCACTTCATCTACCCCTCTTAGTATTTTCCCATTTATTGTGTACTCCATATAACGGTTTGACCTCCCTAAACGCATGACCTCACACTTCTCTGTGTTAAATTCCATCTGCCACTTTATCGCCCACTCCACTCTTTGAGATTATAGCTATCCACGGCACTGCACTGTCCACCACTTGTCCAATCTTCATGTCATCTGCAAATTCCCCAATCATGCTCCCCACGTTCATGTCCAAATTGTTAATATATAACACAAACAATAAGGGTCCCAACACCGAGCCCTATGGAACACCACTTGAAACAACTTTCCAATTGCAAGGGCAGCCATCAACCATTACCCTTTATTCCCTGTTACTAAGCCAACTTTTTATTCAGTTAGCCACATTACCCTGTATCCCATGAGCTTTCACTTTCTTGACAATCTGCCATGTGGGACTTTGTCAAACGCCTTGCTAAAATCCATGTTCACCACATCCACTACACTACCTTCATCAACCCTTCTTGTCACTTCCTCAGAAAATTCAATCACATTTGTGAGGCAAGACCTACCATTAACAAATCCATGCTCACTATTATTGACTAGTCCATGCCTTTCTATATGACAGTTAATCCTGTCTCTCAGGATTGATTCTACTAATTTGCCCACCACTGACGTAAGACTAACTGGCCTATAATTGTTCGGCATTTCCTTCGATCCCTTTTTTAAACAATGGTACCACGTGAGGATTGGAAAATCATCCTCAGAGCATCTGCTATTCCCTCCATGACCTCCTTCAGTAGCCTTGGAAACAATCCATCTGGCCCTGGCGACTTATCAACATTCAAGGATTTCAATCCTTGGAGTACTTCCTCTCACTTTATGATTATACCATCCAGTATCCCTCAGTGTTCCTCCTGGACTACCATATCTGCATCATCCATTTACTTTGTAAACACGGAGACAAAATATCCATTTAAAACCCTTCCCACAGCCTCGCATCTACACACAGGTTCCCTTCTTCATCTCTCTTAGGTCCCACTTTTCCCTTAACTAACCTTTTAGCATTAATATATTGGTAAAATATCTTTGAGTTTTCTTTAACTTTACTTGCAAATCTTTTTTCATGCCCTCTCTTTTATTTCTTTATTTCCCTTTTGACTTTGTCCCTGCAATTTCTGTACTATCTGCAGTGCTCAGTTCTTTATGTCTATCGTATGCTTTCCTTTTCTGTTTGATCATTCCCTGTATTCCTCTAGACAATCAGGGAAGTAGATTGGGCAATACCAGTCTTATTTTTGGAGGGGACATGTCTATTTTGTATATTTAGGATCTCCCCTTACAGTGCTTCCCTCTGGTTTTCCACAGATTTATCCTCTAGCAGTGCTGGCCAGTCCACCTCAGTCAAGTCCCTTCTCACTTCTACAAAATTTGCCTTCCCCAGTTCAAAAATTTTACTCCTGCTTTATCTGGGACCTTTTCCATGGTAATATTGGGCAAAATTCTCCCGAAACGGCGCGATGTCCGCCGACTGGCGCCCAAAATGGCGCCAATCAGACGGGCATCGCGCCGGCCCAAAGGTGCGGAATGCTCTGCATCTTTGGGGGCCGAGCCCCAACATTGAGGGGCTAGGCCGGCACCGGAGGAATTTCGGCCCGCCAGCTGGCGGAAACGGCCTTTGTTGCCCCGCCAGCTGGCGCGGAAATGACATCCCCAGGCGGCGCATGCGCGGGAGCGTCAGCGGCCGCTGACAGTTTCCCACGGATGCGCAGTGGAGGGAGTCTCTTCCGCCTCCGCCATGGTGGAGACCGCGGCGGAGGCGGAAGGGAAAGAGTGCCCCCACGGCACAGGCCCGCCCGCGGATCGGTGGGCCCCGATCGCGGGCCAGGCCACCGTGGGGGCACCCCCCGGGGCCAGATTGCCCCGCGGCCCCCCCCAGGACCCCGCCCATGCCGCCTCATCCCGCTGTTCAAAAGGTGGTTTCATCCACGCCGGCGGGACAGGAAATTTATCGGCGGGACTTCGGCCCATCCGGGCCGGAGAAACGAGCGGGGGGGGGCCCGCCAACCGGCGAGGCGCGATTCCCGCCCCCGCCGAATCTCCGGTGCAGGAGACTTCGGCAACCGGCGGGGGGGGGGGATTCACGCCAGCCCCCGGCGATTCTCCAACCCGGCGGGGGTTCGGAGAATGACGCCCCATTGAATCTAACTGAATTGTAATCATTATCCCCGATATGGTCACCAACTATCACTTCACGCATTTGCGCTTCTTTGTTTGTTCCAACTCCATCTACAAGTTTGCTGACAACACGACCGTAGTGGGTCAGATCTCGAACAATGATGAGTCAGAGTACAGGAGGGAGATAGAGAACCTAGTGGAGTGGTGTAACGACAACAATCTCTCCCTCAATGTCAGAAAACAAAAGAGCTGGCCATTGACTTCAGGAGGGAAAGTATTGTGCACATCCCTGCTGCATCAATGTGCCGAGGTAGAGATCATAGAATTTACAGTGCAGCAGGAGGCCATTCAGCCCATCGAATCTGCACCGGCTCTTGGAAAGAGCACCCTACCCAAGGTCCACACCTCCACCCTATCTCCATAACCCAGTAACCCCACCCAGCACTAAGGGCAATTTTGGACACTATGGGCAATTTAGCATGGCCAATCCACCTAACCTGCACAGCTTTGGACTGTGGGAGGAAACCGGAGCACCCAGAGGAAACCCATGGACACACGGGGAGAATGTGCAGCCTCCGCACAGACAGTGACCCAAGCGGGGAATCGAACCTGGGACCCTGGAGCTGTGAAGCAATTGGGCTATCCATTTTGCTATGTGCTATGGTTGACAGCTTCAAATTCCTAGGTGTGCACACCACCATAAATCTGTCCTGGTCCACCCACGTCGACGCTATGACCAAAAAAGCACTACAACGCCAATACTTTCTCAGGAAACTAAGAAAATTTGACATGTCCACATTGACTCTTACCAACGTTTACAGTTGCACCATAGAAAGCATCCTATCTGGCTGCATCACAGCCTGGTATGGCAACTGCTCGGCCCAAGACCGTAAGAAACTACAGAAAGTCGTGAACACAGCCCAGTGCATCACGCAAACTCGCCTCCCATCCACTGACTCCATCTACACTTCCCGCTGTCTTGTAAAAGCGGGCAGCATAATCAAAGACCCCTCCCATCTGGGGTGTTCACTCTTCCAACTTCTTCCATCGGGCAGGAGATACAAAAGTCTGAGAACACGCACTAACAGAATCAAAAACAACTTCTTCCCCACTGTTACCAGACTCCTAAATGACCCTCTTATTGACTGAACTGATCTCTTCACACATCTTCTCTACTGAGTAGTACTACGCTCTGTATTCTTCACCCGATGCCTGTGTCTATTTATTTACATTGTGTAGTTATGTTTGCCCTATGTTTCTTTTCATGTATGGAATGATCTGTGTGGACTGTACGCAGAACAATACTTTTCACTGTACCTCGGTACACGTGAAATAATCAAAAATCCAATCCAATACAAGACTAGGTCGAGAATTGCATCTGTTCTCGTTGGGTTTGTCACTAATTGGTTGAATACATCTTTTTGGACACACTGCATGAATTATTCTCCCTCAGTTCCCCTTATATTGTGTGATTCCCAGTTGATATTTGGATAGGTAAAGTCTCCTGCTTATATTGCCCTCTTGATCTTACAGGCGGAAATGTGCCTACATATTTGCTCTTGCATCTCCCTTTCATAATTTGGGGATCTGTAGTATACTCCCAGTTGTTCGACTGCCCCTTCTTTATTTCAAAGTTAATTCTTCTTATCTCTGTCTTGAATGGGAGACCCCTTAGTTGGCTTCCACACTGAGCTGTCCAACAGGCAGAGCATGTGGGGGCTGAAAGAGTCTTTTGAGAACCACTAGTTTAGACACTCACAGCTCCCTACAAATGGGAAGAGTGTGGCACGGTGCAACGCTGCTCATTTGTACCTCAAAATTGCAGTTGCTGTCCAATGTGTGTTGTAGGCCTCTGGTTTCAAACGTTTATGAGGTTCCTACGTGATTCAGGTGGTTGTCTGGGCTAAAGGCTTAAAGGAGGAACAGAATGATAAATACAGTTTTCCAATTTTAGCGCAGCTACTTCCCTGTTCTCGTAGAAACTGTGAGTAGGCCATTTGGCCCTTTGAGCCTGCTGCACCATTCAACATGATCATGGCTAATCCTCGATCTCGAAGCCATATTACTGATTCTCCCCATACTACTTGATGCCGTTAAAATCAAAAAATGTATCTATCTCTTGGAAACATTCAGTGACTTGGTCTCCACAGCCTTCTGTGGTAGAGAACTCCACAGGTTCACTACCCTTTGAGTGAAGAAATCTTTCCTCATCTCAGTCCTAAATGATCTCCCCCATACCCTGAGATTGTATCTCCTGGTTCTCGCTTTCTCAACCAGAGAAAACATTCTCCCTGATTCTAGTTTACCCAGCTCTGTTAGAAGTTTATACGTATCAATCGATCGCCTCTTATCCTTCTGAATTCCAGTGAATATCTCCTCATAGGACAGTCCCGCCAATCCAGGTATCATCCTAGTGACTCTCCACTGCACTCCCTCTATGGCAAGTATATCTTTTCTTCAGTATTGCACGCAATACTTCAGATGTGGTCTTGCCAAAGCCCTGTATAACTGCAATAAGACATTACTACTTCTGAACTCAAATCTTCTTGCAATAAAGGCCAGCATATCATTTGTCTTTCTAATTGCCTGCTGCATTTTCTCTCCACTTTCATTTGCTGATGTGCAAGAATAGCCAGACCCCTCTGTATGTCCCAATATATCACTATTTAAATAATACTCTTCATTTCTGTTTTTCAGACCAAAGTGTATAACTTCTCTTTTAGCCATGTTGTACTGCATCTGCCTTGTGTTTGTGCATTCACTAAACTTGTCCAAATCAGCTTAAAGCCTCCTTGCATCTTCCTCACAACTCTGCCCAGTTTTGTGTCGACAACAAATTTGGAAATATTACATTTGGCTCCCTGATCTTGGTCATTTATATATATCGTGAACAGCTGGGCCCAAGCACTGATCCCTGTGGCACCCCATTAGTCACTGCCTGGCATTTGGTAAAAGACACATTTAGTCCCACTCTCTGTTTCCTGTCTGTTAACCAATTCTGGATCCATGCCAATACATTGCCTCTATCCCACGTTCCTTCATTTTGCCCATTCATCTCTTATGAGAGACCTTATCAAAAGCCTTCTGAACGTCCAAATACACCAGAAGACTGTGGGCCAACTTACCATTTATCAGTCCAATGAATGAGACCAATTAGATTCAGAATTGTATTGTTATTTATTATTTTAGGAAGTGCTGAGGGTTTTAGTCAAAGGTGATATCATGACCGGTACAGCCTTGGAGGGCTGAAGGGCCTGTTCATGTGCTGTATTGTTCTTTGTTCTGATTCTGTTTGAAAATGAGCAGACAATGCCTGCCAGCCATTGCAACAAAGGCATTAGATCATTTTTCTATGCACTAAATGTGTCACTTCATTTTTTAATTGGAAAGTTTTGCACATCTTTGGGTTGTGGGGGTGAGACCTACGCAGACACGGGGAGAATGTTCAAACTCCACATGGACAGTGACTCAGAGTAGGGATCGAACCCAACACCTCGGCGCCGTGAGGCAGCAGTGCTCGCCACTGCGCCACCATGCCGAAATGTCTTATGTGAAGATAAAATATTCACAATAAATATGATCTCTTTTCAGGCGATCCTCATATTCACGGATGGCTTAGATGACACCAAAGAGAGGTTTGAAAAAGCAGCCAGAAGTCTCAGAGAAAAAGGTAGAGGTGTTATTTATTCATCAATGTTTTACTGGGGTCACTGGAGGCGCACTTTGACCTCCGCTGAGAACAAGTGCCAAATCGTTGGAGTTGCAGTGCCATCCACCTGTTGGCATCGCTGTAATACCGGAGCCTTGTCGAGGCCATGATTTCATTGATATGCCACTGGCAAGTTGTGGGCACAAGGAGAAAACCCTCCTGCAGCTTGCCAATTGTGGGAGGATAATATATCAGCCAGCTCCCACGTTGAACTGCGATGGGAACAAGAAGAGGGGGGATGAGAATGTGAGGCTCGTCTGTTCCCCCCGGATTCGCCAGAAAGGATTAAAAGTTTTTTAGCATTTTTCCTCTTTGCCCAAAGTCCTTTTAAGGAGCAGATGTGGTGCAGGACCAGCCCATATTGTTTCCTGCAAATTTCAATTCGGGTCCTGCAGCCAGCAAGGCTCCCGAATTTGCAGCCTCAATCCTGTTTGAACCAGTTAAGCAGCTCACTCACATAGAGCCACCTGAAAATTGTATTGGGCAGGCGTTGGACGCTAATGAAGTAGTCAAGAGAGTAAACTCTACCTCACCCTGGTCACCATAATTTAGTTTTCTGGCTGCCAATTTTTCAGATGTTAAATGCACAGTTAAAGATCACCCCCACTAGATCTGTTAAAAATCTATGTTTGAAACCTACAGAAATATACAAACATAGAACATAGAACATAGAACAATACAGCGCAGTACAGGCCCTTCGGCCCACGATGTTGCACCGAAACAAAAGCCATCTAACCTACACTATACCATTATCATCCATATCAAACATTTTTTGTCTGCACAGATGAGAAAGTTTACCTCCCTCCTATCCATGCTGCGTTACATGATCAGGTGGCAGTCAGGGTGCTATAAATGACGTCAGTATTCATAAGTTACAGAGGTGGAGGATCACCCAGAATTCTGTTCCTTATTGTCATCCAGTGGTTTATGATCAGACAGATGTTATAAATCACGGAATCCCTACAGTGCAGAAGGAGCCATTTGGCCCATCGAGTCTGCACTGACCTTAGAGCATCCTACTTAGGCCCACTCCCCTGCCCTATCCCCATAACCCCACCTAACCTGCACACCTTTAGTTACTAAGGGGCAATTTTTAGCATGACCAATCTGTCTAACCCGCATATCTTTGGACTGTGGGAGGAAACCGGAGCATCTGGAGGAAACTCATTCATATATGAGGAGAACGTGCAGCTCCACACAGTCACCCAAGGCCAATATTGAACCAGGGTCCCTGGCGCTGTGAGGCAGCAGTACTAAGCACTGTGCCACTGTACCACCCCACTAACCACTGTGCCACCATGCCACCCATGTTAATTGAGGACTGAATTCAATTTCCCTATGATTGCTCCCATGATAAATTGCAAACAACCACTATGAGGCCTGCTGACACCGGTGAATCTGAATAAGAAAGGAAGAGAGGAGGAAAAATGCTCACGATTCATCAACTCACCAGAGGACAAGACTTTTTTCAATTTTCTTTACTCTATTTTACCAACAGCATTATTCTGTCGTGTGGCTTTGGCAACTTTCATTTGAAGTACAAATACACATTATCTTGGCTATTGCTTTTGAACACCATAGAAACATTGAATTTATAGTGCAGAAGGAGACCATTCAGCTCATTGAGTCTGCATAAACCCTTGGAAAGAGCGCCCTACTCCACCCTATCCCCATAACCCAATAACCCCACCTAACCTTTTGGATACTAAGGGGCAATTTAACATGACCAATCCACTTAACCTGCACATCTTTGGACTGTGGGAAGAAACCTGGAGGAAATCCACGCAGACAATGAGATAAAGGCCCTAATTAGGCCTGTCTTTGTGTGGCTTGTAGAAGATTCCTTGTTCCAACGCTACTCAGGGCCCCTCCAAAAACTCTTTTTCCGATACATCGATGACTGTATCAGTGACACTTCATACTCTCGTTTGGAACTGGAAAAAAGTATTAATTTTGTTTCCAAATGCCACCCTTCAGATATTTTTACATGGTCCATTTCTTACACTTTCCTTCCTTGACTTCTCTGTCTCCATTTTTGAGGATAGATTGTTTACTAATATTCATTACAAACCCACCGACTCCCACAGCTACTTTGACTACATCTCTTTACACATTTCTTGTAAAGACGCCATTCCATTTTCGCAATTTCCCCATCTCTGCCACACTTGTTCTGATGATGCTACTTTCCACATTGAAGCATCTGACATGTATTTCTTTTCCCTCAACTGAGGATTCAATATCTGCCTCTCCCCTTCCTCTGTCAGCATTCCAAAGGGAACATTCTCTCCACGACAGCTTGGCCAACTCCTCTGTCACCCCCAACACCTCATCCCCTTCCACTGTACCTTCTCATGCAAGAACATAAGGTGTAACATGTGCCTTGTTACCTCCCCTCTCCTCATTGTCCAAGACCCTAAACAATCCTTCCAGATGACGCAGCTACTTACTTGCTTTTCTTTCAATTTGGTCTACTATATTCACTGCCCCCAATGTAGACGCCTCCACATTGGGAGGCTAAAAACAGACTGGTTGACTGCCTTGTTGAACACCTTCACTCAGGCCTCAAGTGTGACCCTGATCTTTCTGTTTCTTGCCATTTCAATTCTCTATCTTGCTCACAAGCTGTCATTTCAGTCCTTGGTCTGCTATAATGTTCCAGTGAAAACAAATGCAAGCTTGAGGAACAGCATCCCATCTTCCAAATAGACAATTTATAGCCATCTAGATTGAACATTAAGTTTAACAACTTCAGTAAACTCAGTCCTCCATTGTAACTTATTTACCCCTCATAGCAGTCTAAATCTTGTTCTCATGTTCTTGCTTTCAGACAGTGCTGAACTTTATTCTGTTGTGTAGGATCTCTTCTTCTTCTTCTAATAAGAGTCAATTATCCGGTTGATTGGAGGTGTCCAAAATACAACTTTATTGCTAATTATTCACTTCAACACACTTACATAAGAACTAAATCAAAACTTAAAATGAAATGTTCAAATACATGGCAAAGAGTTCATTAATCAGAAAACGTAGAGAAATCACATTAAATTAAACAAATTGAATGAATCAAGAATTCGGGAAGACAGGAACTCAGGAACAAACCTTGACCACAAGGCCTTACTCTTAATGGGATCCTTATCTATGGCCTCGTCCCTCATTTACTCTCATTGGTTTCTAATTCTCCGCTGAGACCTCCTGGTTCGTTCAAATAGATGTCTGTTACTTAGAGGACAATTTATTAATTAAACAATGGGTATTACTTAAGATTGACTGGTATGCGTCAGGAATAATTTAGTGTCTACGTGCGACACCTTACGAGAAGGTGATTCTCATGCCACGGCCAGCCATCAACCTTGCTGTAACCACGTAATTGATACATTCTTATTACTACATGCACTGGAATGCAGTGGTCTATTCATTTCTGAAACATTTGTTGAAACAAATGTCTGAATTTCTGCAGGCATAACTCAAAGTTCAATAGTTTATTCATTATCTGAAACAATGACTATCTTTTCACAGTCATGGCCTTTTGAATAATTCCATGCACTCAATCAGTACCTAAAGACACCGATAAATCAATAACCTTTCAGTTGTCAACATGTTCTGTTACTTCGCTATTCACACCAGCTCCGAAGCAAAGTCATATTGGACTTGAAATGTTAACTCTGTTTTCCTCTCCACAGGTGACAATTGTCATCCTGCCTCTCCTACTGGGATTGTGTGCATGCAATCTAACATGCTCGAGTAAAACCCAAACGTTGACGTTTTGGAGACAATTCCACTTCATCAGCTTTGGTGCACATTCCCCTCTGACCCCTCCCAAACCTATGCACTCGATTCTCCATCTGTCCCCCCTCTACCTTCCTTCAAGTCTAGTTTTATTCTCGATTGGCTACACCAGAAAATATTTAATTTAATCCATATTTCATCGAATGTAACAAGTCCTCTCATTGTTGACTGTGCATTTCAACCTTAACGTTTGACAACTAGGCTTTCTGACTCACTTCCTCAATTGCGCCAATCCTTCCAAAATGGTCATTTATTCTCAGTCCTCCTTCCAAAAGCAACCAGCTGTGCTTGAGTATCTGACCCATATGGTCATTCTTGTTGTATAAGTGGAAGGAATGAGATCAGAAAACTGTTACTTATTATTTCCACGCAACTTATTTGTAGAACTCCTTTACTCCATCCTTCAGTCTTGATATCTGAAGAGTTCTGTGAACCGGTTCAGAAAGTTACTCAATCAAATGCTTAAAATACAGAAAGAAATGTCTTCGCTGTACATTTAATTTAAAGTATCTTTTCCTTTTTGTGCAAATTTGTCCGGACTTTCATTCCTGTTCAGGATGAATTTCCGAATAGTTCACTCTTCACTGCATTTTGGTTTTCCCTCAAAACAAATTGAACAGAATCCTCCAGCCGTTGCAATTCACTTTTTCTGCTGACAGCGCATCCCTGCTCGTGGGTTTCCCGGCGGCGTGGGGTGGCTTCAATGGGAAATCCCATTGGCAAGCGGCAAGAGTATGGAATCCTGCTGCTAGCGAATGGCGTGCCGCTGAGGAACACACAGCTGGGGGGACCAGAGAATCTAGTTCATTGTTTTCCTTCAAATAAAAAATGGCCAGCAATACAGTAAGCAACTTTGTCCTGCGCACCTCTCTATAGTATAACAAAACAAATGATCATTTTATAATTACAGGTGTTAACGCACTGATCACTGTGGCTCTGGAGGGTGCTTCAAATACAGATGACGTCCTGTTCGTTGAGTTTGGAAGAGGATTTGAATACAAACAAAAGCTATCAATTGAAATGGAGGATGTTGGAAGTTATTTGCGTAGACAAATAGTATGTAAGCCTGAGAAAGCAGTTCTTCTTCAGCAAGTGTATTCTTTTCTTTAATTATTTATAATATTGCTGATTTTTCAGATATTGTTTCATTAGATAGGGTTAGTCTGCTTTTAAAGAAACAAGTTCCTCTTTACGGTCCCAGACCAGGATGTTCTGCCTGTTTAATGAAGGCGGGACTGTTGGCGAGTGAAGTAGATTTTGTTTTTAACTGTGAACCATGTAGTGTCCAGTGAAAAGACTTTGAAACATAGGAATCTAGGATTTAGGAGCAGCAGTAGTCCACCCAGCCCTTTGAGCCTGCTCCACCATTCAATATGATCAAGGCTGATTTTCTTGTGATCTCAACTCCACTGCCCTGCCCTCCCCCACAACCCTGACTCCCTTGTGTATCAAAACTCTGTCTAACTCTGCCTTGAATAAACTCAATGACCCAGCCTCCACTGCTCTCTGGTGAAGAGAATTCCACAGGCTAACGACCCACCGAGAGAAGAAAATCTCTCCCCAACTTCATCTTCAACGGATGGCTTCTTATTCTTAAACTTTGTGCCCCCCCAGTTCTAGTCTCTCCCACAAGTGTAAACATCCCCCTGGTATCTACCCTCTCAATTTCCCTCAGCATCTTATGTTTCGATAAGATCGCCTCCCATTCTTTTGAATTGGAATGGGTGTAGGCCCTTTTTTTAAATAGATTTATTGTTCCCAATTCATTTTTTTTTTCAATTAAGGGGCAGTTTAGCGTGGCCAATCCACCTAGACTGCTCATCTTTGGGTTGTGGGGGCGAAACCCCCGCAAACAAGGGAGAATGTGCAAACTCCACACGGACAGTGACCCAGAGCCGGGATCGAACCTGGGACCTCGGCGCCGTGACGCAGCAGGGCTAACCCACTGCGCCACCGTGCTGCCCGAATGGGTGGAGGCCTAACCTGTTCAACATTTCTTCTGAGGATAAGCCCTTCAACCCAAGGGATGATTTGGGTGAACCTTCTCTGAACTGCTTCTAACGCAATTATGGACCCCTTTCAAATAAGAATACCAAATCTGTACACCGTATTCCAGATGTGGTCTCCCCAAGGTCCTGTACAGCTGCAGTAAATTTGCAGTTCGAGCCAGGGAATTCCTCTTTCTGCTGTTTCTATCCTTGTATAGATTACGCCGAACAACATACTTGCTGTAGCCTGCTAAAGAGGATGCTTGAGCTATTTGATTCCAGACACCGGTAGTGTTACCTTTCAGTTGACTAGTATCCCATTAATTATAGCTTCTGTTGGAGACCCTTATGGGATAACACCCTCTGATTGAGATTGTGTCGTTCTGCAGCCTGTAATATTACAGAGTGCAAGTAGAATTTTTCTTTTGAGTAGAAAATTGTAGCTCTTAATTCACCACCCATCCGTGAATTTGCACTGGTACTCCCCAAAAATGTGGTAAACTTTCATGTTTTTTTTCCCAGAATGCAGTTGTGGAAAAAGAATGTTGCAATGTCCATTGCAAATGTGTGGGAGAACCAGGTACACGCGGTCCTCGGGGAAGAAAGGGTGACAAGGTAGGTCATTGTGCAAAAGGTGTACCAATATTGCTGAAGTTAAACTTAATGGCCGAGAAATTGACATTTTGGGGCCTAAAATGAGGCAACATATTTCCTTGGGGCAGCAAATTAGGATGGAATAAATTTCCACCAGCTTTTGATCTCAAGGACGATGCACCCAAATTTTCAAACATGATTTGGCTCTCCCTATTATCCACCTGGAGAATCCTTATACACCCAACTTAAATATAATTGAATGATTTCCAGTGTTGTTGGTGCCTAGAATTTCCTGAAACAGTCTCAGTGAACTACAGGAACTGGAAATATATCCTTCAAGTTTCGACAGCCATGGACTTAACTTCTAACTGGGACTGTGAGATAACTGGGGTAATCTCTCTCCACAGTGAGAAGCCCTCAGGAACAGCTTGGAATTCCAAATAGGCATACTTTCCTATGTTATTATCATAGAGGAGGAGGAAGAACAGAGGAAAAGAAGATGGAGGCATTTAAGGAGCCTCCAAGATAGTCCCTCAAAGAATATACAGTGGAACGCGATTCATGCAACTGAGGTGATCCACCTCTGACTTTAGCGAGGAACTGTCTGTCAGACGAGTACACTTGATCATGGACAGAATGTGCGAGCTGTGCCAGCGAGAACATGATAAGCTAATAGCCATCTTCAGCTGCCTCACAGCACTGAGGTTAATGGAAGGGAGCATGCGAAACTGCCCGAGAGGTTTTGAGCACAAATGATCAGTGAAATTACTTAATCTGTTTAACAGTTTCCCTTCCTTACCACTGCCATTAGTCCTACATCTGCCCCTCTCTTCCTCCTTCAATATAGGACACACACCTCAATCCACTGCCAATTCTAGAACATCAAAAAACATTAGACGTCTTGGTCCAACATAGCCAATTGAAGAATATTTATTACTCCACAGCTGCAAAAAGACAGCAAACTTAAATGATGCACAAACATGTAACAGGCACAGTGTGTTACTTTTAACTGCCTGTTATTGGCGCATGTTTGACACCCAAAATATATGGGTGACTCGCGGCTGAACGTTTGTCCACTGCTGCCAACTCTGTTAAACGTGTAACTTGTCTGTCACCATTAAATGCTTCGTAAACATGTTAATGATGTTATTTCAGGGAAATCCGGGCACACAGGGATTTCTAGGTTACCAAGGAGACGAAGGAGGACCAGTAAGTTGGTACTTTAACATTTATTTTGCAACAGAAAATTTGATTCCCTCCCTATTTCCAGGAAGTGAACGGGAGCTGCTTTTAATTGGTTTTAATCTCCGCCGTGTTTACCCTGCTGTAAAATGGAAGCTACAGGCCCATGCGCAGAGGCACAGCGAAGGAAGTCGAATGTAGGAACTTCACAACAACAACTTGTATTTATATAGCACCTTTAAACAGAGTAAAATGCTCCAAAATGCTTCATATGAATCAAAATTTGATACAGAGCCATGTAAAAGGTATTAGGGCAGGTGACTAATAGCTGAGTCAAAGAGATAGGGTGGGATTATCTCCCCCCCCCCCCCCCCCCCCCGCGGCCTATTTTGTGATGACAGAGGCGGCCTGCTATTGGCCAACCGTGTGGTCTTCTGGTCCCAGTTATGTCACTGGATTTTCCCATTGTTCACACCCTCCGCCACAGGGGGTCGCCGTCAGGACCCTGCCTGCAGGGACACCCGGAAACTTTTGCCCATAGGTTTTCAGGAGGAGAAAGACAGAGAGAGAGACGAAGAGGCTTATAGAGCGAGCTCCAGAACTTCGGGCTTTGACAAGTGAAGGCATGATGTCTAATGGTGGAACAATTCAAATTGAGAATACTCCTGAAGCCAAAATTGGAGGAGTACAGATATGTGAGAGGGTTGTAAGGCTGGAGAAGGTTACAGAGATAGGGAGGGGTGAGTCCATGGAGGGATTTGAAAACAAAGATGGGAATTTCAAAATCATGCTGTTGCTTAAATTGGAGCGAATATAGGTCAGTGAGCCCAGGGGTTATGGGGGAATGAAGTGCGGTGCGAATTCGGATATGGGCAGCTGAGTTTTGGATAACCGCAAGTTTACAGGAAATAGAAAGTGTTGAGTCTGGCCGCCTGTTCATTGAAACAGTCAAGTCTCGAGGCAACAATGGCCTGGATGAAGGTTTCAGCAAGCAGATGATCTAAGGCAGGGCTGGAGTCACGTAACGTTACCAGTGGAAAGAGGCAGTTTTAGTGATGGTGCTGATTTGGAGTTAGTAATATTGGAAATAGTAACAGCAGCAGGCCATTCAGCATTTAGAACTTGCTCTGCCATTCAACATGGCCATGGTTTCTCCTCTAACTCAACACCATATTCCCACACACTCCCCATATCCCTTGGTACTGTAGAGTCTAGCAATCTATCCATTTCCCTCTCAAATATATTCAGTGATTTGGTCTCCACAGCCTTCTGTGGTAGAGAATTCCATAGGGTCACCACGCCCTGAGTGAAGAAGTTTCTCTTCACCTTGGTTCTACATGGTCTACCTCGTACCCTGAGATGATGGCTCCTTGTTCTATACCTCCTAGCCAGAGGGAACAACATCCCTGCATCCAGTCTGTCCAGCCCTGTCAGAGCTGTATACATTTCAATGAGATCCCCTCTCAATCTTCAATACTCCATTGAATAACGTGGATGTGGAGTGAGAATGAAAGATGAATCATAGATGAGGTTTGGCCTTTCACATCTTTTGTTCTCTCTGGGGACTGCCATTAGCACTCATTTCCCTTGGTTTCTGTGGCCATTAGCACCCGGTTTCCCTGGGTTTCTGTGGCTATGACTCATCTTTCATTCTCACTCCACAGTATAAATATTTCCCACTTTCTCTGTCTGTTAGCTTTGACAAAGAGTCATCGGACTCAAAACGTTAGCTCTTTTCTCTCCCTATAGATGCTGCCAGACCTGCTGAGATTTTCCAGTATTTTCTCTTTCGTTGCAGTAAGACATCCTTGCTCCTGTACTCCAGCCCACTTGCAATGAAGGCGAACATACCATTTACCTTCTTAACTGCTTGCTGCACCAGCATGCTTGCTTTCAGTGACTGGTGCACAAGGACACCCAGGTCCCTTTGTATTTCCCAACCTATCACCATTTAAGTAATACTCTGTCATTCTGTTTTTACTACTGAAGTGGATAACTTCCCACTTATCCACGTTATTCTGCATCCGCCATGTATTTGCCCACTCCCTCCATTTGTCCAAATCACCTTGAAACCTCTTGACATCCTCCTCACCACTCACATTCCCAACACAATATGTGATCAGAAGTTCATCTTGGGTCCAGATATGACACCAAGTGCTTTCCTATGTAAAAGGCGCCACATAATTGCAAGTTGTTGTCGCCCAACATAGCACCAAGTTTATTCCAGTACCCACAACTCCTTTATTTGGGCAATTAATTCAGAGTAAGCAGATATGAACAGGCTTCGGAATTACTGTTGAACCTTGTTTTACAGCCTGTCAATAGTTTCAAACAAAGAAATATGCTGAGCTTCAGACAGTTGCCATGAGTGAACTGGGGGATGGACACTAGGGAACAGAATTTGGGGTGGGGGCCGTGGCTGCAGTCTCCCCATTATTTAATGGATGAATACTTCTGCTCATCCATTGCTGAATGTTAGACATGCAGTCTGCAGGTACAATGCAGTGATCCAGGGAGGTGGTGGTGAGGTAGAGCTGGGTGACATCAGCGGACATGTGGAAACTGGTGCTGTGTTTTCAAATAATGTCGACAACAGGTAAATGAGAAACAGGAGGGGGATAAACGTAGATCCCTGGTGGACACCAGAGGTGATGATGTGGGAGTGGGAAGAGAAGCCATTGCTGGCAATTCTCTGGCTATGATTGGATATCATCAATATTATTGGATAATATCATGGCGGCACAGTGGCACAATGGTTAGCACTGCTGCCTCAAAGCGCCAGAGCACTGAGTTCAATTCCAGCCTTGGGTGACTGCCTGTGTGGAGTTGGAAGTCCTCCCCGTGTCTGAGTGGGTTTCCTCAGGGTGCTCTGGTTTCCTCCCCCAGTCCAAAAATATTCAGGTTAGGTGGATTGGCCATGATAAATTGCCCCTTAGTGTCCAGAGATGTGCAGGTTAGGTTATGGGGTTATGCGTATAGGGTGGAGTGGACCGGGGAGTGGACATGTGTAGAGTGCTCTTTTGAAGGGTCGGTGCAGACCCGATGGGCCATATGGCCTCCTTCTGCACTGTAGGGATTCTATGACTCTAGGCATTCTATACATGTGGGAAGCACATCTTAGTTGAAACTGTTGACACATTTTAAAAGTAGATCCCACCGTTGCCTCTAAGACTTGTTTACATCTGCTTACTCTGAATCCATTGTGTAAGTAGAGAGTTGTGAATACTGATGTATGTTTGGAGATGTGTGGGTGGCCAACAACAGCAGCTTGCATTCATGTCGCAACTTTAATGGAGGAAAGCCCTTTACAGGAGCAGAATCAGTCGACATTCGACATGAGCCAAAGGAGGAGATATCAGGACCAATAACGAATAGCTTGGTGAAAGAGGTAGGTTTTAATGAGCGTGGTAAAAGAAGTGGAGAGGCTTCAGGAGGGAATTCCTGGGCGGGACTCTCCGACCCCCCCCGCCGGGTCGGACAATCGCCGGGGGGCGGCGTGAATCCCACCCCCGCCGGCCGCCGAATTCTCCGGCACCGAAAATTCGGCAGGGGCGGGAATCGTGCCGTGCCGGTCGGCGGGCACCCCCCCGACGATTCTCCAGTCCGCGATGGGCCGAAGTCCCGCTGATGTGCTGCCAGTCCCGCCGGCGTGAATCAAACCACCTCCCTTCCCGGCGGGACTGGCAGCGCGGGCCGGCTCCGGGGCCTTGGGGGGGGTCGCGGGGCGATCTGGCCCCGGGGGGTGCCCCCACGGTGGACTGGCCCGCGATCGGGGCCAACTGATCCGCTGGCGGGCCTGTGCCATGGGGGCATTCTTTTCCTTCCGCCTTCGCCACGGTTTCCACCATGGTGGAGGCAGAAGAGACTCCCTACAATGCGCATGCGCGGGAATGCCGTCAGCGGCCGCTAACGCTCCCACGCATGCGCCACCCGGAGATGTCATTTCCGCGCCAGCTGGCGGGGCACCACAGGCCTTTTCCACCAGCTGGCGGGGCGGAAATTCGTCCGGCGCCGACCTAGCCCCTTAGGGTTGGGGCTCGGCCCCCAAAGATGCGGAGCGCCGTTTTGGGCGCCAGTCGGCGGACATCGCGTCGTTTCCTGAGAATTTCGCCCATAGTCTATTTTTCGTTCAGGCCACTGAAAAGCATCCAATGAGAACGGTTCTCGACACTAGATTTCCAGTGGGGATTCGCTGTGCCAAGCTATGTTTAGAGTTGCTGAAGTGGTATCCTGTAAAACATGTTTGTGCAGATTTTCTCTGTTATTTGTTCTAAAAGGATCACATTGCTAGAAATAGTGAATAGATGGAACATCTTTATTGGATGAATTAATTTTTGGCACACATTTTAGAAACACAATAGTCTGACTCTGAGGGCAGTATTCTGTGATCCTGATGTTGATGCTGTCGTAAACGCCGTCGCGTTTCTCGATGGCGTCAACACGGCCTCAGGATCAGCAATTCTGGCCCCTACAGGGGGCCAGCACGGCACTGGAGCGACCCATGCCACTCCAGCTGCTGATCCCGGCGTGAACTGAGCGCCACGGGATCAACGCTTGCGCAGTGGCAGGCCACATCGGAGGCCCCCATCCGGGGTTGGAGCACCTCCCCCACCACAGGCCGTCCCCCGACCTTCCCACGCTGAGTTCCCGCCAGCTGAAAGCAGGTGTGGACGGTACCGGCGGGACTCGGCGGTTTTACGACGGCCGCTCGGCCCATCCCGGGCCGAGAATTGGCGGGCCAGCCGCGTAGAGCGGCCCCTGACCGGCGCCCCACCAACCATACTGGCGCCAATGGCGCCAATTCTCCGCTCTGAGGAGAATAATGTGCCGGAGTCGGGGTGGCATGGTGCGATTCGCGCGGATTCTCCGGCCTGACCCCGGCTGAGAGAATCCCGCCCCGGATATCTGGGCTGGCGGGTTGGTGGGGCAGTGATGTTCTCCACATATCTGCTGTGACTGAAGAAAACATTGAGAAAAATAACACGGGAGAATCCCTGCAGAAATCCATCTCCCGGAAACAAATTAACACACAGTTGGAACTTTATGGTAAATTGGTTAACATTGCAGACTCCATATGTTGTTTAGTTTGCACTTGCTGTTACATGAACATCAAATGTCGGAAAGGTGAGTGACTCTAATTTGTCTTCTAACTTGCTTGTTGCCCAGGCAGTAAAGAAGTGCCGGGTGCCGAAGAGCAAGCCTGGGGTATCTCCTGCTTTGGGCTTCTCCAGCTCATTGCCAACCGGGATGCTTTCCCAACCTCCCTCTCAAACCCTTAACATGAATGGCAGGAATTGTTCATCAGGGGCCCCTGACACTGGGATCCGAACATGGCCACTGGC